>NW_022990699.1:623905-1223905 GCF_902827175.1 Gymnodraco acuticeps
ACCTTATGTAATTAATTAGGTTTCACTTAATCCCACTAAAATAATATGTGACACAACCGCAACACCCTCACTGAGCACACTGTTACACATCAATATATGTTTTATAGTTATATATATCATTCTCCCCAGCATCTCTTTACAGTCATTAAACAAGTTGCATGCACAGGTCACAGGAGCTTTTCCCTCCGTCACTCTTTGCCATCAGGACAGCGCTGTTTTATGACAGTTACTAGAGCGCGAGCTAAAGGACAGCTCAGGGAACACTCTATCCACCTTGTGTCTCTGTTGCTCGGTTCATGTGGTGCAGGTGAAGGTCAGTCTAAAGCTGAGGGGATATCAAAGCCGTTGTGTCTGTTAGACCTCTCTGTCACTATATGTTCCCTTTCAGTAAAGTCTCTCTCTCCCTCTCTTTATTTCTTTATATCTAGGCTTTCTCTCTGACCTCGCTCTCCTCTCTTCCCTCTCTTTCTCTGCCTCTCTCTCGCTCCCGGTATGCCCGCCAACTTCCCCCTCGCTATCTTTTTTAGCTCTTCCTTCCTCTTTGTGTGCATTTCTGATTCAACATAGCCTCGATACAAGCCGCTTTCTTTTCCCTGTGCCACAGTCAGATGAAGTGCTGACTCCAGATCCTCAAATTCAATGAGTCCCATGCAGCCCACACATCTGCACAGTTTGAATACACAACAAACATCAATTGTACCGAGAGGGATAGATATATGTTTAACCGACAGAGATATCAACGGTAGCAAGGTTCTCTGCATTACCAGTGTTCTGCGATCACCACTTAACATTTGACCCAAAGATATAATGAAAGAAGGAGAAGTTTGTTTGGAATGAGTTTCATGCTATGGGCCAAGGCAACATATGCGGACACTGATCTGTTTGTAAAAAGGTGGACGAACACATTGTGATTGTATAATTAATTAAGTCAGTACTTTCCAGATATTTATTTTGCACATCCAACAAGGCTTTGGCTGCTGTAAAGACAAATGCGGAAGTTGTTCTAGGTTAAATCTCTGTTGTATATTAGCTTTAGCCTTTTGTAACCATCCAAGCTCACCTTTTTCTTCAATACAATGACCCAGGGCAGTGGGCAGAGCAGTTTCCACTCATGCACACACCACAGCTATGTTTGCATACTGTTGGCCTATGTGCACATCAACAGCATCAGTTTAGGTTTACCAGCTTGCTCTGGGAACATTTTCTGTCGGGATTTCACTGGTGGATAGTCAGGGGGTCACAAGATTTAACAAAAACATGAACAATTTACATTCAACCACCAGCAACACTTCACCTGCACATATTATTTTTTCAAATACCTGGTACAGCTCAACCACTATGTCTTAATGTTGTGAGATTGTTATACCCACAAACACACACAATGCACTCTGTCTTACTACCAGATTACATGCACACTATATCAAATCAATGCATGTATTTAGGTTCAGCAATTAACTGGTCATCAGAAACCAAATAACCATTATTTCCGTCCTTTGTTAAATGTCGGTACGGTAAGGTTGTGAACAGAAGAAGAATAAAAAAGAAATAGGATCTCCCAGGAGAAAACTGATGTCCTTGTGCAGGAGGTTTCTAATCGCCACAAGCAAATAAACAGTACCCTAAATTAAAGTGGCATGGGAGGCAAAAACATATGTTGCTCTGGTCCTTAGAGAACTGTTGCCCAATGGAAGAAATAGCTCAATGACATTGGGCGTAGAGCCAGACCGAATCACCATCCGGCTGCACAGACGATGGCTGCAGGAGGGGCCGTTCACCAGCCAATCCCCTCCATTACTCACCAATCAGTGTATAATGGAGCACATTGGTAGTTTACAAACAAAACAAGAACCCTTGATAATGGATATCCGTGTTAATTTAGCATAGCAATCATTCTAAGATGGTAGATGAATAGTTATTTAATTTGAGTAAAGTTATTGAAATATCAACAATAATGTTTATTTACAATGTTGAATGATTAAAAAGGATTAGGATTGTTTGTAGATAGCCTTCAAACTGATTATTAACCATTAACAGTGCTACAGAACACTGTTCCATCTTTAATCCATAGTTGTTGATGTTCCAAAATGAATCTGTAGCTATTTAGCTAAAAGTTTCAACCGTCAAAGTAAGACAAATGAAGTGTATATTCTTCAGAATTTTCAGTACGAAATTCCATATTTTTGTCACCTGCAGCTCTTCACAAACAGTGTTTGTGGAAGTTCAAAGAAGAGACTTCATACCAAACAGACTAACTTTAGGATATCTACTTGAATTGATCAAATCTGCTCTTATCAACAAGCCGTTGCCCTGATAGTCTCTGAAGTTTCAACTTTTTCAACTTAAAGCTGTGGTTTGCAGTGTGACCATGACAACCACATCTTACTGATCATCTTAGTTACCTGAATGATTGGCCTGTCCTCGAATCCCACATAGCACGTGTTGTCACAGCCCTCAGAGTGTGTTACTGACGCACAAGGCACCCTTTGGATGAGACCCACGAGGCTTTCAACTAACTACAATGTGAACCTATTCCTGGCTGTATTAGGCGCTCAGAGCAACTGCTCCAGAACTCTGGAGACAGAACCAATACGTCATAATGAGATGACTTAAATGTTGCTATCTAACATGTTTTAACTCATTACACATAGTTTCCAAGTAGTTTTATTGCCTAAACCTTAAACTGTGACATCTTAAATCCCCAACGAGGCGACATTACAATAGATCAGTGTATCAAATTGCTAAAAACAAACACTCTATTCTCAGATCATGTGTAATGAACACATTAGCTTATTTTACTCATTCCCTTTTGATCGGATTGATTACTAGCTGCTAATAAGTATCCTCATTCCTAATAACCACTGCTGAATAGACTGAGTCGTTTATTCCCTGTGCTTGACTGCTTAACCGAAATAAACCTTGGGATAATTGCTATAGGAGTGTATGGGGGTGGCAAATTGAGGTTGTGCAGTGCCCTACAGCCTATTTATAGATGTTCAGCCAACTGCTTTATGAAATAAAGTGTGAGCTTGCTTATGTAGTTGTGTGGGTGCTAATGTGTGGGTGTGGGAGGCAACTTGAATATGTGGGGGCGTTATTGGGTGTGCAATTGTGCATGGACTGTGTGTACAGGTGAATGTATGTGTTGGTTCAAATGTGTGTTTGCAGTATTTGTGTTGTGAACATGTTTGTTGTGTATATTGCATGGTTTTCAGAAGGTTATATCTTTCAAAGGCACAAAAAGACTTCACTGCCTTTGTTCATCTGCAGTCTTCTGTAAAGCAAACTCTGTATGTCCTGGAAATATCTTATTAATTGCTTCAGAGATGGCAGAAATATAAACATCATTTACTCAAGTGGGAGTACAGATACTCGTGTTTTAAAAGTACTGACTAAACTTCTTTACTCAAGTAAAAGTAAAGAAGTAAGGGCTTTGACATGTATTTAAGTAAACAGTACCCATAACTACCATCTGTTTTAAAGAGAAACTGACCTCACTTTATATTAATAGAAAAATAATGTCATTGTTAGGAAATTAATGTTTCGATGCTGAACAACGGCAAAATGACAAAGTTCTCATTGGTCGCTCTTGTTTAGAGAAGACCAGGAAATTATGGATACACGGATCGTGTTCAAATCAATAGGCACGCAATGACTCTAAATAATAATGACCACACCACCAAACGCAGATTATAAACTAACCTTTTGAAAATGTAAAAAGTAAAAGTACAGGTGTTTGTGTATTAAAGTAAAAAGTCGTCAGAAAAATAAGTAGTGGAGTAAAGTACTGATACCAGAAAAAATACTTAAGTACAGTAATGAAGTATTTGTACTCCACTACTTCCCACCTCTGTTGATGACCAATTGAAAATTACGTGTTTTTATTCTTTTGGTTTGTGTGAGTAAGATGTGTTTGTGATTTTCAATCAATATTTAATTTCACTTTTGTGAAGTCCATTCCAATTCTGATCTTAAATTATCAAAAACTCAAAGGGAGCAACAAAGGTGAAATTCTAGAGTAAACATGTAATAGTTTATGAGTTAGACTGAGTTTGTTTCATAGTTATCAGCAAGGTTGTGCTATATGGACACAGCAATACAACTTTTTTCAAATCAAATCTATTTGAAATGCTTTCCTTCCAGTAAACAACTGTGGTAGATACAGTAGACAGCTGGACAGTAACTTGACTGTCTTGACATGTGCGGTTTGGATCAGGATGCAACCAAAGAACTAGGTTTTGTCTCCTCTGAACATTACATTCACGTTATATTTGTATATATATATATATATACTGTATGTACATAAGTGTGACCCTCGTGTGGCTGTGATGAGAACCACCAACCCAGTCTCACAAAAAAACGTGTAATAACTACGTTGGTCCACAACTTGGGACGTAGTATTTCTACAAAAACGCCTCTGAAATTGTAAGATCCATACGTTTTTTTTCACCATTCATTCCAATGGCTGGCGTCTATGTCACGTGATCTTCAAATTTCTCCCTGCAGAAAAAAAAAACATGGCCGACATTCGTTTTATTCTCGGTGGAAAAATGCCTATTTTAAGGTTAGTTTGGCCATTAAAATGTGTTTTGATGTCATTTCATGCGAGAAATATGAGTTGTTATTTCAGATTATGTGCAGTGGATGTACATGATATTTAGTTCGCTAGTTATTACGAAGATTACTTCAGGAAATTGTGTCCATTCAACGTTTTCATTGTTACCAAGGTGGTTGCTAGGGACGCTGCTATCGATATTATTTCTGTTATGTTGTGTTTAATGGTGTTATCTTTATTGCTACCCCCTTCCCCGTCAATTTATAGTGTTGGTCCACAGCGCAAACGTATTAGTTTAACAAAATCTGCATCTAAAATTGTGGCATAGATCTACGTTATTTTCCCCTGTGCAATTCTCCATTTGCTCAACAATAACACATAATTATCCTTGTGTTTATTTATTTGTTTGATTAATAAACACAAGTAGGAGTCCGTCAGGACCGAGGGTCGGAGCAGCTCATTTGCTTTAGAGAATATTACACCCGGAAGTAAGTATTCTCTCCGCTTCGCTTTCTTATTATACATCCATGGCTTCGCTTGACAAACCCTGTGATAGTCCTCAAGCTCTGTGATTGGATGTTTGAGTGTGCTCTGAGGGTTACGCCGAACGTCAAACAGCACTTGAAATGGGATGGAACCACGGCAGACTGTCCAAAACTGGATTTGAACGGGTCCACCCCGTCCCCCCCTCCCCCACCCCATCCCCACAACTACACATGCTGGCTATTGTGTTTCGCATATGGGCATAGATATGTCTCATAATTATTTGTGTGAACATAAAAATAATTTGTGTGTAAATATGTGATTTGTAAATGTAAAACACCAACCACAAATGCATTTAAAAGATTTGCAAACTCACAAATAAATGTGCAAGTGTTAAACGGACCTGCAAATACTCTAAATATTTTCACAAATAAAAAAAAGATCTGTGAATATCTCTTTAACATTTACAACTTTCAATCAGGCATTTGTGAATCCATTTTGTATTTGTTGACCAAAAATGCGCTTGCGGATCTCAAATCTCTGCTCGTGGATCTCACATTTCTGCTTGTGGATCGTCTTTTTACACACACAGAATTTTGAGACATATTTTCTGCCGGTCTTTTCTAAAATCTACTCGTGTCACTCGGTTATTTTCGGAAACCACGTGATGGCCTGCTGATGACGACATTTCCGCATGATTTCAAAGTAAGAGCATGATGGTTTGTTTAATGCTGTTTTTTTTATTATAATGAACAGTGGAACGTTAGATGCATTCTTTATCACCATCATCATCATCATCATCATCATCATGTTATAGGGGTGGTACTCAAACTTTTTCTGTCATTCCCCACTTCGAACAGGTGGGCCTTTTCAAGCCCCACCTGTTCCTCATCGCTCCAATAAAATGGTAGGCCAAGCTTAAAATTGTCAAATGTATCGTTCTATATTTAAAGTCAATGGTGACTGTAAAAACGACACTGCGCATGCTCAGAATATTTTCCTATTTAATGTGTGTGGCCAAAAAATAATGACCATAGGGGCATAGTGCTGCCATCCCCACCATACGTCATCTCACATAATTCAGAGCTGATTGGCTGTAAATACGTGTGCCGCGAAAAGTGTGGTGTGTGAAGAGGAGACGAGAGAGCTGCAGTGAGGCGTCCTAAAACCCGGAAGTAAGCTGCGCATGGCTTCCCTCGACAAAAAAGTAATGAGATTTTTCCATAGGATTTTAGAAAATAGCTCCAAATAAGGTCTGTGGGAAACAAACCTGTTTGATAAATGCACGTTTCGTTCAGCCGGATAATATCCACATGTCTACCCTACTTTTATAATTTTCGAATCATAAATCTATTGATTAGATTAGATTTATGATAGACTTTTGAAACTACAAGAACATAAGGAGGACTTTTACAAAAAAGTAATAGAGATTTTTGTCCAGAAGGATAGGCAAATGGACTTAATCTTCAAGTCAAGGTAAGACTGCAATTTTATTGAAAATGGGATCTTACTAAGAGAGAACAATTCAATATTTAAATGATAAAATTACATTTTTTGGGTATCCTTTTGTTGAACTGTCTGTTTAAAATTAATTGAAGCATCAGACAAAAAAAGCTTTTGAAAATAATATTATATTTTGATTTAGGTCAAAATATAATATTTGTAAACCTGAAGAGTCAGAGTCAGTGCCTCACCAGCATGAACCTCACTGCAGAAGCTTATAGACATCTAAGTTTTTTGTGCCCCACCAATTTTGTACATATCAAAACGCCACTGCACATGGCATGCAGCAATAGCAGCCAGATACACCTTGATCGTGGAGAAAGCTCTGTGTTTATCGATCAAGTCCTGTAGAAATGATAAAATCACCCCGACAGGACATTGAAAGGAGATGTGTCCTTTTTGAAGGCACCACTCCTCAAACACCCTCCACTTACAGTCATAAAGAGACCTGGTGGAGGAAGCTCTCACACTCTGAATAGTGTTTATCACCTTCTGAGGGAGTCCCACTGTATTCAGATTGTACCACTCACGGGTCAGGCCCATAGTGCCCCGCGCTCTGGGCGTGGGTGAAGGATCGCCCCCCCCCGCCTGAGACAATCTGTCCCTGCGTAGAGGGGGCTGCCATGGCTGCCCGCACAACAGCTGATATATCTCCGCCAGCCCGTACATTGCGGGCTAGGGCAGAGCCATCA
This sequence comes from Gymnodraco acuticeps, assembly GCF_902827175.1. Taxonomy (NCBI): domain Eukaryota; kingdom Metazoa; phylum Chordata; class Actinopteri; order Perciformes; family Bathydraconidae; genus Gymnodraco; species Gymnodraco acuticeps. Next base: position 631,136 of record NW_022990699.1, read on the forward strand.
GGATAAGTGTGAGGCGTTGCTCCTTCACTCTGGCCAGAGTTGGGGGTATCAGAGCCAGGGGTGGGAACGCGTACAGAAGACCCGGAGGTCAATCGTGTACGAGTGCGTCCATGCCTAACGGTGCGTTTAAATCGTGCATTAAAGAGAACAGCTGTCATTGAGCATTTTCTCTTTATGCGAACAGATTTAACGCGGCTCTGCCGTAACGCACCCACAGCGGACTCACGATCCTTGGATGTGGAGTCCAGTCTGCATAGAGTGGTGCACCTCTGGACAGTAGTTCTGTCCCGAGGTACATCACTCCTGGTACATGCGTCGCTCTCAGAGAGAGGAGACGTCTGCCGCTCCAAGGGATCAGTTTGTGTGCCAGTGTGTTTGACTGGAGACAACGCAACCTCCCTTGACGGTTCATACATGATACTGTGGTCGTGTTGTCTGTCCTCACGAGGACATGGTGTCCTCTGAGAGAAGGCAGAAAGCGTTTTAGGGTGGGGAACACCGCTAAAAGCTCCGGGTGATTTACGTGCGCCCGCTGGAGGTCTCTGCTCCAGAGACCCCTCACCGGGCGACCTTCGTAAATACCCTAAAGGACAGCACCCGTAGGCGCGCCCCGTACTAGAAAAGTTGGGTGCGGCCAGTGGCGTAGTGCCACTACGCATTTCATAATAACCAATACTCTCCGCACGCCGTGGCGCGCGGGGTTTAGTTTTATTATGAGACCCATGTTGAGCAGGTGCTTTACGAGGACATTTGTCTGCGTAATCTGACTCTGCTCGGCAGGCATTATAGATAAAACCCTCCTTTCTAGGTGAGAGAGAATCTCTCTCTCCAGAATATGGGTTGACTCTCCCCGGGCTTGTGAATACAGATAGCCCAAGAAGCGAGGGGGGGTGACGGTGACTTGGAGTCTGTAGCTCCGTGTAACTGTCTTGAGAAACCCAAGCAGATGTATGCTCCTTAGAGCCAGCTGAGATGTCACGTCTCTTCCCCTCTGAGTCTCTATTTGTTGTGTTATGGGGCCCTCCAGTGTCTGAGCACTGTGGTGCCCCATTTCGACAATCCCCACCGACACAGCGCATGCGTGTGGCGGTGGTGCCCTTACGGCTCCAGCCGGCACTGCGCATGCGCGTGACGGTGGTGCCTTTCACAAGCTCCCAGCCGGCACTGCGCATGCGCGTGACGGTGGTGCCTTCACGACCCCAGCCGGCACTGCGCATGCGCGTGACGGTGGTGCCTTTACAGCTCCAGCCAGCACTGCGCATGCACGTGACGGTGGTGCCTTCACGACCCCAGCCGGCACTACGCATGCGCGTGACTGGTGGTGCCTTTACAGCCCCAGCCGGCACTGCGCATGCGCGTGACGGTGGTGCCTTCACAGACCCGTCAATTGTCCGCCCTTTGAGAGAGGCCGTAGCTGCTCTCAGAAGGGGAACAGTTGACGGACTGTTTATTGTTTTTATTGTTTTTCTTTAATTTTTTCGAGCTGCACCCTTGGCTCGAAGCCTGGATGCGTCAGCGGAAAATGTTTTATGACAGAAAAAATCAATAAGTGTGTGACATGTGTTTATGCGGACTTGAGGATGGTGTTGAGGCATCTCTCGAGGCGGCGGGAACACATTTAGAGCTGGGGAACCGTAGACTTCCAGCTCTGTCACAGAGGGGAGAAGGAGGGGCTGTCATGCCGCTCGCTTCTTCTTCCTCGACTGCTGGCCGAAATTCTGGGTTGGCTGCGCCTGGGCTGCAGCCGGAGATTTTCTAGGCCAACTCGCCTTCGTCCCCTGCCTGGGCTGGGGACTCTGGGCGGACTGCGACCTCTGCGTTTTCGGTATTTTGAACCGAGCAGGGTTCGGGGCAGCTTGGACGAAGGGCTGCCGCTGCGAAGGCAGCGGCTGGGCCCTTCGAGGGAGGCAGAGGTGGAGGGCCTCGTCCTCCTTCTTTTTCGACTCGCATCTCCTCTGCATGGAGGCAAGAGCGGAGCCGAAAATCCCCTCGGGAACGATGGGCATGTCAAGCACATCCTCCTTTTCCCGGTCTGGGAGGTTGGTGAGGTTGAGCCATCTAGCTCTTTCCTGCACCACCATGATCCCCATTGTTTTACCCGTGGCCTGGACGGCGCAGCGTTGGACACGGAGACAAATGTCTGTGACCGCGCGCGGCCAACTCGTCCAGAACGGCCGTTCCAGGATTACTCGACATATCCTCACAGAGCTCCGCTTGGTATGCGGTTAGCAGTGAGGAAACGTTCAGAGCCCTGGCGGACAACGCTGGCAGCGTGGGGTTCCTGCTTGGTGACAGGCCCATCCTCGGTAGGAGGTGGGCTGCCACCAGCAGTTCCATCGGCGGTATGCGGAGCAGGCCGAGCCTCTCCATACCTAGGGAGGAGGCACCCTGGATTGGGGCCTTGTTGCTAAAGGGTCGGTCCCTCCACGAGACCGACACCTCATCCAACATCTCCGGGAAGACCGGGAGGAGTTGCCTCCTTGTCCTCGTTGCTTGGGGAGAATGTTTCCCCTCGTAACGGGACCTGGCGGTCTCCTTGGCCATTTCGGGCCACGGGATGTCTAGCCTGGACGCAGTGCGCTGACTAGCGGCCTGCAAGTCCATGCTCAGACAGGGCGAAGCTGGTGTGCTATCGCCCGGGAGAGCAGCCATCGCTCCCGGCTTTGCCGTTTGAGCCGATGATATGAAGATATCTTCTTCTTGCTCATCCGAATCAGGCAGGAGGGACTCAGAGGTGTCCTCTTCGTCCTCCATGTAGTCTAATTCCAGGACATCCTCCGCGGGCGAGACCATGGTGAGTTCTCGCCGGGAGCTCCTGCCTGGTGAGGCGTGGGGCTCCGTTCCCGCGTCTCTTGCCGCCACCGGGTCCTGGCCTGACACGGCGTGGGATCCCGGTTCCACAGCTGCCGCTGTTAGTGAGCCCCAGACCCCCGTGTCTTGATTGCCAAATGGCGAATCAGTGGACATGAGGGAGTCCTGTTCCAACAAGCTAGCTTGGTGTGGAGGCTCTTTCGGGTGAAACGGGCACAATGCCCGCACGAGCCGGGGTTGTCGATAGCCTCCTGGGCGTGTTCCAGCCCGAGGCAGGACGAGCAGACCTGGTGTGAGTCTGTGCCTGCTATCTGCAACCCGCAGCCGCATGACCGAGCCTCCGAGTCCCTGACTCCTCTGGTGTGAGGGGGAGAGGCGTCCATCTTGTTCGCCTCATGGCGTGGAGAGGACCCGCTCGTAACAGGTACGTCGTTGAGAGAAAAGTGTTACCAACCCGTCCTTAATCCGGAGAAAAAGGGACGGTGTGGGTCCTTTGTTCTCAAAGAATATTGACTGGTGTGTCAATATACTTCTAATCCTTTTCTCCTCCGTGAGAGAGAAAAAGAAAAGCGTCCTCGCTACCGTGGTGTCGGTAGTAAGGGGAAGCTAGCTAGCAACAGGTGCGTAGCTAGCTTGAGAAAAATCAAAACCTTACCTTACTTTCCGGGGAAAGAAACGGCGAGGTCGATTTTAATACTAACTGGCGTTAGTATTACCGTCTTCTTGCGAAGCAGAAGGAGTAGCCGGCGAGCGCCCGTCGACCGAAATGTTTTGGATTTGGGTTGTCTGTGGACTGTTAAGCTTGTCCGGCTACTGTAGAGATGTGCTCTGAAGCGAGAATAGGTGTTTGAATGACGCATGCGTCGTGGCGCAAGCTACTTATAGGGGGTGATTCCCTGATGTTGACGTCAAGATCACCAGCAAATCAGGATTGGCGTAATGAGATTGATGCTTCTGTTTGCTCCGCGATAAGGCGCATCCCATAGTGAGACATCGAACGGAGTGTTATGAATGAGAACAGATGTTGTTATGACATTTACAAAAGAATAAAAACACGTAATTTTCAATTGGTCATGAACAGAGGTGGGAAGTAGTGGAGTACAAATACTTTGTTACTGTACTTAAGTATTTTTTCTGGTATCAGTACTTTACTCCACTACTTATTTTTCTGCCGACTTTTTACTTTAATACACAAATACCTGTACTTTTACTTCTTACATTTTCAAAAGGTTAGTTACTTTAGTTATAATCTGCATTTGGTGGTGTGATCATTATTATTTAGAGTCATTACGTGCCTTGATTTGAACACGATCCGTGTATCCATCATTTCCTGGTCTTCTCTAAACAAGAGCGACCAATGAGAACTTTGTCATTTTGCCGTTGTTCAGCATCGAAACATTAATTTGCTAACAATGGCATTATTTTTCTATTATTATAAAGTGAGGTCAGTTTCTCTATAAAACAGATGGTAGTTATGGGTACTTTTTACTTAAGTACATTTCAAAGCCCTTATTTCTTTACTTTTACTTGAGTAAAGAAGTTTAGTCAGTACTTTTAAAACACAAGTATCTGTACTCCCACCTACACATACAGATTAGCGTTATTTTGCAAAAAGCCCAACCTGAACCAGAACCTTTTTCAGCTTCGCTACATTTATGGCATTATCCTTCACTCTTTCTAATACTAAATCCTTTGACTCCAAGGACACAGATACAATTGTTCTAAACAATGGTAAGTGTGTGTTTACTTTAGTACTTATTGTAAATTAGAATCCAGCCAGGTTTGGTATTTTAATAGCCTTAAACACAACATAACATGTGTGGGATAAGTCATTCAATGCATTATAGGGGAATTTAAAGAGCGTTGACAATTGACACTTCCACTAGTTTTACCCTTCCCTACTCTGCCATACTGACAGGCTGGTAATGAAGAGGCACCCAGGAGGAATGAATAATCATGCTCAAAGTATGAATATAAATCACTCTAAATGTAATATATATTTTATTTTAATTCAATTCACATTTGTTTGAAATCTGTTGAATTTGGACCAATCTAAAGCTCTTTACAGGTCGACAGCCATGCTGAGAATTCCTCTGGGCTATAATGTGATTACCATATTATTTATTCATACATACATGTAGGAGAAAGTCCGATTTTAAGCAGACTTCAACATCTGATCACCATTGATCAGAGAAAGATCCCTATAGAGCAGTGGTTCCCAACCTGGGGGGCGGGCCCTCCTTGGGGGGGCGCCAAATATCATATTTCGATTTTTTTTTTTTTTTTTTTTACATATAATTGTAACTCAATACATGATTGTCACAAAAAGCCTTGTCTCTTCATTACAATACCATATACAAAATAATTGATTAATTCATTTGAATAAAAATTCAAGTTAGTAGCTATTAAAGGCATAAAAATACAAAAATGTATAATTTTTTCTTTGATAGAAATGTTTCTTCTGCCCGTAAAGTGTCCAAACCAGGCTTTGCTGGATAAGCGCATTTTTAAAACATAGTCATTGTCCATGCCGGTTTCAGTTAGATTATTTGTCACAGTTGCACTGATCAGATCGGTCTCCTCCATTTGTCATGTCTAGGAAACTAATAGTGAAAGTGTATTCTTTATGTTAGTTTTGTCATGTCCCTTTGCCCTGTGCTTTATGTTTATTCCCTTAATTAATCATCCCTCTCATTTCAGGCCTCCACGCTCCCCGCCCCCTTCTGTCTCCTGCGTCCTTGATTGTTTTCCCCGCCCTGATTGTTTCCACCTGTGTCCCCTTTACCTGTGTATATATTGTGGTAGCTTCCTCCTGTTCATTGTCAGTTCATTGTCTTACTATGACCCACGTTCCTGATTACCTCACGGTCTTCCCACGGATCTACCTCATTGATCACTTGCTAGTTTTCCTCGAAAGAGTATATTTGTTTTCCTTGTTTTGATTACTGTGCAAAATTCCAGTAAAGTCTTTATTTTTTGAGAACACTATCTGTGTCGTGCAATTGAGTTCATGCCTCAGAGTCTCTCCTTGACAGTACGAACTGACCATTAAAATGAACTCAGCCGACTCAGACCAGCTAAAGAACGCCATCCGCTCTCAGGGCCAACGTCTTGGGCAACAAGAAGAGCAGATGGCCGCCATACAGCACGGAGTGCAGCACCTATCCAACAGCCACGGGGAACTACAATCATCGGTGACAACCCAGGTGAATCTGCTGGCAGCTGAGGTCCAGCGTGTGCTCACTCACCTGAAGGCTGCTTCTCCTCCCACGACTCCCCCGGTTCCGGCGGCGACCGGTTCTGATCCCAACCGGTCTACTGAGCCGCATAGTACTTCCATGCGTCTGGCTCCACCCGAAAAATACTCCGGAGACTCGGAGGGCTGCCGGACGTTCATTGTGCAGTGTGAGTTACACTATCACCACCAACCGGCTGCTTTTCCCACGGACAATTCCAAAGTGGCTTTCATGATCTCCCATCTCTCCGGCCGAGTCTTACTATGACCCACGTTCCTGATTACCTCACGGACTTCCCACGGATCTACCTCATTGATCACTTGCTAGTTTTCCTCGAAAGAGTATATTTGTTTTCCTTGTTTTGATTACTGTGCAAAATTCCAGTAAAGTCTTTATTTTTTGAGAACACTATCTGTGTCGTGCAATTGAGTTCATGCCTCAGAGTCTCTCCTTGACACCATTTAGATTATTTATGACTTTTGAATCCACATCGGCAAAATCCGGCTTACTTTGAGCATGTGTTTTAAACAGTTCAATCCCTTTGTGAATTGTTTCCACTTGTGCCATCCTTTAATTTCTTCATACAGCGGGAATCCAAATTAATTAATCCTGAGTCCAATAACCGGAGTCCAACAGGAGTCATTTGGGGGGGCTCTTGGGAAAAAAGGTTGGGAACCACTGCTATAGAGCATCTAGGATTGCTAATGTCCTTGCCCATAGTTTCTATCAAAGACCCAATCTTAATTCTACAATAAACTCTAACTCCAACAACAAAACCATAACTAACTAGGGTTCATGCGAGGATCACGACAAAAGTCTAGACACACACACACACATACACACACACAAAACAAACTACAGACACACAGACGAAATTAACTCAAGCATCAAATAAAGGCTCCCAAACATCTGCCTGACTCTTTGTTAACTCCCCTGGAAGGTATACTGAGCAAAACAGTAATGAAAGCGATGTTAATTGATCAAACATATCCCATGGGGACATGTATGTGAACAAAAGGTACATTATTCAAGTTTATTGAATTAGTTATTTATCAAGCCCTCTTTTATCCAGGACAATGTAAATGAGAATGATAATCCTTGTATTTCTCCGACATGTATGATGCGTAGTGACACAGTAGACGACTGCGACACTAACTACATTTTAGTACAGAAGTCAATAGTTTTTTATTTCAAAAATATATTTTGGGGATTTGGAATGTAAGGGGAACCTTCTAGGCAAGGCAAGGCAAGTTTATTTATATAGCACTTTTCAACACAAGGCAATTCAAAGTGCTTTACAAAAAATGAAAGACATTAAGAAAAAGGCATTTAAAATCAGTCATTAAAAAGAAAAGCTAATAAAAGAAACATTAAAAGAAAAAATACATGGATAAAAGTTTCAATGCAGTCTAAGATATGAATAGTTCAATTAAATATTAAAAGAAAAAGTACATGGATAAAAGTTACAGTGCAGTCTAAGATATGAATAGTTCAATTAAAAGCAGCGACAAAAAGAAAAGTCTTCAGCCTGGATTTAAAAGTATTCAGAGTTGCAGCGGACCTGCAGGTTTCTGGGAGTTTGTTCCAGATATTTGGAGCATAATAACTGAACGCTGCTTTACCATGTTTAGTTCTGACTCTGGGGACAGTAAGCTGACCAGTCCCTGAAGACCTGAGAGATCTGGATGGTTCATAATTTAGCAGGAGGTCGGAAATGTATCCTGGGCCTAAACCATTCAGTGCTTTATAAACCAGCAGCAGTATTTTGAAATCTATTCTTTGACACACAGGAAGCCAGTGTAAAGACTTCAGAACAGGAGTGATGTGATCCACTTTCTTAGTGTTAGTGAGGACTCGAGCAGCGGCGTTCTGAATCAGCTGCAGCTTCCTAATAGATTTTTTAGTGAGACCTGTGAAGACACCATTGCAGTAGTCGAGTCTACTGAAGATAAAGGCATGGACAAGTTTTTCCAAATCCTGCTGTGACATTAGTCTTTTAATCCTAGATATATTCTTTAGGTGATAGTAGGCTGATTTAGTAACTGTTTTAATGTGACTGTTGAAACTCAGGTCAGAGTCCATGACTACACCTAGATTTCTGGCTTTATCTGTTGTTTTGAACATTGCAGACTGAAGCTCAGCGCTAACTTTTATACGTTCTGATTTGGCTCCAAAAACCATTACCCAATAATATATTTCTGTCACAGACATAGGCATTACAGCAGAGAAGTTTCTAAATCTATTTGGTAGGAAACGTATAACTTTACCGTGTTTCTCCTAAACTGTCGGGGCATGGAACCCCATTTAGGATTACAGTGTAATGGGACCTTTTGGACTGAATCTGCTCCCAACAAGGATGTTTCCCAGTCGAGCCAAAACACCCCCAGCTAAAACTGCAGGTGATTATGCATGGCTGTCAATTCCAGTTAGCCTACGGTACAAAACTTAAAAAATGGACACGAAGCCTTCTAGTTTGCGTTTTGCCCTGTCCATTCAGAGGCTAGTGTTTATTTTCCCAACGCAGGACACGAGTGTGAGTCTTGGAAGTGATAAGGAGTTATCTGGAGAATACACATGTGGCAGGAATCATTGTTGTGCTAGTGATGGCCCATGACTCAATTTCATTATCCGCACTCCATGACTGCCATTTTCAAATTGGGTATAAGAAAGATTCAACGGAGTGACACATCATCATTCTGTACCACAGTTGATTAAAATAAATTAAATAAATAAAGCCCTAAGAAATATTTCCAAGAAATCATTGTTTAAGGCGCTAATTTCAGTGAAGAGCCTTGAGAATCTTATCAGGGTCTGCTGTTATTTGACACTGCCTTGGGCACTGAATGTTTAAACAAATCTTCTCCAAGCTGCCCTTAGAGAAGAACATGAGCGGAGAAAAAGCTTGAGTGGCTGAAACCAAATTAATTGTAATCTTCTACTGTGTGAATGTCTTCAGAAAAGTTTAGGCCAACAATGGAAAATTGTGGTGGATGAGTATAGGGTTTTTTAGGAGTTGGCACAGAACTACCTTGCAAAGCAGGGCAGATGTTGTTATAATGGAGTAGCATCTATGAAGGAGCATGTCACTTTTAAAAACATACAATGATTTAGTTGTTCTTCCGATAACTAAATTAAGTTTTCAGGTCATATTCGCCAAAACTCCACTTTACTGCCGTGCATTGCTCTTTTTGCCAATAAATATAAGATTAATCTAACATCTATCATGAAGCGGTGGAAATGACTGGAGCTTTAAGTGCTTTCAGACTAATAACTCCTCCACGGCTTTGGTTGTATCGCTCAGGGCACAGCTATTTAGTTTAATATGCACAACGTAAAGCATGGACTCAGTCTTTATCTCCTCGTAGTCTTCAGCACCAACATATAATCTGACTAGGGATGCACGATATTGTTTTTTTGAAACCGATACCGATACCGATAACTTCCTGCTTCTCAAGAGCGATACCGATAACAAAAAAAAATGTACGCCACTAATTATTTTAACGCGATTAACGCATGTGTATTTTTTTTCCTCGGCCGCCCCGTAGTTTCAGAGCGCATCGAGTTTAAAATACCATCTACAAGCTGATGCTGACAGCCCCGCTCCTGTCGCCCGCTTGTGCAACCCAGTCTCACGGCATTTCGTGTTCACCTACACGATTTTTAATCTATTGATTCGTGTTCCCCAACACGATTTGCCCCTTTTTTTCGTGTTGCACAGCACGATTTGTTTTCGTGTTGCACAGCACGATTTTAAAAGCAATGTATTTCTACTGCTTGCAGCACGTCTTTTTCTCCGGTCAGGTCGAGGAAGACCTGAAGCTGTGTGTTTCATAAAAACATGTTCTTACTCAATATCAAGCCACAATTATTGCTTTTATTTTAAATCGTATAATTTCTGACTTTTGTTGCCGTCTGTGAGGAAAATAAATGGGGCTCAGAGCCTCAGAATACTGAAATCTGTATTTTTTAAATATTTGTTTCCTTCTAATTCGATATTCTTTTCAAAATAACACACTGTTATTTACTCACCAATAATACACAATTATCCTTGATTTTATTTATTGGTTTAATTCCATAATCTCGGGCTTTGTTGGCCTCCGTCTGGAACTGAATTTCAAAATAAAAATAACCGGACATAGGCATTACCCAAGATCCTCAGCTATGGTTTTAAGCTTGTTTATTGGATGTTTTAGCCGCAATGCATGCTGGGATTTGGTGTTTATATGATATGAAATCCGGAAAACATTTGTGTACCTTGTGTGCATCTAGTGGTTAAAGCACGTTATTGAATTATTGTGTTTGATTAAAAAAATATTAAGAGTACATACTTTCATAGGGGGAAAGTATAAATATAGAAATATAGAATATAAAAAATCAAGAAGATACTATAAAGTGATCTCTACAATAAAACAGTTTAGTGCAGCATGTACAAAGATATTAATAGGAGGAGGTGAAAAACAGAAAAACGAATTAACCTTTATTTAAACATTAAATAACAGATTAAGGTCTTCTTTTAAATAAGAAAAAAACGTTGGGGGTATCTATCTACAGATAAATATTAAGCCTGACAGAGTACTTAACGTCTAATATATTGCTTTCCTGCAATATTAACTATGTTGAAGCACTTATTTTAACTGATATTATACATATGAATTATACTCGTATGTATGTAGATAGAATAAGAAATGTGCAGAATATGACAGTTTAATGGTGGAGGTACACACATATTGATAGATGTCTTGTAATGCACTGTTGAGGAACCTGTGACCCAAGTGTTTCATTCATTGCATAACTACACCGTAGTTGTGTATATGATATGTCAATAAACCTTTGAAAATCTTGAAAGGGATGTGCAAAATAGCCATAATATACAGTCTTTAATGAACTATTAGTAGAGAATAACGAGTAATGAATATACTTTATTACCCGTTTCCATTCATGTCAATTGCAGATACATGTTTAGTCTTCTCAAGCACCAACTATCAAATATCTCTCCTGATTGTTGGCACTTGACAATCACCTTACCTGAATTTTACTCAGGTGTAACTAAAGTCTGATTTAAGGGTTGTTTATATTTCACATAATTAATCAGAATCTGCAAAGTAACTCAAATAAATGCAGTGGAGTAAAAATACCAGGTTAACCTCTGAATTGTAGTGGAGTAGAATTACAAAGTAACAATGAGCTGTCATGTGGGTATATATAGCGATTTTCACCCATTTATTAATTATAATAAATAATATATACTAGTTTTACATTTGATAACACCAATGTGTTTAATACTGGCAACTTCTAATTGTGGGAAAAACGAAAAAGTTCAGTAGAGACGTCCCATAGAACATTTGGCGAAACACAATAGCCAGCATCCAGCATGTGTAGTTCTGGGGGGGCGTTCGATTCCAGTTTTGGATAGTCTGGCGTGGTTTCGTTCCATTTCACACAGCTGTTTGGCGCTCTGCGTAACCTTACGGGGACTGTAGTCCTAAACGATAGCTGGGGATTATGGGTAGTGTAGTGTCTTCGGCCATCCTAAACTCAGAAAGGTTGACAATCGCAATGACGCTCGAAATGTCCCTTATAGGCCTACGTCTGTTTCCGGATATTTTATTTTGAAATTCAGTTCCTGACGGACGCCAAAAAAGCCCGAGATTATGGAATTAAACCAATAAATAAAAGCAAGGATAATTGTGTGTTATTGGTGAGTAAATAACAGTGTGTTATTTTGAAAAGAATAACAAATTAGATGGAAAAAAATGTTTAAAAAATACAGATTTCAGTATTCTGAGGCTCTGAGCCCCATTTATTTTCCTCACAGACGGCAACAAAAGTCCGAAATTATACGATTTAAAATAAAAGCAATAATTGTGGCTTGATATTGAGTAAGAACATGTTTTTATGAACCACACAGCTTCAGGTCTTCCTCGACCCGACCGGAGAAAAAGACGTGCTGCAGGCAATAGAAATACATTGCTTTTAAAATCGTGCTGTGCAACACGAAAAAAAATCGTGCTGTGCAACACGAAAAAAAGGGGCAAATCGTGTTGGGGAACACGAATCAATAGATTTTAAATCGTGTTGGTGAACACGAAATGCCGTGAGACTGGGTTGGCTTGTGGCAGACCACACTTCCACGCTCACCGGCAGGCACCGACTGGCCATCTGGAGGACCGGGAGGGTGTGTGTATGTGTGGCCCGAGCGAGCGAGAGAGAGACCTTACGTGCATTGTTGTTGTTAGCATCTGGTGCTAGCTAGCTGCGCTAACGGATATACGGAGCTGTTTAAATGAAAACAGAGGAGCGACATTTCGCCACAACTGCGCCGAGCACTTGACTTTATGCAGGAAGCCAGACAGTGGGACATTGTACGAAAAGTCAGCACACTCAGCACGGATAGTGCGCAACATGATTGCAGCGTCCAGGCAGCTCCGGTTCGAGCATATGCCTTGAGTTGCGTCACAACCAGGCATGAGTTAGGGAGCGCTGGATTTGTGAAAAACTCCCCTCTTCCTAAACCACTAATACCACAGTACTGGCAAAACGGGAGGAGCCGAGTGAAAAACAAGCGCCCCTCATCCCAATCCACCCACACCGCAGTATTTTTTTCTTTTTTTTTACCCAAAAAATATATTGTATATTATCGGGGCTATTAATACTGGTATCGGGTTTATCGGGATGACGTCATAATTCCTAATATCGGACCGATAATTATCGGGCCGATAATTATCGTGCATCCCTAAATCTGACGATTGAAAATAATCGATGCCAAAGAAATGAATCAAATACACCCGCAAGTCACTACACTGACTTTTAACAGTTACATATTTTTTATATAATTACCTGAATGCAGCCTTAAGAACAATTGATTTAAAAAAAGTCTACATACTGTTTTTATCTTGGTAGGATCAGTTGGTATTTGAACCAGAAATTGGATTGGAGCTGCTGTAATAAAGTCAGTTTTTATGCATGATGCATTCAGCTCACAGGCCTCAATTGTATCGTGGGACTTTGCCGCAATCTCACCAAAGCAAAGGAATAATACACAACATGAATATCTTACAAGACAACCCCTCGCACAATCATCTCATCTAATGAACTAAGAGTGAACTGAGGATGGTGAAAAAGTGCAGCATCAATGCGTAGCTACCTTGCATTAGCACCAACATGTTGCCATCATTCTAGTGATAGAGTGTCTTTCAGAGTCACTTGAGAGAGAATATTCTACAAAGAGGAGACTGAAATTGTCCAGTCCAGACCGTCAGGCAGAAGCTTGTCACCTTGTGGAAGGTGCAGAGAGCAGAATTGGGCTAGTAAAAATGAGAAGTGACAGGATATTGATTTGCTTATCGCGGCTCTGCAGACACACAGATGTGAAGGGCAAGAGAAGGGGGATGTGGAGGGGTGACAGTGGTTATCAGGCTTTCACGTCTGATAGGGGAACGGAAAAAAAGAAAAAAGAAAGATTTATCAGCTGATTGCTTCGCCTCAATTTTTGTTGCACTTTCTTCATGTGCTTCACTGTAAAAGACACATACTTTTTGAAAGTAAATAAAACGCTGTGCTCAATTATTTGGTCTGGTATAGGCACAGTTCTATCTTAAATACTTATTGATGTGGCTCATCAATATTCCGTGTACTGTAATTGCAAAACATAGATAGACGTTTTAATTAAATGACATGGTACAATCAAAGTGTACACAAAGCCTATTTCATGGATTTTTAAATACCTCGCACTTTTGAGATGGACATTTTCACATACAGTATAAGGCATACAGATTACATATCTTAACCCTTATCCAGAACTCACAGTACAGTAAGTGTTTCAACAGGTAAAGCAGATTAATAATAATAATAACAATAATAATTAATAATAATGATAAATATTGCAGATTATAGATTATAAATAAATCATTTAGGGACAAGGGGGTGAGATTAAATAAATTATACTTCTTCTCACTCCTTTTCGAACACTAGATGTGGGACTGTTTATGTTGCTAATGCTGTTGTTGTTGTTGTTGTTGTTGTTGTAAATGTCATTTTTTGTTTTGATTTCTCTTAAATGATTATGCACTGCAAACATTTTTTTGTTTTGTAATTATTTATTTTACTTTGAAATAAAATGTATCAATCAATAAAAAAATAAATAAAAAAAGTGTATGAATTTCTACTGTTTAAAAAGCAAGCAGTACAAAGTTCATGACAACGATGCTTTGAACATTGTTCTGGGTCCATAAACTCACTTTGTCTTGTTAAAGAAAAAAAGGACTTAATGTAGGAATCAGAGGGGAATTTGTTGAGAACAAATCAGTATGAAAGGAGGGCAGAACTAGGAGAGGCGATATGATTAATGTTGTAGAGGGAATAGGGCAATTTGATGAAAAGTCTACATACAATTATACATTGGTGCTGAAATGATTAACACATCATTTAAATATTAATCATGTATTAACATTTTGGTGAGAACAGCTGATAGCTAAATGTGATAAAAGGAAAATGCTACAGTAGTCCAACAGTGTCTAATGTTATGCTAAAGACTTGTTACCCAGAAAAACCTGCCATATCAACTCTAGATTAACATACAAATTAGGAAGAAGTTCTGCACTAACTTGGAGGAAAAATTAAATTGAGCTGTATTTAGAAACATTTAAAAACAATGGGCTGGCAGTATACTCTGTGTTTCTTCATATTCAAGGTTCTTCATTTTGTCATACGAACACTACGGTGTAGTTATGCCGATGAAAATCTTAGGTCACAGGCTTCTCCAACAGTGCAACACAATAACACAGATAAACAGACATATATAGTGCAAGTAAATAGTAAATACAAAAAGAAAAATAGTATAAAAAAGTGAAATAGTGAAATAAGAGTCTATATGCAAGTTATTGGAATTATATATTATAGAAATAGATATATAATTACTAAGTAGCAGATGAATGTTATGGATGTTGTTTCAGCAGTTCAGTTGTTTAGCAGTCTTATTGCCTGTGGGATGAAACTGTCTCTGAATCTGGTGGTATTAGTCCGGATGCTGCGGTAACGCCTGCCAGACGGCAGCAGACAGAACAGTTTGTGGCTGGGGTCCGTCCTGGTGATGTTCTGTGCAGTTTTCACCACCTTCTGTAAAGCCTCACGATTGAGGGCGGTGCAGCTGCCGTACCAGACCGTGATGCAGCCAGTCAGGACACTCTCTATGGTGCACCTGTAGAAGTTGCAGAGTATCCTGGAGTCCATGTTGAACCTCCTCAGCCTGCGGAGGAAGAAGAGCCGCTGTCGAGCTTTTTTGGTGATGGTGGTGTGAAGAGTCCATGTCAGGTCCTCAGTGATGTGGACACCGAGGAACCTGAAGCTGCTGATTCTCTCCACCGTAGTCCCATTGATTGCGATGGTGGGGGTGTGTCCCTCTCTCTGCTGCTTCCTGTAATCCACAATCAGCTCCTTTGTTTTGCTGACTTTGAGATGGAGGTTGTTATCCTGGCACCAATATGTCAGGTTTTCGACCTCCTCTCTGTACGCCGTCTCATCTGTGATCTGGCCGATGTTGGTCGTGTCGTCAGCAAACTTCACGATGGTGT
Organism: Gymnodraco acuticeps; assembly: GCF_902827175.1. Classification (NCBI taxonomy): domain Eukaryota; kingdom Metazoa; phylum Chordata; class Actinopteri; order Perciformes; family Bathydraconidae; genus Gymnodraco; species Gymnodraco acuticeps. Next base: position 646,752 of record NW_022990699.1, read on the forward strand.
TGGAGCTGTGTATGGCCACGCAGTCGTGAGTGAACAGGGAGTAGAGGAGAGGGCTGAGCACGCAGCCTTGAGGGGCTCCGGTGTTGAGGATCAGGTTGGAGGATGTGATGTTTCCCACCCGCACTGCCTGGGGTCTGCCCGTCAGGAAGTTCAGGATCCAGTCACAGAGGGCACTGTTGAGCCCGAGGTCTCTGAGCTTGATGACCAGCTTGGTCATAATGGTATTGAAAGCTGAACTGTAATCAATGAACAGCATTCTCACATATGTGTTCCTCTGGTCCAGGTGTGAGATGGCAGTGTGGATGGTGAGGGCTATGGCATCGTCTGTGGACCTGTTTGCTCTGTAGGCAAACTGCAGGGGGTCCAGAGAGTCAGGGAGGGAGGAGGTGATTTGACTAACCGCTCAAAGCACTTCATTATGATGGAGGTGAGTGCTACTGGGCGGTAGGGCTGAACGATTAATCGATTTTAAATCCAAATCGCGATTTTAAATGATGCGATTATCAAATCGCAAAGCCTGCGATTTTTTAACATATATATATTTTTTTTTACATTTTTTAGTTTTGTTCTTCTTGTGTGTCATCTAATCAGAAGTGCTGTGCTCCACATGTACCAGCCATTGTTAACCAATCAGAAGTGGCCCATGATAGAAGGTGATAGACAGATTGATCCAATCACCTGCCAAGTATTTTTGAAAGTGCCTGCCCTTTCCAAATGGCTTCCAATGGAGCTTTCCTAGATGGTTTGGTGAAACAAACCATCTGAGTCAGGTTAGTAATGCTCCATCACATGTTTTACATCAATTACAGGGTGAATCTTAAACTGAAGCTTGACTTTAAAGCAACCCAACGGAAGTTTCATGTAAGTTAAGTTTAGTTATTTCACTCGTAGCTCGGGCTGCGGGGGTGACGGGAGCATGTTGATGCGACCTTTCTAGCCGGAGATATGGCCGCATTTTACAATAAACTTCCGTTGGGTCGCTTAAAAACAAATATCGCAAATCGAATCGCAATCGCAATATTTGTCAGAACAATCGCAATTAGATTTGTTCCCAAAATCGTGCAGCCCTACTGGGCGGTAGTCATTGAGGCTGGTGATTTTTGTCTTTTTGGGGACAGGAACGATGGTGGGGTGTTTAAAACATGTGGGGACTACAGACTGCAGCAGGGACCTGTTGAAGATGTCTGTGAACACCTCTGCCAGCTGAACTGCACACACCCTGAGAACATGGCCAGGGATGCCATCAGGTCCAGGAGCCTTGTGTGGGTTAACCCTTTTAAAAGGATTTACATACATCTGCCCTGTTTAAAACAAAAGGGCAGGGCTCCTGATTCTTCTCTACACCCCCAGCCTGGCTGCTCTCGAAGCGATCAAAAAAACTGTTCAGCTCATCTGGGAGAGATGCGCACGCAGACACTCCCGCAGCACCCCATTGTTACTTCAGTCACAGTTCAGTTGCATGTAAAGCTGTAAGATTCACTATTATGATAGCTGACACCATGTTTTCATGTCAAATTGTCAAAATATACTTTTACATATTCATTAACGCTTTTCTCACACATCATTACAACTTATCCTCTACCTGTCAGCTGTATCAGGTGGTTAGCCTTTGAAACTTGCCTTTTTCATCTGGAGTATAACGGCAAAATGAAATGTATTATTGCTTATGTCCAGGGACGTGCACAGACATTTGGAGGGGCTATTGCTCTAAACTGGAAAAAGGGCCTCCCCCCCGAAAATAAATACAAGACCAAAACGATTATGACATTAACTAATTTGAACAGTCATCATCTCATAACAAAATAAGCTAATGCAACTACTTGCATTCGGTGATTTGATTTTTAAAATGAAAACCAGGGACATTTTTTGTTTTGCGGTCCATATCTCAATAAAATATCTAATGTTAGTAACTGTTAAAGAAGAAATGGGGACAATTCAATGTAGTTTGACCATTGTAAAATAATAAAATAGGGCTTCTAACTAATTACCTTAAATAAACTCACAAATTAATGAAACCAGTTCAATACGCATTATTCTTATTCTTATCTTTTTTTATGAGCGCAGTAACGGTAAGGTATCTAATTACCTATTTATTTAGTATTCCATAACTTAATAACAGAGATGGACAAACTAAAGTGGTAGAGACATGGCATAAATCCTACAATGAAGTGAACCCCTGTGAGAGGGCGATCAAGAAAAGAGAGCGAGCCCCCAGTCACGTGACTGGGGGCAGATGACAGCGCTGACAAGGTGTGTTTCCTGCAGCGAGACGCTACAATACTAATTGTGGGCTTATCATGTTGATTTGGCCACAATAGAAAACAAAAAAAAACTCTCGCTCTCTCCAGAGGGGCAGGTCAGACAAAGATGGCAAATGGGCTGTTGCCCGGGCAACATTAGCCCGTACCTGTGCACGTCCCTGCTTATGACACCAAGCACCAAGGCAGTGACAGAGAGCTGGTGGGGAATAATTAGGAAAGTAACGATGAAAGAAAATCTTATCACAACATCTTTGCAGTAATTTTGAAAGAAAACGAATGTGTCTATGAATGTAATTACAACTGAAATGAAATAGGCTGTGGGGATGGGTTTCCCTCAGATTCCCTCAAAGTTTTCTTCAAACCAAGCTGGTTTCTAGTATTATTTAAATGCACATGTCACATCAAGAACTAGTGCCACAACCTTGGTCATAACATTTCGATACACAGATTTTTTTATGGAGTTCCAGGATGAAGTGAAGACTGGCTGTTAATTGGTATGCCTAAAGTAAACAATAGATTGTGACATCATGTTTGAAACTCCCTCGCCTGACAACTTCATGATAGAATGAAGGATTTATATTAGAAACCAATAATCAGTCATGCCTTGTTTGCACAAAAGCAATTATTTGTATTTCTCTCTCTTTTGGATCAAAATGAAACAGGTGTACAATAATACCTTAATACAATTATTATTTAAATAAATACGCTGTTTATCTTTGGAGAAAGTAAAAACAAACTATATTATACAATTGGGTAAATCAATCATTTTGTGAGGGCGAAAGGGGACTTTTCAAAAGTCCATCTCATTTTGGAAATGAAACACTACGATTGTTTCTATCCTTCCAGTGGCTATACACCTAAATGCATTACATCTGAAATCTGTTTGTAGTACAGGTAGGTAAGTAATACCGGACCATCCAGAATTACACAGAATCAGTATCTTTTAGTTCAACTCCACTACATCAGTAGAGTATTGATTTGAATATTGATGAGTAACTCTACTAACTGCCCACCTTGTCAATTTAAACAGTTCACTTCTGTAATTACTAGTGTTTCATTTAGCATATAAGGGTTACTGTCAATATGTTTCCTCATTGAGCATCGTTGTGTCGTTTGGGAGCATTTCGCTCAAAAGCAGAAATCTTTTAGGGAATCACTTTCATTTCAATGTTCAGTTAAGCTCTCAGTCAGTTGCAAGGAAATGTGCAGGAACCCATTGAGTGAGTGATTTAAGTAAATTCTTCAAACTATCTCAAAAATCTCACCTCACTGGATTATCTTTTTCAGACGACCATTGTTAGTCCACTGAATGGTGAACTGAACTGAACGTTAGGCTGTTTTTGTTCAGTGAGTGGGACTAAGCAGGGGAGCTTTGGTCAAGCACTGTGAAGGGAAGGGTGACTGTCAGTGAACGTGCTACTGTATACTGTAAACACGAGAGCTGACCCAACCTACTCCTGTTCCTTTTTTCTCTCACTCATATTTTGAAGTCTCAAAGCAGAATGTACCACATATTTGATTAAATGAATGAAATCTCAGCAAAGTACTGTAGGGTAGGACTTCAGTCTTCAGTTAGCAAATGCTATCCTTATCTAACTAAATACTTCTTCTGCAATCTGAATAGCTAATATATCACTACTGAACGTTAGATCTAATGTCTTATTTATGGCAAGTGCAGATGAGAAACTAGTGACAATAAATAATTATTTGTGTGAAAAAGTATCCTATGTTGACGATCAAAATGCGTCTGACAGTTTTGTTTTTTCTCACTGAATCTGATCTTATAGCCCATTTGGAACTCAATTGTATTCCTCTCACTGGTGTTTTTTGAGTTTTTAGAAAGTTCAATAAATCTAATTTTCCTTCTAGAAGAAAAGGACTCACCATGTGGATTTCATTGGAGAGCCATGTTGCTGGCGATAGCGCCTCAGAGCCTACTAATCCTTCTGGATCGACACTAGAGACAGGCAAAACCAACAGAGTGGGAAACATTTCTTGGCACTATTTGACACCATTTGGCAAGGTTCACACTCAAACAAGGTTGATCTCAGCTTCTTAAGGCTCTGAGACAATATAGTTCTCAGCTTAGTTAAAAAAAAAAGTGTAAATTGATCTCTCAACTTCTCTCGTTAATAGAAAGATCACAACGTCGCATGGGGAAAAGGCAAAAAAAAGAAAGACCTGAGAAAGGGACTGATTAAATTGTCTTCATTTACTTAACCGGTTGCTAATATTTCAATTAGAGCAACTGGAGGCAGTGACACTGTAGGGTTAAAAATGGAACAAGGAGAGAATTAGTCCAACTGATTAATAGGAGGAAATGAAGACTTCTGCGCACACAGGAGACATCCCTCTGGCGTCGTTCATCACTGACACCACCCTCTCCACATCCGCGTCACTCAATTCACCGCTAAAAGAAAAGGCGTGTTTGCTATATGAAGACCACAGAGAGACTTTGTGTTGTACAGCTGGCAGCAGTGGCCAGGCTGTGGCTGAATTTGACAGAAAACACATTTGAGACTTCCTCTCCCCTCCTCTGCCTTTTCCCATTACCATAAACCCACTCACTCATGATAGTCATTAATGTAGCGTCTTATTAAAAACCTATCAATACAGCCGCTGCCAGTGTGCTAATGGCCAGAAATCCCTCTCAGTTAAATCTCGACTTTGGTCTCCACTCTGGACTAATGAGGGCAATCGCTCAGCATCTCTTTGGGCTAAATCACCTTTATTTGTATCTGCCTTCTCGTGCTGTTGGCAATTTATAGAACAGAGCGCAATGGGAGATGCATTGTAGCGAGGCCTGGGGTTTGAGGTTTGGGGATAGGAGGTGTGGTGGGGATGTGGGGCTTGGGCAAGCAGGGGAAAAGTAAAAGAGAGAGACCATGCTCACCTGGCTATCCTAGTGTTTTTTTGCTAGGGACCACAGTGAGCCGTTAATTGTCCAACATTGGAGCTCTGGTAATAAAAGAGAGCCCCACTGCTGCTGCCACTGATGAGGCATTGTTGTCTGGGAAAAGTTTATCTCCAGTGCCGATTCACAGGGAGGGCTTGCTTGATACAGGAGCGCCACAGGAGTTTGCCCTTCCAACTCTGGGGAGGAATTGAACATTGCTCTATCAATCTGGCCATTTTACAGCTCAGGCCTCCCATCCGTGAGAAATGTGGGGGAGTGTGTATACTGCTACTTATTGTCCGAGATCTAAAGCAAACAATACGTAGTTTTAGAGGCGTTATTGTGACAAAAGAAAAAGTCTCATCCATTGGACATCCATCCTTGCAACCTAATGAGGAAAGAACATTCCCCACAACTAAGTGAATCGTTGCACTGCAATGCCATACAACTCAATTTTCTTCGTTCTTTCTAAATTGAGTTCATCTCTCAGCCTCGTTCTTGGCTCAGAAGTATAGGCTTATTGTGTAAAGGAAAGAGTAAGTATTGTCTTTCATGTGAAAAGCATTTAGCTGCCCATAAAAAATAAACTTTCTGAACAAACATAAGTAAAGTTATATGCCCAGTAGATGCAATGATAGTAAACGATTGTGTCGATCTATATTTTTAGGCTTTGGGAGATTTGCTCAACACATATGTTATTTTTTTTCCATCAACACCCTCTTTAACACTCGTTTACTTGATCATGTTAACACCTTCAGATGCAAAGTAAATGACTCTCTTCTGGTGAGCAAAACCTCACCAACAGCTCATATCTTCAGAAAAGCAGACAGTTGTCCGCGTTCAAACTCCAAAATACTCACGGCTGGCTTACAGCCACCCATCAGCTTTAGGCTATTGACAGTTAAAAACTGACTGCTCAACATTTTGATTGTACAAGTACAGAAAATCAATAGCATTGCTGCACAGAATCTAAAGAACACAGTCATATAACAAAAAAGTTACACACTCTTGCTTCCAATATTGGTTCCAGTAAATTGGATCCTTTAAAACAGATGATTATAAGCCAATAATTACGAAACAGAAACACAAATTAAATAAGGATTAACTAATTAACAAATTAAATAATCTTGTGGAATCTACATGTTTCACAAGTCAATCTGTTATTGAATCAGTTTTTATTTCTGGGTCTGTTATTTTTGTCAATTGTGGTCGTCCACCAGCTCAATAACAACCTGCCTGCACTAGAAAGGTTAAGCCCTTAACAGATACATATCCAAAGTAGCGCTACAAAGGACTATTTCACCATGGCGATCTGAAGACGTTGGAGGTGTTTCTCTTTGAAATATCCCCTACTGTCACCTCTGTCAATAAGTAAAAAGCTAAACAGCTACTACGATATACATGACAAAGGCTCTTGCTGGCAGCAAAGGTAACCAAGGGCAGTGAGCCATTTAATATTTATGACATGTCGAATCACTGAAATCACCTATTCATTAATGCCTATATACAGCTACAGCCCAGAAGAAGTGGGGTGGATTGAGATGTATGTGTGGTTTTTTGATACACTTGTAATAACCATCACCAAACAAGGCCAATAACAATTTTTATGTTATAGCCATCGTAATCATCGTCAGTCCGGGAGGCGCTTCAGCCTTAACCGCCAGAGAGGCTTGCCTGCCAAGAGTGCTAGTAATATAAAAGCACTTCGAAGAATGGAAAGGATGGCATGCTTCTGGAAAGGTGCCAGCTACACATCCAAAGCTGCAAAATCTCAGCCACGCTGACTCAGGCAATGACACCGTCTTACTCCTTTATTTCTCCCTGGACTCGCCTGTAGAGTGCAAGCACAAGTTGCATGTCTCTGTTCCATTATGTAAAAGGTACAAACAAATCATATCACTTAGTTTAGAATTCAAATGCGAGCTATACGGGAAAGTGGTGGCTTAATTTTAAAGGACAAACTACAAATCCCATTTATTTGATCCTAGATGTCAGATACTACAAGCACTGGGGGGCAGCATTGCTATGTGGGGGCCTCTTACTTTGTGCATAAATAATTAAATTAGTCATGTTGCCTAAAAACTCTAGCAAAATCAGTAATCCATCAGGCACAACGCTTAAGGACTACATATGTGCAGATGTGAGGAGAAGAACACAAATTGTATCTGCTTACAGACTGCGCTGACATTATGATCCACCCAACTGAGATGTGCCTCTAAGTAGATTCCCTGGTTTGTCCTCAGCATGCTACAGTGCACTCATAAGAGAGTTTAATTCATTACTGCATAACAAGTGGATGAGAGTGTTAGAGCTGCTAGCAACAGTAGCCGGTACTCATTAACGCTGATGGGGACAGTATCCTTACAAAGAGGAAGGAGAAGGGAAGATAGGGTTCAAATTTGTGACGGGTTTCCTCTTGATTTAAACCTAACGATCGACTTTGGGAGATACACAAGAGCATAATGAGTATGAGTGTAAGTAATTATTTAATAAGCATCCCAGGATTGTGAGAAAAATTAGAGGTTTTAGACAGCAAAAAGGGTTTTATGGATGTTTCTTATGTCCTTCCCCATTTCCCTTCTTCGTCTCATAAAACAATGTCTCTGACAGCTGTGGTACCTATCCCGTTCATGCAGCTCATTGTTAAGCAAACATAACTTTTGATAAATTCATTCAACGGCCATACAAGCTTTTCTTGATTACCCATAGAGAAAATAAAATACTATCGAAGGACAAGGTCTACTCTGACAAGGAAACAGCGCCTGATGAGCTTTATTGCCCCTAAAAGCAGCGAGACTATTCCCTGATGGATGTTTGGAGCGCCACATGCGGATGAGACCGATCTGAATGTGTCCTATGAGTGTCGTTACACCCAGTAAATGTCACAGAAGTAGACGATATATGGCTGTCATGCAGCGCTGCATTAAAGCAAAAAAAACGGTGGTGAATTTACTGGACATCGGTGGCAAATTGACTGTCAAAAATTACCATTGTCATTTACTATCATCATCCTTAGAAATTGCTGCTCTAGATTTATGCACACAGACGGATACATGTCTCTGCTTGCATGTGTCTGTGTCTATGAGAGAGAGAAAGGATAAGATGTGGAAAAAGGATGACAGAAATAAGTGATAGAGTAAGTGAGCAAGAAGCAGAAAAATAGGAGACAAAGTAGTCTCCTTCTTTAGTTTCGATCTTTGTGTCTGTGTGTGGGTTTGTGCACACAATTCAGTAACCCTGTTCATGTTTGAGTGTGTCAAAACAGTGCAACGCTCCCATCCAGCTCCCATCAAGCTCCCATCGCTCCAGGTTTGTATCCCTCCAACTACAGGTCACAAAGTGACATTGTGCTTTTATGGCTGCTCTCCATGGTGCTTCACATAAGCCCTGAAATGACTAAATCCCTCAGCCAGTGTCCCTGACCCCCAGCATCCCTGTTAGTGCTGCTGCATTCACACTCTTTGATGTGGCCCTGAATTGGAATCGGTCATCGGCCTCATTCCAGGGATTGATACCGCCTCTGCTGTTCACATGCCTACAGGTCTTCAGAGCTCGGCGGTCAGCTGATGTCCGTCTGAATTTCTGTCTGTGTGTCTCGTCCTCTAACCAGCATTGAAATAGGTGGAATTATAAGAGCAGTAACCTTGAAAGAATAACTCCCATCTTTATACCACGTAGAGAAAGGAACTTCTCAAGTTCCTCAAAATGTCATGAGAAAAATGTCCAGCTGCCGTCCACCCACATCCATGCACATAAAAGCGCCTCTCTTCATAAAGTAAAATTAGCTCTGACATTATACTGTAGATCCTGCACATTAATTACATTGACTGGGACAATATATTAAGTGACTTTCAGGACACATTGTAAATTTGACTGAGAATTTTAAAAAAAAATCAAGCAGCTTTTGTCAAATAAGGGACATATACTAGTTAATGATGTATGTGTATGTCCATGTATATACACACACACACACACACACACACACACACACACACACACACACACACACACACACACACACACACACACACACACACACACACACACACACACACACACTCACACACACACACCTGTCCGTCATGTGGTGTGTGTCCTCGACGGAGATTAAGTAGCATTCAACTGATGGATTGATATATCCAATCACATTTAATGCATCTATTTAATGTCATACTTAAATCTATCAGTCCACACATCGATCTTTCCTGTGTCTAGTAGTGGTTAGAACAGTTAGAAAATGTAGGACAATACATTATTATGGGATGAAAATGCACTGTGAAGAAGACTGCAATTATTGCTCTCCGGTCTATTATTACTTTTTTTTTTCACTCGGCTGATAATTGAATTTAATTATTCAGGCTCTGTCTTTTTAATATGTTTTTCTCATTTCCTGGCAAAATTGATTATGTATACCAATCTTCTCTTGTCTTCTTTTTGCATCCCCATATCTGTTGGCTTTATTAACTCACTCCATGGAATACTACCCATTTTTTTTATGCACGTGTTAACCACACATTTGTACTTATAAATATGCTGTAAAGGTGAGGCACTTAACATGCATTGTGTTACAACTAGAGTATTTACAATTCGGACACCTTTAAGATGTGTTAACTATAATTTTCTGCCACTATTAATAACTAATGTATACAAGCACTGTGAAGGTGAAAATTAATCTTTTATTTATCACACATGAGTAAATGTGTTCTCCTTAATCCTCCTTTCTCGACCTCCATATAGAGAACCAGGTGATATTGACCTAGTTTTTTGTTTGTTTGGTCTAACCCCTTTAGCTGCCCGGGCACAGATGACAAATGCATTATTAAACAGCAACTTAGCCATCCCTAACTTCACATTCATAATGAAATGCAAGCCGGGGTGAAAGTAGGTGGAGTTGTTAAGCGAGCCAGCAAAGACATCTAGGAGATTTTCAGATAGCTGTGAAACAGCTCAAGGGTATTCTATATGAGGCATCGTCCCTCTGAGATTTGCTCTGGACTCAAGCCGGGCAGCTGTACAGATATTACGGGATACAAGTGTTAATGAGAATATACTTATCACAGCCAGAGGTGTTATCTGACGGTTGTCTCATCTAGGCTGGGTCAATTTGTCGTAGTTTGTATTGTAAAATATCATAATAGGCAGGATGAGAGCATTCTTTTTATTTCACAGAATCACACAATGAGGTGCATTTAATACAAATGTATTAGGCTGTATAATCTTTGTAGCTTACAATATGTTGGCCTTGTAGAAATGTGTAGTACACCGTCTTTGGAAAACAGTTCTGCCCTTTCTTACCAGCAATGCCCGGATATCGTTTTTGAGTATCATGGAACGGGGTTCTCCTCTATGCCACCTTTCACCAGATCCCTTACTAATTGTTTCTGTCTCCAAGGTAGCCCGGCTGCTCTTTGATGTTCAAACCCCTTCCTCCTCACAAAGGAGAGTGACGGCAGGAGCAGAGAGAGAGGCAGATGGGCCACGACAGGATGCTGCGAACCTGACGTCTCTCTCCCCCTTTCAAGTGCTCTGGTTCAATCAGCCCTTGCCGCACAAGCTGTTGTGGAACACCTTTGAAATCACGGTGCCTGCACAATAGTCTTGACTGTTAATGACTTCTTGTAAAGTTCCAAAGCGGCTCTGATTACACACCCTCATGCACACGCACGTGTACCGGCGGCTGCAGACAAGAACAACGTTGTGTATAAACATGCGTGCGCCAACACACTCTTGGTCACACACACACACACGCACACACACACACACACACACACACACACACACACACACAACACACACACACACACACACACACACACACACACACACACACACACACACACACACACACACACACACACACACACCACTCAAACAGACCAAGAGGTGTACGTGTGCCCAGAAACATGCCTCATATCTTAGGCAACACCCTGGAAACCAGAGTGAGGACACAAGTAAACAATTAATATGTTAATTAGGCTGATCAGTGAAGCTGGCACATTTGAATGGAAGAAGATGTGCATATCAAACAGCCACAGTCCACTGGAAAAGAATGGACATTATGCCATCTGTGTAAACACCTGATAAGCAAGCATATTATGTGATTTATTATTGTTACTACAATGCAGTTAGTATTGGTGGTTGACCATCATTCTACACTACAGCTTTAGAATAGTACATGCCCATGTAGGAGGCATGTGTGATTGCAAACTGTGTTTCAACAGAGTGCTGTACTCTGTCTGATTTGGTGCCATGTTACATCTTTTTTATAAACTAGCAGGCTTCTTCAGCTATTTTAGAGAAGTTGTATCACACGGTACAATATGTCAAACATGCAGGTGCTCACCCCTAAAAATATGGCACCACAGCTAACAGCAGGCTCTGAAATACAGCTATACTGGACCGCCTTGAAGGAGATGGGGAATGCAGTTCTGTCTGAAACGGCAAGGACTGGCCTTAATTAGGTGGTAGGCATGGAGAAACTGACATGTTGAAGTTTGTGTGGGTGTGTGTGTGTGTGTGTGTGTGTGTGTGTGTGTGTGTGTGTGTGTGTGTGTGTGTGTGTGTGTGTGTGTGAGTGTGTGTGTGTGTGTGTGTGTGTGTGTGTGTGTCTGTTTTTTTCTATGTGTGTCTGAGGAGGGAAGAAAGACTGTCCTCAGCCTAAACTGGTGAGGCTTATTACTCAACTATATAACTCACTTATTGCAAAGTGTTACCGTGCTGTCAGAACTGTCAGGAAAGGCGGCACCTATGCTAACTAGCCACTAGCCAAGTGTGCTAAGTAAAAATGTATCCTGCCCCAGTGATTGCTGTATATCTGCAGGGGTTCATGAGGTTGTTGGTCAGTGCTACAGAGGTAATGATTACATCACCATGAACTTGTATTTCTGCCTCTCAAAAGTGTTGAAGTTAACATTTCATCCCACTCCCCCCCTATAGTTTCAAACTTCTCAGCATTTGAAGGTGTTGGAATGAACTGCTGATCAGAATTGGGGAATATTTTACACCCAAACCAATAAACAGAAGATCATGCAGTGTAACTATTATTCTACTCTTTATAAAAATCTGCATAAGCTTGACTCTAATTAGCATGCCTTGTAAACATATCATTATATAGATAATATCAGGGTTATGAGAGATTGGAGAGAAGGTTACCTGTGGACAAATTCCACTATTATTGCAAATCTTACTAGATGCGAATGAAGGGCACTAAAGGTCATAGCCAATGTGATGGAGCCAATTTAAGAGCACATTTCATATCCTCCACAAGGTCTTTAGGTTATTGTTCCTTATTATTACATATTGCATCTTCAGTGAAATAATGTGTACTGCAGAGTACATCATGTAACAATGTGTAAGCTTTAGTCAGTGCTGCATGTATTAACTGCTAATACAATGTTTACATTCACCATTTTAACTTTGATGTTCTTTCTATGTGTTTCAAATGGTAAAGTATTTGAATGAAGATCAACAACTTTATTTTATTGCCTGTGCAAGTTGCAGAATGTAGTTTTTCTTCAAAACAGTGGTATTCCAGTGCCTTGCTGAGTGCTGCAGTAGGGGAAGTGTGACATACTGTACGAGTCCACACTACAAAGGAACCATTCTTTGTGATACTTTGGTCATTTGAATATGGTGGAAAAGCCGATCCATAATAACAAACCTTAAATGCAAAGGTTGACAGGTATAGAGTCAAATGTTGGTGTAGCTCTGTTACATGAACATGTCTCTGCTTGCAGATCTCGCTCTGCATGCAGAGAAGAATCTCACTGCACAAGATTGATTTAAAATTCCATTGGATTTCATTTTCAAATCTTAAGCATTAGATTAAATAAACAATATAATCAATGACAGAATATTGATTGAGGCGTGGATGCAAAATGGTTTAACTAGATATGTTTCTGGAAAAATATATATAAACTCAAACACTATTACAGTCGTGTCTGGCTTTGGCAGACAATGGTTGATTAGCCTTGTGACTCCCAGACAATTGCGTGCAGCCAAACTTTGTTTCTTTGTCATTGATCCACATTAACATGAGTAGCAGACAACTAAATGGCATTGGATCATTTAGCCTAGAGCTCTTGCAGTTTTGCAGATAAATGCAAATATCTCTATTTGTCAGTGAATGTTCTACTGAAAACAGAACAATGGAACATATTGTATCACTGACCACTGTGATTAGCCACTGAATCAATATACATATTAGTGAAAAACCTTGCATATCGCCCCGCAGTCAACGTTCTGCCAGAAAATGTTTATTGCTAATGCCAGTGCACTGATTACTGCTGTTTAAGGAGCCTGTGGTAGGGACCTTATGATCTGAAACTGTTAGCAGAGTCGCCCCCATCCAAACGGGTAATTAGGTTAAACAAATCGGTTCAATGGAGAAATCAGATACTTGACCAGTCTACCATAACCAAATTAGTGTTGTAATTACCTGCTGGACATGTCTTCATTAATAATTGCTGCATCTCTTGTTGTAACAAAATATCAATAGTCCACACCTTAAGTGAATGGAAAATCAATATTGGGGAGAATTTAGAACGACATACATTTCGGCACGTTTTCTGTACATTTGCTTGTAGGAAGAACAATCCATTAAACTCAACGTTATGGTTTAACTTTTATACAGAAAGCTGTGTGCTTTTCACAATGACACTGTTGAGCAGTGAAGTTCCCTGAATGAGAATACATAGAACAAGTCTAGACTGACAAATGTAATTGGTTGGCAAATATCAATGCAGGACAAACAAAGGATTATGGAAAGTTCACTCCTTTGTGCATCAGTCAATCCTCACAGTAAATACAGAGCTAAATCTCAGATCAAATGCACGCTAAAGGGTCATTGAAAATGCTTTCTCTCAGTGATTGTGCTGTTATGTTAAATGTTTGTTTTTCATATAGTGTCTTGATATTTGTCTATGATGTTGATGTTACAAATGGAGCTGCTGTGATGCAAGTCAAATGTAAGACTTGATCTGACCATTAAAGTATTATCGTATTGTATCGTATCGTATGGCTACAAAACACTGTTGGATAAAACAAATTGAAAGGTTTCGGCTGAATGTTTCCTGCTATGATATATATATTTTTGCTTACATTTTGTCACAGCATCTATGCTCCACCCAAGGCAGAGAGCCAGCATGTTTTCTCTAAGAAATAAAATTGCAAGACATTTCAAATTCTTCCAGAGAAGAGCCATGGAGACAGTGCAAATATGACCAGTGTCAAAGCAAAGACAAAGAATTATGTAAACATGCCTTTCAGGGCTGTGATTAAAATCTGATTAAAAGTCTTGTAATCACAAAATCAACATTGGTGTCCAGGTGCTAACTGATTGCTAAATGCAGGTATGCATCAGATATTTGCACAGCCAGGCCATTAGAATTGGACAAGCATGACCACCATTAATACATTTCCCCGTTTGGAATTAATTTCTCACCTACCAGTGAGGTCAATTGATTTCGTGTCGCGGCATCTTCGATGAGGCATTTGTTTCCTCGACAACTGTTTTAGATGTAAATACCTTTCACCCTGAAACAGATTGTATTATGTTCCCCAGCTAATAATAGATTCTAACCTGAGAATAAATTCAGTGATTGCATTGACATTTGAGTGGGTGAATTTAGTCTGTCGCTATGTTGACAAAAAAAGTGTTAAATCAAATCAAATCAAGTAATTATCAAGTGTTAACCGCGTGATTTATTTTTAGCCACTTTATATATCTCATATGGTGTCTTTTGGTTGTGTCATAAGTTCAACAACACTCACCAATTTAAGTCTTTAAAGCCTCCCCAGCTGGATTGTTCAATCTCTGTTGATATATAGGTGCTAGAGTGTGTGTGTGTGTGTGTGTGTGTGTGTGTGTGTGCGTGTGCACGTGCGTGTGTGTGCGTGCATGCGTGTTTGTATATGTGTGTATTTCGGGGAGAAAAAGCCTTTGATTATAGAACTGCTTCTCTCCCTGTCTGTCGTGCAGACGAAAACGTCTCAGTACTAATGACAAAATGAGGTTAACATTGAATTTCAGAGACGACGCGTTGCATCCCACCGGACATCCTCTATAGTCCTTGTCTTTTTTTGTTGTGCCACAGGAACAATGCAGACAAGCAGAAGTGATTGTGTTCTGTGTCAACATGACGTGACTGCAGCCCAATGTTTGTGGCAATAGATTGACCGTGCTGCCATGGGAAATCAATTCCATAGGTGTCAACACAGACGATTGAGTTAGCCATTGTGAGGTGGGAGTGGGCGGAGGTGGGAATGTCTATCTATGTGTAGTGTATGGTGCACACATGCACTCGCTTTAACATGTGTGTCATTGCTATGTCTGCATTTCACCCTTTATTTCTAATATCCCTGCACTTGGCTGATAATTGGGACATTAGAATGATTTGAATGAGTGGTGGAAATCTGTCAGGTTCAATAAGTAACATATTTAGACACCTTACCCAAAGCATCCATCAACTTTAATGATACTCATTGTGTGGGCTAATTGTTCTGGCTTACATATAGATTTTTAAAAGGTAAGATTTAAGGTTTAAGGTGTCATGGATGGGTTAAGATTTATCCCCAACACTAATGGTTATACAAGTGATTACAAGGATTAGATGAGCAATAATCCCAATAGTGCTTAAATGACTATTTGATAGTTTTTTTGTTTAGATGGAAAACACAAATAACAATTGTATTAATATTTTCTAGAAAAGGTTAACTTGCAAAACACTTATTTAGGTGTTCTTAAAATTGTACTTATGATAGAAAGTTACATATAATCAGAGGTATACTTAAATAGCAATACTTGTATTATCTTATTATTGATCCCTCCTGCTCCCTGGCTAAATGACGCACTGCATGCTAATAGAACCATCCGTCGGGCAGCTGAGCACAAATGGTGGAAATCCAAACACCCTGACAACCCCCTAACCTATCAATATCTCCTTTCTTCTTTCTCATCTTCAATCTCTCAGGCAAAAATCACTGTCTTTCAAGATAAGATCCATTCTGTCACGATCTGTCTGTGTTGTGTTTTGTCTTGTTTTTTTCTGTCTTTGGTTTCCTGTTTTATTTTGAAAAGTGTTCACCTCCTGTTTTGCCTGTTGGTTTCTGTCTGTTTTCCCTCCCTGATTACCCGATTGTGTTCACCTGGTGCCCCTGTGCTTTCTCCTCCCTCCTCACCTGTCTCTTGTTTGTTTGATTAGTCATGTGTGCATTTAGGTTCTGTGTTTTCTGTTAGTTCCTTGTGGTAGTTGGACGTTGTTCACGGGGTGAGAGTACTGTTTTGTCCAAGTTTGTTTCATTTAGCCTTGAAATAAAGGTATTTTCTGTTTATCTGCATTTGGGTCCTGCCTGTTTCGCTCTCAAACTTGACACATTCTTCCTATTCCAATCCCAAAAAACTATTTTCTATCTTCTCCACCCTCCTCCCTTCTTCCAAGCGACTTTGTTAACTACTTTGAAAAAAAGGTTGGGGGTTCCGGCGCAGACTGAAAACTCATCTCTTTCGACTCCACTTCGAGCGATAGAATTACTAACAACGCACTTATATACTAACAAAGGACTGGCTTATCTAAAGCTAGTTGAGTAGCACTTGAAATGTTTTGGCTCTATGAAACCTGATGTACTTATATGATTCTGTTTTCTTTTTTCAAGTTTGTATCTTCTTGGTCGAATGCGCTTTCGATTAAAGCATCAGCTAAATGCAATGTAATGTAATCTTAATTTACAACTGTTGTATTTTAAATTCAATTCTCAAATATACGAGCAGGAGTGACTGTGTGTTCCATGTTTTATTTTAAATACATATTTGTATTAATATAATTATAATAATTATTTTGTTTGCAGTTTACAAGCTAAGGTTTTAACACATAACCATATTCTATTTAAAATTGACCTGTCACATCACTTGACTCTACAATCTGCCAAAGGACAAGCCCTGGCTTCAGATTAGTTTTATCTTTGACCTGTAATTTGTATTAAATGTGGCTAATGTGTGTAATCAGTAGAATCTGCAAATGTTAATGCAGACTCTTAATGGAGTAAATGTCTTTATTCATAAGACCCTCCAATATGAGTCCCTTTTGACAGATATTGCACATGGTTACCGTCTGGATTCCATCACAAAAAAAGAACAGCTTTGTATTCTCTAATTGTGATAATGATGATAATTAACCAAAGTAGCATAAATGAATTCAAGCAATCAATCATCCTTTTATGAACCGCTTCGATGAAAAGCACAAAACACACTCAGAAATACAACTAAGACATCGATAGCAGATGTTCCTACAGCTGTAATCTGTTCCAGAAAGAGAACATGTTAATTTAGCTGAATTAATTGAATACCTCTGTCTATCCTAATCGCATTTCAATGAGTTTTGATGGCTTCACATTGAATGCTTATGGTAGACATCTTTAGGCAGATGAATAGTTTCAAATAAACCTGGAATATCTAAGAGGATATCTCGATCATAATGAGTACAATGAAATCTGTCTTGATAGTTACCCCATAAGCAGGTAATTGAAGCACAAAACTTGGATAATAACTTGTGGTATGAAGGACAAGTGAAGTGATCTGATTCATCATACATTGTTTTGTTCTGTAACCACTCAATAATGCTCTGAAACTGTCACTGATAGTAGTTCCTAACAACTACACTGTTTTTTCCTGTTTAAGTGAAGTCTGTTTTAGATCTGTGAACATCTGTGCTCTTTCAAAGAATAGTGAAAGGGCACGGATATCTCTGACACATTTTGAAAGTGTTCCGTCTTCAGTATGAACCGATGGGACTGGCACGTTTCATTGGATTTGTTGACTATGATTATCTAGAAAAGCACCAGCTGTGCTTTCAGTCTTAACATCAATGTATCTATTTATAATTCTGTTTTTTTTTTACTTCATCTGATACAAGGGAAGGTTAGTCATGATCTAAATGCACCACGTCTCCATTGCAATGCTAAAAAGCCCATTTAGCATTATTCAGTTGTAAACGTGAATTGTACTCCTCCTTCAACTCAAGCTCTATGCCTAAATTGTGAGTAGCTGCAAAATAAACAGATAGATTTAAGGACCCAAGTCAAACCCACCCATGGACTTCTGCCCCCTAAAACTATTTTTGAAAAATGTCCTCATTAAGACTTACTCGAAGCAGTGCCATATTCAACATGGTGTTTGTGGAATGCTAAGCTACAACATTTTAAGCATCATCATGAACATATGGTGCAAGTCAGAACAGAATCTGACCCAAATACTTGAAAGTATTTTATGACTCTATGAACAAATGTGTCCCCCCCAACGGTGGTATCTGCCAGCAATTATTTGGAGCAACCCCACAGGAAGAGCCATCTGTAGCTGATTTCAATTTCCACACACACACAGGGGGATGTGTGCCTTAAAATCTTTAATTGAGATGGATTGGGTCATCCAATTAACCCCAACACACGGGGGTGTCCTTTGTGCAGTTGAAGCCTTTGCTTTGGGGTATTGTCACAAATGTTTGAGTCACCATAGAACTAGTACACCTATCCTCACTGTCTTTATATGGCTTAATTGGGTTGAGTTCTTCCTCTATCAAAAGATAGCTTTATTCCCACTTCTTTTTTTTTTCATACCACTCCACGGTGATGCTGTGAAAATTCATGTGTTAACATGTGATGACACGGAGGGGCCAGGGGAGGGGGGGGCATTGTGATGTGAAGCGCATTCATCTGCCAAGAAAATATTAGTGCCGTTGATCAGGGTTGTTGTTTTGTCACATGCCATTTTCCAATTTGCCTTATTAGCAGATTTCAAACGCATGACTTTGTCAGCGTTGTCGGTGGCGTACAATAAGACGACGATCTGTTGCTCACACTCACATCAAATGTGACTGTTCATGTGTAGTAGCAACACGTGTCATAAGTGTTATGATCTGAGATGGAGCTTCTGTTTCATTCCTGCTGCTTGATGGAGTGTGTTTTACATTGTGTACCCTTAGCAGTCAAAATGTAATTATGAAACAATTATGTATAGAAATATTCCTTCTGAAAGTTTTTCTCTCAACAAGACCCTCGCCCTGACCTGAATGTTTTAAAAAAAACTCAACAGCAAGCTGTGGTCTCACAAGATTCATTAAAGAATAAAGGAAAATAAAAGAAATACCAAACAGAAAAATAAACTTATCTTCTCAGTAAATAAATAAAAAGCAAGGTCTGAATTGTAGTTCAAGTCACCACACCTCCCTTTTTTCTTGAATTATAGATAATAAGACCCGCCATATTTAATTGTTGGGGGAAGTAACACAGGCTCATCTTTGGGGACAATTTAATTTGAAACGTAATTCTTCAAGGCAGGGAGAGCAGCCAGAAGTCATGCAGAGAAAATAGTCTTAATTGTTTAATCCATATCAGTTATGCTCTATAAGGGAGACATTACAGGTGCTGTGTGATGGGATAAACACTACAACTAAACAAATGTCTGAGGGGCAGTCTACACTGCTTTGCGTCTTTTAAGATCAATTTGTCCCGGCTCTTACCCTCATCCAACAGCTAATGATATGTGCATAAATGAAAGCCAAGCATTTCAGCTTTAAATGCTCTGCTAAACATGTCTAGCTAAAAATGTCTTTTTTGCCATTATCCTGTGAACAAACAGAGGTCATTCTATTCAGAAATATATTGTTTAACCTCGCCATTATTTCATCTGGGCCTCGAATACGATCATCATGAAGGTAAGTCTCACTGACACACTTATTTTAAAACAATATTCATGTTAGAGTACAATATAAAAGAAAGATTTATAGGATACATCTTTATTATATTAAAAACACATCATACTAAATAAATTAGATTATATATGTACGATGCTAGAGTATATGAATAGTAGCTTGCATAAGAAATTGTTCTTTCACCCTTGACAATGGCCATTAATTTGAGAGTTTTTATTCAATATGATTTATTTTGACCGAGCTAATGTGTTTCACAAAAGGGTCGCAATTACCATACTATTAATCATACTATAATTAGAGTCAATTGCTTAATTGTGACACAAAACCTCTATTTCCTAAAGGAATTAATAAAAGCACTGTCATTTTATAGTGGAAAAAGTGTCTTCAGACTGTTCTCTCTAGAATAGGGGTGCTTAACACTGGTCATTATCATTCGGATAATACCATTCTTTTGCACACTTTATGTATCTGTATTTATAAAACGGACAAGTCAAATCAAGCAATCTGATTGGTTCTTAGCCGTGATATACTGAGCGTATACCACGGGTAGAATTGTAAGTTACTTTTCACAACAAGTCAGTATCCCTCCGCGTCTGAGTAAAACAGTAGGCCTATACCGTTGGGCTTCAAACTGGAACAAGAAAGCAGCGGAGAAGTAACGGGGCAGAAACCCTCCTTTTTACGCAGCGGTCCACATAGACATCAAACGGCAAAACATATTCAGTGTGCAGTTCCTTTGGCATTATGGCAGGGATATCTAGATACTTTCCAAGGTTTGACATAATGAATTGAGCTACTTTTAAAGCAAGCAACAATGTTTTCAAATCTGTAATCAAAGAGGTCCGCAAAAACATTATCGACCAATCAGATTGCTTGATTTGACTTGTCAGTTTTATATATTTCCATTTCTTCCGTTACGAAACAAACTTACAAAGCATAAGATGGGAACATTTAAGATTAACTTTGACCTCCGGGGGGGTCTTCTTACTACGGAGGAGTGGATTGAGGAGTGCCTATCTCCAGAAAAAAAAAGCACCTAAACGACGACATGCAGAGGCAGAGCTACGTGAAGAGCAGGTAGACCAACTGGAAAAGTACCACCATTCAAAAGCTTTCTGATGCGGGTCTTGAAACAAAGCGGAGAAATGATGACCGTTAGTGGCCACAGGTGCGAAAGCTTTCTCCAGAGCTACTGGAAGCCAAATCTCGGGGACCGGAGAAAGTGGAGCAATATTCTGACCACGCCAAGCAACAGCCTAGAACAACCTCAACCTATACAAGTGACCTCGTAAGCCATGCTACTGATGCTGGACAGGTTTTCAGTGGGTGCACAATAAACGGCAACATACAAATGAATGTAAATAAATAGCCAAATAATGGATCAACGCTCTCTGTCTAATATGTTCGCTAGCTGTTAGTGTTGTTGCATAGCAACCACCTCGCACTATGTTTCGTGCAGAAGGCAACGGAGGGACTATTTTATTTTGAACATCATTATTTACTAATAAAAACTATTTAAATTAGAGTGTGTATTTTTCTTTCATATTGCCACACTTGGTAACCGTTTTATAAAAGCAATAGCTCACTTCAGGCCGTGATATATGCTCATTATATCACAGCTAAGGGGGTTGTCGACCCTCCGCTTCGCCTCGGGCCGAACCACGCCCCTTAGCTGTGATATAATGAGCATATACCACGGCCTGTCGTGAGCTATTGCTTAAGTATATCACATGTTGTCTTGTATACCACAATGCTTTGGTTGCCTGGATACAGATTGTGCCTTCAAGTTCTCCCCTTCCCTCTTTCATACAGATCAAAAGCTGAGAATGTAAAATGGCCCTGTGGGTAGGAATAGTATACCATATATTGGTGGGTCATTTGAAAGTACACGGTTTTAACTGTACGCTGTAACAGGTGCACTTTTAAATTGTGCACAAATAAAAGTTTTTAAAGGAAGTTGACTGTGTAGCCATGTGCAGTCCAACGTAAAGTGAACACTGTTTATCGAGGGGCATCTAGTAACAACAGCATCATCACAAAACATTATTTGTTTCCTTACATAAACTAAACTGTGCACCTGCTCTGTGATTCTGAAGTTGTGAGGAACTGTTGTGTAAGGAAACACTGAAGGATGCCACATATGGTCTGTACTTTATCTGCAGAAAAGCTTTCAATTTTAGATGTCATTTCACACACTTAGAGGAAATAACAGAACAGCAACATAGAAGTAATTAATTAAAGCACATTGTGTCACATGCCATTGCAAATAACACATTAGTCACTGGCACTGAGGAGTACACAGAGATATCTTTTAGCTTTCTGCCTTTTGCTTTTTTTTTCTGGCTTCTTTGACCAAACAGAATCAAGCAATCTGCTTTTCAAACTCCTCTCCAATTCTTCTGCCTCAAAAAGGGTTTCATTTGATAGCAGCAATCCTGAAAAGGTCACAGGCATCAAGAAAATAGACGGAATGAGCCAAGAGGATTTCAAGTTGTATTAATGAGGACCCCCTCGGCCAGCACCCGTCTTAGAGGTCAGGCCATCACCTAAAATGATAAAGATTTATCATGGGGAGGCAAGGCTGGTCAAAGCGCTCTCTTATCTCGGGCTCTGCCTTTTAGAGCAGCAACCACTGTCAAGAATCTCACATGGATGAAAGACTTGGCAACTCTCCACCACTGTTGCAAACCTCCAGAAATATTCTGACGTCGGTAAATAATTCATCCCCTATATTTTGTACTCTTTGAGGATTTTTGAGGATGCAAGTGCATTATGCCATGCTCCCTACACCAAGACCATAACTGAACATCACAAATAAAGGAAGACATAGCTTGATGATGATAGATATGTTCTATTGTTTACTATACTTGCTCTATGTGTATCAGATATACACATACAAATGATAGTAATGCTGTGGATCATCAAATTCAGAATATATTCCAAAGTTAAATGTGTAAATGTGACATAAAATGTGACCTATTCAGCCCAAAAAATAAAAATTCAAATGTATAACTTAAGTGTACAATTTTAACATTGCTGATAATATAAGAATAATTATGATCCAACCTTCATATTTGACATCATTATATATGACATTACAATTTAATAGAAGGATTTTTGTTACAGAAACACGGTGCTGCAAACCAACTTCAAATGTATACAGCAGATCATGTATATGTATTTGTCTCTGCCAAAGCATCCCTGTGATGTTGGAACACCAGTGGCCCCTGAAGGGAAAAACAGTGTTGGTATGCCAGCAATGGGTTTCTGTTGTTTATTTTCAGTCTGAAGCCTTTTCATGGGTGTTGTTTGTGTGTGAGAGTTTTTTTAAAGCTGCTTTGGAGAGAAACGCTGACAGCAATCATCAGGTTTGCAATAATTTCAACCACAGGGAGAATACACCAAGTAATATACTCATGTATATCGTAGTAGTGGTCTTTTCATCAAGTTATACAGTATTTCTTGGTGTTTTCTTCTTTTGAATTTAATTTAAAATAACTCAGAGTAAGCAGGCTTTACTTCCCTCAAACGCATGGTTTTCAAAGGTTTGAAAAGGAGACGTCTGTTTCATTTCAACAAATTGGTGGCAACAGTCAAGGTCAGGATTTAGGCGTATTTTGACAAAAGTCCATTTCCCTCAGGCATTAAGATATTTCCTGTGCATATGGTGATAGAATATTAAGCTAGACCAATACCGACAACACATTTTTAAAAAGAGTCTAACTTTATTGAGTGACACACTTGCTAACCTAACCAAATAATTTACATGATGCACTTCCTACACATGTTACAGTGATGAAGAGTGTATTCCTGAAATGCCCTTGCCAGGCCAACATCAATTTTCCATGGCAGCCTTTCAGTATTCTCAGCCTTCTTAGTGTACATTTTAAATAAAATAAATATTCATAGGGGAATGGACAGAATTCTCCATGGACCAAATCAAAACATCACATTTCCTAATGATTATAATAACGTTTCAATGTCACGTTTTTGATGTCACGATTCGATGTCAGCTTTCCCCAAGAGACCCGTTTCAATTATGATTTAGAATCGTGGAACACATTCAAGTGACAGTATTGCTTTTCAATAATTGCAATGCTTTTCACGAGAGACGGTGGTCAATAAGGGAGGCTCTAGAAACGACAGACTAATCAAAATGAAATACATTAAGTGATTTGATGCATTCATTTTCTGATTAGTAGAATCATTCGTTTGTTTTCTCCGACACATTTTTGTTTAAGACATAACCCAAACATAACATGTTTGAATATGTTTCATAACATATTTGGCACCAGTATCAACGTGGTGTCCCTGCTCCCAAACCACGTCTGTCTTGAAATGGAGTTGAGCAGCAAGGAACAGCCATTGCAGGCCACACCATCCGCTAAATGTTTAACTTTCCTAAAGGAGTCATTCAAAACAAGAACGGGAACTTGTCTATAGGGAAATACCTCCGGATTAGGGGGGCTGAAAGATTGAAAAAGTAATTTGAAAAATAATGGGCTTTTTAATGACTAAACCTATGGGACACCCAGATGTGCTCTTTGTTAATTTTCACTAGTGTAATGTAAAATTCCAACTGCTTAATTACTCTAGGACACACAAAGCAACTGGTTTTTAACGAAGCAATTATGGGAACAGCTTCTACTACATTGCACCACAGCTTCCATTCCCCACCAGCTTCTTCCTTGATAAACCACTACCTTTTGGTTCAATATTTCAAGCTTTTTATGTCTTAAGCAATGACACAAGATCCAGAGTATTTTTTTAATCAAAGGTTTGTTTTGGCTCCTGAGACCTCAGATCATTTGAATATGGCCTAATTCTAAATTTCTTACGGAATAACGTACGAATGTAATAAATAATACCGGTATCACTATTTACCCCTTATTTCAGCTGCATCCTATTCTGAGCAACAGAGAGGTTTTCCTAGAAATCATTCTTTTAGCCATTTTAGCCAAACATGAATATATAACATCTTATAGTGTAATTCATATGTTATCTAAGTCAAAAGTTTTAAAAGTGAAGGTGGCCATTTAAAAGCTTTGCTGCAGCCTTTTTGCACTAATATTGTTCAGGAAAATTGCTTTTGACATGTTGGCCGTTTTTTTTTTCCTGTTTCTTGTCCTTCCACAGATCAATAAAGAAAACTGGTGGGCAGCATTAAATCCCCCTCCGAAGCCCTCCTGGGACTGGGAGTGTTGGAGGAACAGCTGTTGGTAAATATCATTACAATATTACATGCTTTATCGTTGCCTTAATGGTGAAATATCAGATGTCCCAGCTCGAAAGGCATTAACATTTAGAACAATCAATATAAGTTGCACATTTTACGAGAGACATTTTCTGGCTGATCGAGAGCACTACTGAGGATGCTTGAGGTGTCATTCATTAACGAATGTTGTAAAGATCATTTTTGATTTGTGGACTCTTCGAGGAAATGCAATCCTCGTATGGATTTTTCATGTTTTTTAATAACTGTAATGTCTGCATTTTCTGGATTTACATACATATTACAGTATAACAAGAACCTTATTAGCTTACTTTGCTAGAAATTAAAGTTGTATTCTTTAGTTATTCATATGCTCTACAAACAAGAGACAATTTATTTATATTCAAATGGAAGCAGCATCAATGAAATGAAAATTGCATTACCATCTCTTTGTTTTACATCAATGGGAATGTCAGTGTAACCTTTTTTTATAAATTATACCGAAAGGTGCAGCACTCTCAGTGATAGATCATTGTAATTTCAACTTTATTTCCTTTATTTAATTTCAGAATTGTAGTAATATAGCATGCCCGCTCGGTCCACTTGAACATAAAAGAAATAAAAGGCACAAAAGGGACGAGACAGAAAGAAGAAGAAAGAAAGAAGAAATCAAGCTACCTCGGCTCCAGACCAACTTCAAAAATTAAAATTGGTCCTTTGAGATGCAAATGCTCAAACAATATTCTTCATGTTGGATCTAAATTGCTAATGTACACAGTACAAGCCCAGTGTGTGCCTTTCAAGACTGAATATATTGGAGACATGAACCTGATGATGTTAATGGTGATCAAAGGGCCCAGCCATGTCACGCCTCCCCCTGGAGACTAAGGGGTCTTTGGCAAGCAGGGAAACATGCATATTCCTTGTCCAAAGTGTATGTTGTTTAATAGCTCCTAACCAGCAATTGCTGAAGCTTAAAAAAGATAGAAACATAAGAAATACTCGGAGGTCGAATGCTACAAAGTAATGATAGTAATCATTAATCATTAAAGTAATCATATTATTTGTTCCCTAAATGAGAAAAAAGACAGAAACGCCCGTGGATAATCCTTGTCAAAAACAGGGCCAAGGTGCACAATAATTACCTGACACAATCATTTTAAATTCAGGAGGTGTTTCTATGACAGCGGGCTACTTCTTTTGATCCCATACAGGGTAGCACCTTGATAGACCCAACTATATGGATTAATAGCACTAGTTACAACACAGCCTAAGGCCTCCTGTATCTCCGTTAATAGAGCCTATCTATTCCTGTCAGCTACTGGGGACTGATGGAATTGCAGGGCTGGCGCGTTGTATCCACACAGCAAATCATAAGCCCTCAGATATCTCTTGGGCTGCATGACTGCAATTTTCGTTTAAAAACAAATGTATTACATGAGAGATCCATCAAACATAGTCAGACACATTTTCTCTGAAAGGGGTCTCTGTCTCTGTCTGCGCGCAGGTTGCTCCTTTTCATTTTCAGTTAGGTGGCCGACACACAAACACTTTTTTGTGCAGTCCAATCTGATGCAAACGTTTGTCTTTGTGCGCTTTGGTTGCAAGAGCAAGTGTATCAGAGCAGAAAGAAAAGCTGTGTTCCTGCCATAATCTATCATGTCAGATTCATCGTGGGGCCACCTGCTCGGTTTGAGAGACGTGAACACTAGTATAAGTAACAAAGCTGGGAGTAATACAAGACTCGGCATTGATTAACAGCAGTTGTAACAGCAACACATATTTTTTGGAACATCTTAGTTTCCTTCTGCAACCACTACATATCACCCTCATCATGTTTATCTTGGAAATGTGTTAAATATCTTTAAAAAAGGCACTTACAGATCCTTCACAGATTTGAGTCAAGACTCTGCATAATATTTTGAATTTGGAAAGTTATTTTAAGTTATTCTTCCTTAAAATATCATGTCTGTTTGTACCCCTATAATTAAACAAATCTAGAATTTGCATCTATGAATATGCAAATGTATGCAAATAAGTGTAAAGTGCAGTTTTCTTGTAAATAAACAATGTTACTGCATAATGCCCTGGCCACACGAGGACGAAAACGGCTAAACGCATAGGATTAACGCAAACGCAAAAAAGCTTCCGTCCACACGCAATAGTCATCCGGATAGTGTCTGTCCACACGAGACAGCTCCGTTTAGCTCCAACCGCTGCAGAAGCTGCAGTACATATGCAGGAGCCTGTACGTGGCGCTGTAACTTCCTCCACAAAAGCAGCGAAGAAGCATGGTTGTCATGGTTGCCCTTCTGTTTATTCTCCGCGGTGGGGGCCGAGGGAACCGGGCAGAGTTTTTCGCCAGTCAACGTGTATTAAAGTTTAAATCTTCCGACAAAATTATAAAAGTGCCGGTCAAATGTCTTCTTTGTTATTTATTGAGCTTTAAAACAAATGAATAACGACTCTATATAATATAATAATAAAATACACGGAGCCTCTCTTTTTCCTCCCTCTCTTCGGACAGCGTCAGTGTCTGTTTCATGCAGCAGCTGATCCAGTAATGAGTGACCCGGCCGACAGTAAAAATAAACATATTTATAACTAGTTTAGGTAGTTTGAGAGGTGTCTCCGTCCTATCAGATTAGACTTCACTCGCGTTTAGGTCCATATCGAGAGAAAGATAAATAATCTGAATTCAGTGTGCAGTTTACTTTGACGCGGGGGTGAGCAGCAGAGGTGGGGAGAGGCGGGGCTATTGCCTCATCATTATCAGAAAATGATCGCATAGGGCGTACACACGGAGCCGTTGGACCCCCCAGAGCGTTGCGTATGCCGTTCTATCCACCTTGGGACCCGTTATCGTTTCCGCAGTCGTTTAGTGCCGTATTCGGTCGTCCTCGTGTGGCCGAACGGTCTATACGACACTAAACAGTAACGCAAACGACCGTTTTCGTCCTCGTGTAGCCGGGGCATTAGAGTTTGGGAGTGAAATGTATCCTTAACACAAATGTTAACATACACTGAACAAAAATATAAACGCAACACTTTTGTTGTAGGGTTAGGGTAATGTTGTGAATCGAGTGGCCTGTGTTCGTCGTCCATAACATACGCCTGCCCATACCATAACCCCACCACCACCATGGGCCACTCGATTCACAACATTACCCTAACCCTAACCCTAACCCTAACCCTACCCCTCATACCAGATACTGACTGGTTTTCGGACCCCCCCAGACCCCCCCAATAAAGCAAAAATGCACGTTTCAGAGTGGCCTTTTATTGTGGCCAGCCTAAGGCACACCTGTGCAATAATCATGCTGTCTAATCAGCATCTTGATATGCCACACCTGTGAGGTGGGATGGATTATCTCGGCAAAGGAGAAGTGCTCACTATCACAGATCTTTTTCAGATTTGTGAACAATATTTGAGAGAAATGGTTATTTTGTGTATATAGAAAATGTTTTAGATCTTTGAGTTCATCTCATGAAAAATGGGAGCAAAAACAAAAGTGTTGCATTTATATTTGTGTTCAGTTGCTCCATGCAATTGCTCCATGCACTACTGGTGCTGCAGTTTTTTGTAAGTTGCATATTGGACCATGATTGGCTTCCAAACTTGATGTAATGTCACAAATCCAATGCTTGTTGAGCAATGCTTGAGAAACGTTCCTCCTCCAGCAGACGGACGTGTTTTCTCGTGTCAAATGTATCCAGATCATCCTGCAGAGTGAGCTCAACCATCCAAGTGAAGTAACAATAAACAACACATATAGTTTGGAGTCCAAGGGGGCTTTAAACTTTTAAATGGTTAAACTTTGGTCATGGTTAAGTAAGAAACAATTTGGAAAAGTAATGTAAAATTCACTCATAGTGGGAAACGGTGCTGTCAGAAGTAGAGACAGATGTAACAACCCTTGGAAAAGCCTGGAAGTAGCACTTACTGCACAAGTCTCCAGTCAGGAGCAGTATATCAGGTAATCCCTACATGCCAGGTACATTTATTTCATGCACACTCCATGCATGCAGTCAGTATTTTAAGTGGCATTGTACTCATTTCACAATATTCAAAGAGACTCTCAATTTAGCCGAATAAAAGTCAATCATCTACACAGATTTTGATATGCACTGCAGCTACAAGTGCTAGATGTTCACTCTGCTTTGGCTCCGTAAGACAAACTGAGCATAAGTACAATAGATTGATGTTGAAAGACGCAACACGTCTTTACTTCAATCTGCTGAGGGCAACGTGCATGGATGACAAAACTGATTTTAATGTACCTTTTTCACATAGCTGGCTCATTGATTATCACAACTGTTGGGCTTGGTACACTACTTTCCTTTTGACAGTGATTTATGATTTGTTCTGTGGTGATAAGATGAAAGATCCCATACAGCAAGTGTACACAGAGTGATTCGGACAAACTATGTAACCTTTGCTAAAAGGTTCAAACAATAGGGCTGCCTTTTGGGGGCTGCTTTCAAATAAAATGTCTCTGAGCAATGTGACAATGTTGATCACAGGAAGCGAACTCCTGCGGTGCTAATGGCACGCTGCATCTAACAACTTCCCAATTAAAACAGTCATATTAATGCATTACAATGTTGGTACAATGTAAGCACCTTGAAAGAAGAAAGCACAAGACAATATTCACGTCTGTCAAGAAGCATATTTCTCTGGCAGAAGCTAATAATGACACGCTCTTTGATGCAGGCAAGACAGTTTTTCAATTTCTACTGACTTCAAATTCCAGGTATTTAATCCTCACTGGAAATGCCAAGCTTTGAGGATGTTACCCCAACTGTTCTTCAGAGTTCAGTGCCTCAGGAGAGCAGAGCAAAAATGAAAAACAAAGCGTTGGAAATTATTTCCTTCTTGTTGTTTTAGGTTCAGTTCTTGTTTTCTCAAAAGTTGGCAGCTGGGGCTTATGCTCACCTCCTCAGTGTGAACGTGCCTCAGACCCACAGCTGTGGTGTGAGGAGAATCCAGAATAAGGAGGACACTCCGCTTGTGATTAGGTGTGCAGTCAGGGAAAGCCATAAACAACATCCGATGACAACACATTCAAACTCCCACACATTCATTCACCACTATGTGCGTGTGTCAAAAGGCCATCATGTACGCATACTGATTCACTCCTGCATTCCCCGACAATACCGGATTTGCACATAACAGCAAAACAGCAAACACAAAAAGAAGGCGTCCAACAAGCCTGTCCACATGCCCTCTCAAGAAAAGGCACACATCGGCATTTACTCAACAACAGCAACAACAGTCGTATCTGCTTTAAAACAATCTCTCTTTATGTGTCAAACTAAGTTTCACGCATACCGCTGAGGCTTCTCAACACTCGAGTGTTACATTGACTGCATGGATTATTCCACACTAAGGGCTGCTTGAGGGGCCTTCCTCAGAATGTCATTCAGACCTGTTCAAGTTAAAAGGTTTTCTTCACCCTATAGAACTATGCGCACCACAGATTTTTACCAACGGAGAAGTCTACACTTTCCTCTCGAGGTCTCCAACGAGCCAGACAACTGAAGATACAGTTCATGATGACCACCACAATCCAAATTCTGTCTGTGATGATGATTTGAGGTGGGATCAATCAACCCTATCTGCTTGCTGTAATGGCCGATGAGACTTTGATTTAAGAGCTGTAATTGGTTTCCAGTAGGGCACAGTGTCAGTTTTCTATTCCCTAGTAACCAGCGAGTACAGTTTCAGGACATGGCTGCTTGTCACAAGTGCAGGCTTGGCTGGACAGGGAAGAAGATATCCACTGGAGACACAGGGGCTCTTCTGGCACAGCTCTTTGTCCGTAATGGCCTCCATTCACAGGCTCTTGATGAAAGGTTTTACATGGGAACTCCAAAGGCTAATTGGCCCACGGAGATCAGGCTTATTGTTAGTTCTGCATGGCTTCTAGCAGCCATGGTTTCCATATGAGTGCCTAATCACCACAGGGCTCCACACCTGACTAAACAAAGAGCACTTTTCCTAATTCTTAAAAGTGTCTCTCATCCTTTATCTTTCCTCTTCTTGCTCCACGTCCTGTATCTCTTTCCCTCTGTCTCTTATGTCCCAGGTTATATAACAGGTCAGGAATGAACTGTATTAATGCCTATGGATTTTGTTTTTAATTAAGCCGAAACTATGCTTCAATGCTTAAAGCCAATCATCAAATGACTCAACTAAGAGCCTTGGAGGTCAAGCCAGTTGCGTCTGTACTCAGTCAGTATTGTTGACATGTAAACAGTTAGAACTACAAAAAAATGTCCTAAAATGTCTGCAGCTTTTTGGGATTTTCTTTTCAAACAAACCCAGTCCCATAACTACCAATTACTCTATAAGTGAGGACAAAATAGCATTAGGAAAATGATCTACATAATAAGTTGTTTTCCCTACATTGGAGCTCAGATAGCTGTGATGACTCAGAAACAGGCAAATTCCCTAGAGGATTATTTTAAAATCGTTGAATGCATAACAGCCTGCCGCAATATGAAAGGTTTGTAAAATGTCATTACGCTTTAATATCCTTGTCTGTCATTTTGATTTGAACACACACCTGATTGCCTCTCGTTGATAAAGCATTCAACCGCCACAAGGTTCCCATTGTAAAGACACTTCAGCCTGCTTGAGCTGAGCTCCTGAAGTGGGCAGAAGGATGTGTCAAACAACGATTCAAACGTCTGAAATTGTAGAAAAATGGCATTCTGTTTTGATGAGCTATTTCAAAAGCATCAAGCACAATTTGGAAAAATTATAATCCATTGTGTTTTACATTCAATATGAAAGTATCTAACGGGAAATGTGTTAAAGGAAAGAATATAACCTTTATTTCTGAAAAAGAGACTTGGATATTTATCTGATTAACATGTTTTCCCTTTCTGTAGTCAAACCTGCAAGCTAAAAACCTACGGACAAGCCAAGAAACATAACTCTACACCAGCTTGTATGTGTGACTGCGTTGTGCTGATGTCTAATAGAAGATGAATCATCCTCCTTATTAATTAATGAGATATTTGTTGTGTTCCTACTGTATCTTAGAGGATCATAAGACATGCAGGAGACAGGAGTGGTCCTGAGCGCAGTTAAGTACCTCATTACGTGATGAGGTTCCATTTAGAAAATAGACAGATATTCTGCAGGAAGAAGTATGTTTAGTCCTCCTTTAACTATTGATGAATCACTCACTAACCCCATTGATCCATGTATAATTTAATCTGCACCACTCTGATATTAAATCATTAATATTTATTACATATGTACCGAAAAAATGGGGTAAAAGAAAGTCTTAACAGGTGACAACACCCGCACAAGTTTTTTGACGGCTATTTTTGTCCCCTCAAACTGATCAGAGTAAAAGCAGAAACATGATTTACATTTCTGTTTCTCGCTGCTTGCTCTGAGGCAGTTTCAAGACATCTGTTTTTGCAGGGTATTTTCAGTCCTTATTTTGCAAGATGTTTGAGGACAGGACCTTGTACTGTTGCAGAAAACATGACAATAAAAACCGTACTCAACCTATTCCATCTCTGTGTGATCTCACGCCTGTTGGCTCGACTTTAGTTAACAGCAGCACCGCTGTGTGGCTTGCTATGAGCAGCCTGAGGTCATAGTTTAAACAAAGACAGTGGGACACAAGACAGAGACTGCATGGTCAAAGATGCCTCCATTTCAGTCATTCAAAAGCACAACAATTTAAAGTGCACCTATCATGCTATTTTTAGGCATATATTATGGGTCTCAGATATATAAAAACATATAAAAACATGTCTATGATGTGTTTTTCTCATATCCCTACAGTATATACCAACCCTGTTTAGAGAAATGCGGATCTTGTCCTTAGCTTGAAAAAAAAAAGAGTAGTCGGAGCTAATACCTGATCAGAATTCTACCGGAGATAAAGTTAAATGCTGCTGTGATAAAACGCCATACTGTTCTAAACCACATCAAGGATTATTTCTGAAACAGTATGGAGCTCAAATTATTTTTCTCTTGCGGGTTTACCACAAGGTGAGTTCCTTTTTTTATTTCCTGGTTTTTAAACACATGTGCTCTTCAATACAGGTTAGCTCTGAGTGTTAGCGATGCTTGCTAATGTAAACAAATACCATATTACGTCCAAAACACGTCAGGCATTGTTTCTGATAGCAACTCTCTGTGGGTCCACCAATCCGAAATGACGTCATATCGGCAGCAAATCTGTATCCGCTAGTTGTACCCTTTATATATACAGTCTATGGTTGTACCCCCGTTTTTAAAAGATGTGGGTATGGAAGAAAAGAGAAAGGGTTTTATTTTGTGACGCTGTGTGAGTTCCCCGACACACCGGGGACACATATTTATGTATAAAAGACATCAGAAAGTGCATTTTGCATGATAGGTCCCCTTTAAGACATTTATCAGCC
This sequence comes from Gymnodraco acuticeps, assembly GCF_902827175.1. Lineage (NCBI taxonomy): Eukaryota > Metazoa > Chordata > Actinopteri > Perciformes > Bathydraconidae > Gymnodraco > Gymnodraco acuticeps. The sequence goes on from NW_022990699.1 coordinate 680,238, forward strand.
CTGGAAGCAATGGTATTGCACTGGTAAATCAAATGAGTATCTTAAAAACAATTGGATAATGGGGAGAAAATGACATAATTATATTTTACCTGAGAAAAAGATATTCAAGACGGTCTGCCATTGAATACTCATTAGGCTCAAATAATGTGTGACCTAATTGGTACCTACTGCACAATACTGCCAGACAATTACTTTTGAATTGAATGGGGTATTAAATTAAGCACTTTAAAAGCAACATAGGGGATTAGTGCAGTTCAACAACAATGCATTTAAAATTATATTAAGAAGTGATGTTTCATCTTAATTGTCATTTCATTACTGAGTGCGATGGATGACCTATATTGAGAAACGTCAACTTTAGGGGGCTTTTCATCATTTTTGGTAATGAGGATAGTCCTCTCAAAAACACAGGAGAGTATTAATATTTAAGTCTATTCAATCACAATGTAAGGCAATTAGCAACTGTATGTTTTGCTTTATAAAGTATTGACCTGGGAGCATGAGGGGGTGGTGAATGCTTTTATTCAAGCAGGTTTTATAGGTTCTTAAATAGTTTAAAGATATGGCTTTATTTTACTAAACAAAATCATAAACAGCACACGGTCTGCACGGTAACCTGCCAAACAGGTCAGAGTGCTATTTATAAATGTTCTCTATAGATGGATGCCAAATCGACAGGGTGTATTATCAGTTGTATTTGCCCGATGCTAAGCACACAGCCGGGTGCACTATCTGATGGGAAGCATATTCAATTATTAACTGATCTACCTCTGCTGGTGCCCATTTCCTCACAGATAAAAAGGCCTATTAGACTTATTTCCTCCTTGTAGATGGAATGAAATATCATGTTTTTTAATGGATAGGCCTATTTTAATCTTCCACATTAATACTTTAGTATGCAGGATATAATTGTTCTGTACCAATGACTATAATTAGTTTGGTTTAATAATCTCAGTCAATCCTAAAATTGCTCACTTGCTTGGTTCCACTTCTTGCTGGGAAGATCATTCATTTAGAGTCTTTATAGCATGGTGGGATGAAGATTGACAATGTTCACTTTAGTTTAAAACTAAATATGTCAGGTTTCAGGCATACGAAAAGAAGCACAGAAGTTGAATGCACAGTATACACAGACCAGCTACTTCTCTTAGGCAATTAATTGTGTTTTTGTAAGGCTGGACAAATGCATAAGGCTGTTATGTGTGAACTACATGGACCAAGACAACAGATGTAAAAAATACTTTTCTGGCATGGCCTTACAAATAAACACATAATTCAAAACAATTAAGGGGAGAATCACAGCAATACACTCTGATAATTTAAAACTAATACTTCACATTTAAACATGCCACGACAGCAGAGTTATCAGATGAACATTACAGTGTGAGAAGCCTACAGCGCACTATAGGTAAAATTAAGTTGATTTGGCATTTCATGACTTACTGTTTTAATCATGTTTTTTCTCACAGGGCAACCTTTGTGAATTTGTACAGTTCAGATGCTTATTTATTGAACTACACTCTAATACTTCCCTCAAGCATAATATATTGTGTATCCTCAACAAGCAGTTATGTCTAGTTTATGAGCAGCCGTCTTAAAAAATATGGGCCAAGATATCTCTGACCTGCAAAATGGTTCACACATGGGTAGAGAAGTAAAGTTTGCAAGATCAACTTCGATGCTGTAGTTTGGCTTGGTTCCACTGTGGAGTATCTGGCTAGCTAACACATTTCCATAGTGTTCGCACATACTGTCTTTCCATCATTATCGATTACATGCAGCGCCACAAAGTCCAGTGGCCAAATATCTCAGCTTGTTATTTAAGCTGACTTAAAAAAAAGTAAAATAAATGTAATGGCCACATTTGCAAGATGCTGTGGGCAAAAGGCAAAGAACACCAACAGCAGGAGGAAGCGGGAGCATGGAGCTGTCTGTTACTCGAAGTAAGAGCCATTTGGGCAAATATTTTTATGGTAATTCATTATGGTTTGGTGAGCCAATTGAATATTCTTCTAAGTTTACTCAAATGAGCTGAATAACTATGAATTATCATTATACAGTTGTTGTAACGTTTTGTTTAGGTTATGGACTGCTCTAGTTTTATGTGTTGTTATTATTTATAGAAAGTAGAAGGTAGTGCGCATCCTCAGGTATAAATTACGCTGCCAGCGTGACACAGCAGGAAGTCTAGAGAGGAAGTTGGAAAAAGTTTTTGACCGCACACATCCATACGACTGATTTGTTTGTTTCGCTGTTTAAATACCATGCAAAGGTTGCAAGTCTGTATGGGCCGCCAGCTGATCCATTGAACTTCCTAATAAAGCACTTGAATGGAACGAGCAAGGTATTTGCATTTCTTGATCATACTGTACGCGAGTCAATACTCAAATTCGCCTCATAGACAAGACATTAAGAAAATGGCATTTAAAATCAGTCATTAAAAAGAAAAGCTAATAAAATAAACATTAAAAGAAAAAATACATGGATAAAAGTTACAGTGCAGTTTAAGATGTGAATAGTTCAATTAAAAGCAGCGACAAAAAGAAAAGTATTTATTCTGGATTTAAAAGTATTCAGAGTTGCAGCGGACCTGCAGGTTTCTGGGAGTTGGTTCCAGATATTTGGAGCATAATAACTGAAGGCTGCTTCTCCATGTTTAGTTCTGACTCTGGGGACAGAAAGCTGACCAGTCCCTGAAGACCTGAGAGATCTGGATGGTTCATAATTTAGCAGGAGGTCAGAAATGTATCCTGGGCCTAAACCATTCAGTGCTTTATAAACCAGCAGCAGTATTTTGAAATCTATTCTTTGACACACAGGAAGCCAGTGTAAAGACTTCAGAACTGGAGTGATGTGATCCACTTTCTTAGTGTTATTGAGGACTCGAGCAGCGGCGTTCTGAATCAGCTGCAGCTTCCTAATAGATTTTTTAGTGAGACCTGTAAGAGCATTTCGTCCGCAGATCTGCACCTTGGGACCCGTTACCGTTTGAGGGCTCCGTTTACGCGGTTCCGTTGCGGCCTTGTGTGGACGAACCGTCCATACGATAGAGAACCGTCCCGGATACAACCCGTTTCATCTCCGTGTAAACGTGGCTTTAGTAGGCTATGAACCACAGCGCAGCATACAATAACTATCAGCTATAAGACAACATAGCGTTAGTGTACCGTCAGCCTGCAGATGCACTTTGCCCACTGACGACGGAGAAACAACACAACTTGAAAATCCTCCTGATTCACCAAAGTCTCTATGTAGTAACCATATGGCTTTCATGTACACAACAAATGTAGAAGAACTACAGTTCATGATCTGGTAGCTTTTTGTGAGTGAAGACACTTGAGCTGTTGTTGTAAATACCCTTCTGCCATCTAGTTTTTCTTTGTGTTGTTCCCTGGTGGAATAAGTTACTCTTATTAGATTTAAATATTAAAGTGGTTACTGTATAATCAGCTAAAACTATATATTGTATATACTTTAATGTAAATGACAGTTGTCAGGGCATTAAGCCACAGATATTTCCCTATCTTTACAAAAACAGATGCTGATAATCGCATAACCGCAAATGCTTGAAAATAGTTAAAAGCCAAATTTGAGTTGTATTGTGACAATAAAAGTCAAATTGAATCATGGATTTGGAGAATCTCGACATACTTATTTGTTCCAGTTTACTTTCATTATAGCTGCACAATAGTTGCAAACAATCGCAGGGTGTGATCTCACAGTCCTCGACGGTGCTTCACGACAGCATCCTCACCCTTTCTTCTCCGTGTCTCTCTGCCTCTCTCTCTCCTCAATGGCAATGTCAAAATGGCAAAGCCCCCCAATCACATTACTGTATAGCCGGGAACATTTAAATGCTAATGTTATAAGCTCACATGCCTAATATGATAAGCTGACAAGCTTATTATAAGCTCTGAAGTTTTAAGAGTTTCTTCCATTAGTTATCACAGGAGGCATTAAATTGCATCGCTGCACAGTGCCAGAAGGTATGGAGTTAAATTCCCCTGCAGTAGAGATTATTTTGGCTGGCTTCTGACAGCACTATACAGTGACAGGATTGTACATGATGGTTTGTCAAGAGACTGGGAGATGCAAAGGGAGTGGAGCGCAAGTGGTTTGAGCTGGATGCCTATGTGTGTGCGCATGGGTGTCTTATCTACTCGTTTCTTCGGTATATGTGGCTATATACTGTAGAGGAGAGTTTATCCGATAGAGAGCTGCATTTTCTGTCATCCTTGCACTCCCACTGTCCTGATAACCTATAAGGCAACAGACAGCACTCAGGCTCACAACGGTATACAATTACACAATGTGGGTTTTGACACACAGCTAACACTTCATTTACTCCCTATGGTGCATGTGGTTTTTTATGTTGATGAAAGCAAAAAACAGGCAAACGCTTCTGCCTTAACTTAATTGGCAGAATTAAATAAAGATAATTCACATTTTGAGATTAGATAAAGAAAACCCCACTATGGTCACTATGAGTTATGGAACACAGAATATCTTTAAGAATTCAAAATACTATCAAGGTCAAATCCAATGATCAATAGTGGCATGAAGAGGTAATTGAAAAGATGGTAAAAATAACTACATATCAAAGAAACATGAATTGCTAAACAGTTCCTGAGAGAAATGTACTAAAATGTGTTGATTTAGTTTCTTAAATTCCTTGATTACAGAATATATAATATGATTGACAACCATGTCATGCACCATAATGGTTATTTGTTTTCTTCTTGATTGCCCCATTGTTGTTAGAACTGTGTGAGTATATTGATCACCACTGTAAACCAGAGTCACATTCATTCTGTGCGAGAACAAACTTGTCTTATGAAGCTCATTCTAATTATAATGTCGAAAGCACAGTTGGTAGCGTCGAGGTGCATCTCGCCGCAATAATTACATGACAGGACTCAGTTTACTGACTGGCTGTGGTGCACCGCAGGATGAAAAAAATGCGTCTTATTGTTGACTGTCCACAGCCTTTTTAGTAGAGACAATCTATTTTCCTATTCACAAAACCCAGAAACATTTACAAAAGGATCTCAAGAGGGTAACTTGTCATTTCCCATGATTCAATTTAGTCTTTTACATTTGGGGTATTTACATTTTAATCAGATCCTCTGTTCCACAGCAGTCCCATTGATTAACCCTATTGGATGATATACTTTGGACGCATTATGAACGACCGGCATGGGCCTTGCTCCATGATCATCCGCCGGTCTCAATTAGTCAGTGATACTGCATCTGACTAACAGCTGGCAGCTTCTGCCTGTCTAATCTCTCACTGCAGCTGTGCTGGAACAGGCAACATGCTAGCTTAATTAGCCATGCTGTCTCCATGGGAAAATGAAGCCTTGGGGTCCTAGATCAATGTTGCCGTCCTTTATTCACTCTCCATGCATAAACAGAACCGCTCAGAGCTGGAAGACACAATGAAAAGCCATTGTTGTCACCGAAATGGTTTTATTACCCTCGGTGAGAAACTGTCATCGTGTTCTTTCTCTGTTAGCGCAAAGAGATGTTTAGATATGTGACAAAATTAGACACTTGCGTCTTCATTCAGTGGTGCACTCATGTCAATTTTCTGCATTGCTACAGATGTGATTTTAAATTGATTGGACTAGATTATTTTTGATCAGGTTTTTCAGCTAATGATTTGTTTACAACGCCACTAACACCAACCACACATACATAAACACACAGACCCGACTGAAGCATTGCAACGTTACTCTGTTGAACAGTTTTTTGTCCACAGTCATTGAGGAGGCAGTGATGGGGAATCAGGGTTTGCAGCCAGCATTGGCAATCCTAGTTGAACGGTAGTTTGACTTGTTTGTTGTTAGCATCTTAAGTATGGGAGAAGAGAGTGATAAGGCCAAAGATGTAACAGCATGCTTTGGGTAATATACAACAGAGCAACCCTTTTTGCTCTCAAGTGCTCTTACAGACTGCATCTCTAGTGTCCAAAGTTAATGACAAAGTATAACTGAAAAAAAGTTATTGTCTGCATACAACACCTACATACAAATGAAATGAATAACAATGTGGGTGCAAAATGAATATATCTGTAGATTATTTCATTAAGATATAGCACATCATCAAGATGCAGGCTCTAGTGTAATGAGCTTAAGGAAGATTACAAAATCGAAGCAATTATATTAAAATACACACAATGTGATATGCATCAACACATTTCTTATGCACATGGATGACAACCTGACATACTGAGTGTCAAACTATTAAACTCATTTCCTGCTTCTTATTTTGGGCCACATTCAGGTTACACTGAATGTATAATTCTGTGATTTCTCCAGGAGAAAAAAAAAGCGGTAACATTTGATGGTTACAGTTCGCTATTTGTTGAACATATATTTAGTATTTGTTATAGTTTGTAAATTGAAACATGCACATTTACATTGCTTTTCCTCCACAGTAAATCAAATGACATGTAGGCCAATGGATACAGAAATAAAGACAAATAGATTTGACATTCATTGTAAAATATTATAGTGTTTTGCTATTGATAACATCCGGCAATTCCAACTTGCTCACTGATACGATTGCTTCAGGGTTTTCAGGAAGTTTTACTTCCTTTAACACTTTCCAGTCTGTTTTGTTTGATGTGGAGATGCATGGTGTCATTGCTACGACCCCTGTTTGCTGTAACATCGCCCCCCTCCTCCTCCCCTGCTCAGCATGGCCCAGCGTGGGTCACAAACCTGTAATAAACAGGAGGGGCCAAGGCTCGATTTGGGAAAAATGGGCACTTTCCGCGGCATCTGAAAACGTCTAGAGTAATGCACTAAATTATTGGGGTCAGTGACTCCACCCGCTCTGTTGATTTGTCTGTGGACACAGAAGGCTGACACTGACATTGAAGGACATTTTTCCACCACCAAGGACTGTAAATTAGGAGGCATGCCTGCTCCAGAGCAGCTTATGTGAGGCAACATGATTGAAGTGTTTTACAATAGAACACCCTTGCTGATGCAAAACACACAAACACAACCCTGTGAGGGCTTAAGGTCAAAAGTGTAGTGTGCATCTGTTAAGACAACAGTGTTATTTACATTTTAATGATAACAAATATGTGATATTCAGTGTGTCTGTCATTTAACCAAAAACACACACAAGCACCATGAGTGTATTTTTAAACATCCAGCTTCCACAGAGTTGCACAATTGCAGCTAATCAGCCTAATGAGCCAAAGATTGCAGCAGTAATCAGGCGTCATTAGGTTTATGAGTATTTATTATCCGTGGCACGGAAATAATAAAGAAGAGCACCTCTTGTTGATGGCACACAAAGGAGAGAAGCCCTGCAATCTGTTTATTAATGGAGCTCTGTCACCTGGCCACCACAACTCAACAGGCCAGGTCATCCATCACTGCCGGGCCCTGACACAGAGAAGATAGATGTACTTCCCTGTTCTGACCTGAATGTTAGACATTTCAAAGCTGGCACAAAGAGCCACACCTGGTTCAGGGTATCGTGTAGGTGGCCTCGGGCAGAACTGTCCCTCTTGTTTCCCTCAGTGTTGCATCTGTACTTGCACGTGTGCGCGTCCTCGTCCGTGGCAGAGAAACGCAGCATATGCAAGTGTGGAGAGTCAATTTGTTTGCCTTCAATTCCAACCGTGCCTCTTCTTGTTTCCCTGCGAGCAATGTTTCATGCTGGTTCCAGTCAGTTTGGGTAACTAGGGATAAAGCCTCCATGTAGGTCTCCTCCATGTTTTCTCCCTTTTATGTTAGCTGCTTGCAAGTGATGTCATGCTTGTTAGGACTCAAATTACATACATACACGGAAATGCCACCAAGTCTACCTCGCCTGCTTTCTGTTTAAAAAGCATTTTTTCATTCTAAAATTGGATTTAGAGCTATATTTACTTGCTTGCTTTTACCGCATGTGCTGAAAATATTGGAAAAAAGTGTCTGTTAGGGATGGGTGTATATGACTATGAGAGAAAAAGTGAGAGAAGAGGAGACTCGAGTATGGAATACAAAATGAATTTGTGCAACGTGTCAATGTGTGTGAAATCAAAACTTCGCATTGCTTGTATCATCGGATTCCTCTTGAGACAGGAGTAGACGGAGATTAGAAGGGATATTGTGAGAGAGGAGTTTTATCTGAGCCTGGTATAAGTGTTACTTTAGCACTTGGATTAGTGTCCAGTGCATATCCTTATCCCACAGAGAAGCTGACGTGGTCAAGCTCCGTTCTGGAAAACATGATTGTTGCACTGTATATTGCTGTCGCAATTGTTTCCCTGTTCAGTGTCTCTTGAATGAAGCATATTCTTACCACAGAGAGATCATTTGTGAGAGGTTGAGAGTCAGCTAATGCAGGGGTTCCCAACCTTTTTTCCCAAGAGCCCCCCCAAATGACTCCTGTTGGAAGTTGCCCCACACACACACACACACAAGGGAGGGGGGGGCGCAACAGCGGTAATTCAAGTTTAAAAGTCTCAAAAATGCTACAACTACTGTCACAAACTGGATGAATGTGAAGTATTTTGTTAAAGGAGGATGAAAGCGTAATTAAGGAGCACTATTGGAATGACTTTGATGGTTATTAGACTCAGGATTAATTCATTTGGATTCCCGCTGTATGAAGAAATTAAAGGACGGCACAAGTGGAAACAATTCACAAAGGGATTAAACTGTTTAAAACACATGCTCAAAGTAAGCCAGATTTTGCCGATGTGTTTATGTGGATTCAAAAGTCATAAATAATCTACAAAATGGAGGAGACCGATCTGATCGGAGCAACTGTGACAACCGGCATGGACAATGACTATGTTTTAAAAATGCGCTTATCCAGAAAAGCCTGGTTTGGACACTTTACAGGCAGAAGAAACATTTATATTAAAGAAAGAATTATACATTTCTGTCTTTTTATGCCTTTATTAGCTACTAACAAATTTGTATTAAAATTAATTATGAATTATTTTGTATATTTCATTGTAATGTAACTACAAGGCTTTTAGTGACAATCATGTATTGCCTTACAATTATATGTAGAAAAAAAAAGTTTAAAAATAAATAAATAATAAAAGTCTAAATATGATATTTGGCCTCAAATCATCTGAGGCCTGGCACCCCCCCTGCGATCTTTGGAACCACTGAGCTAATGGAACAAAATAAAACACTGAAATAAATTCTGTTTTTGCCAATGCTTATTCAGGCAGCAATTGAACAGTTCTACTATGCAAGGTGGGATTTTACTTTAGTACTGTATATGTCGATTGAAATGCAACTTGTACAGCACTTCTTCACACCACCAGATCAGTGTTTGTGGGTAGAGCTGTCCCGCTCCTGTAGCCACAGATCTAGCTCACTGTATCTGGAAACAGGCTTACATTAGCCAAGAGCTATTTCACAGGTACAGCCAAGCAGAAAAATAATTCAAAGGTTTGCTTATCAAGAAAGCTGGAGTGAAAGTTCAACAAATGATTATTCCCGAGTCAATGTTCACATAACTGGTGGTCTGAAATGGGAATGGAGGTCGGTCAGGGATTCTGTGAATGAATTATCAGAATCAGCTGGGGAGATTGGGAGATGGAGGCTGTAGCCATCACCCCACAGGACACAGAATGAGTCTATGGGGGGGATGGTTGGTTTGCAGCATGCAAGCAAATTGATGCATCACTTCCTAGATACAGTGTCTTGTAGTTTTGTTTATATAATGTCAAACTGAACCTGTTCATATGAAAATGAAAAACTGTTACTTATTTTCATATTCCATAGAGGCTGTTCGACGTGTTGGATATACTTTAATATCAAGACAGAAAATAGTTCATTTCCATACCTTGCCCAGTCTATTAGGGAATTGTGTCAAAGCAAGTTTTTCTCATTTCCATTTCATTAATCTATTCATCACAAAGAAAAATGCATGAACCCCTTGGTAATAAGTTGTTCTACTAAATGTCTTGAAAGTGCTGCTGTGGGAATCCAGAGACATATGCTTCAAAACCAATTTTCCACTGAGATATATTGCAGAGTATTAGATCAGGTCACTTTCACTTTTTCGCCTGGCTGTGAGGATAGCAACGCTGGTCCTGTTGGTGAGTCCACCACTTTTGACCAAACTGACATATCGCAACACTATTGGATGATTTGCCATTCAATTATGTTCAGTTTTTCATGGTACCCAGATCATGAGTCCTTGTGCCTTTAGAAATCACGGACTAGAACTTTAGCACCACCAAATGGTTGAGAGACGTTTTATCTCTCCCTGTTATGTGAGTTTTTGAGATGTAAATTGTCCTTGTTATTTCTCAATTACTTTTCATGCATTGGAGGGATTGCTGAGCACCATGATGCTAGCATATGAATCCCCTGAGGTTGGCTTTGTATCTTCTAAAATCTTTATCATCTAGCGCCATCATCATGATCAGATCAGATGTCCAGTTTGGTCAATTACAAAATATATTGAAAACTGAATAAATTGCAATCAGCCTCAGCTATACTGTTTGTTGAGCGCTAATTAGTAACTGTTTGCAAGATACTGAGCTACACTTTGATGGTAATCATGTTAAACATAATATCTGCTGTGAGCATGTAAGCGTGCTGATGTTAGCATCAAGCACTGCTGTGCTTTGAGCTTAATCTCAGAAGGAGAATATGAATGAGTATGTTTTCATAAAGCCAGTCGCACATCATTTTATGTCATTGTTTCCTATTTTCACAGATTTGAAAATATATTGATTAATATAATTATATATAAATTGTTTTAGAATAAGTATTAAAAGTTGTTAATAATGTATTCATAAAACTAGGACTTTTCAATTCCTCATGTCCTTAAATACAACATAAAACTCAGTGCATTGACTTTACGTGGATTAAATAGATAGTCATGAAACATGATATCTCATTGTCATGACCAATAACGATTCTGGCAGTTCAGGTATAGACAAATGTCAGACATGTCTGTGTACTGAAATAATTGCCACAACACCAAACATATTTATTTCAGGTGAAGAAAGGAGGAGGGGGCAGAGACAGGATGAAGAGCCCTGGGCCTGATGATGATAAATGTCACACTTTGAATCATATGTTTTTACAAAAATTATCTGACAGACCAAAGTGAGATTTATGAGGCTCTGGGATATTTGTATTTTTTCATCGGCTTCGCCATGGATGTGCGCTGGCACAGTCAGCACCAATTCAAACACAGCTGGCCTGCTCAGGGAAATGTATCTACCTTCATTAGGAATGCCAAAGTCACTCTGAAGATGCAATTCATTAATTCTCGGCAGTGAACAGTGTTCTTCATATTGTTATGGAAAATCAATGTGATTGAGCTGGAGGGCTGCCAGCGCTGGCTTCTGCCGAGGAGCCGAGGAACACAGCTCTAATTTATGCAGGCAGCATCACCCAGATCAAGGAAAAAAAATCCCAAAACACATCACACAATGTTAGCCTTACTTAACCACAGGGTCAGAATCATCACAGAACTACAGTGTGTTCACAGTGCAGGTGGGTATCTGACAAAGTGTGAATGAGGATGATAGATGATATTGCACCACTTTGCTTCATCCTGCAGTTGGCTTTGTTTTGTATCTACAGGTCTTCAACTCACACCCAAGCAGAGAGTGATCACGAGCGACAGGCCATAGCTGCCAGTAAACTGATGATGCAATTGGTTAGCTTTCAAGTAAAGGCAACTTGCATTCATTACAAGATAATCAAACAGTGTAAGTACAAGGGTATAATGACCACTTCAATAAGTACTTTTCTTAGCACCTGGGTTTAATACATGTGTTATAATTGATGGATTGACACATTTGCTTTATTATTATTATTATTACTAAGTATAGAACTGAAATGATAATAAACACAAATGTACAATGACCAACACATAAATAAAACATTATTTATTCAACTTAAATGTTTCTAGGAATAAATATCATCATATTATTCTCATATTGCACGATAAAGGGAAAAAATAAGTTCTAAGAGGCTTCTGAAGTCTTGGTGATTTCTAAAAGCCTACGTAACATACAGTAACGATTAGTTGTCACGAATAGCAACTCCTTCTCTGGTTGTTCTATTTGATTGAACTGCAAAACAAAAACTGCCATTTGATATTAAATAAAATATACAAAACCAAAATGTATACATTTCAAAATGTCAGGAGCTGAAGGAGCCCAAGGGTATTCTTTAGCTATAAGTCTGAGGAGACTGGCAGACATGAGCTTCAGATTCGGTTGCTGTACCAATATTTTGTCGAGGATCATTTGAAGTATTTTCAGGGCTTTGCACACTCCCTAGAATATGTTATAACTGATGCTCACTTATAGTTTACATTTTGACATTCTGAGCAACATGTAACGTATAGAGCAGCTTGCTTTTACCTTCCCTTTTCAGAGAAAATATGGGTAAACATGTGTTGAGGGAGAAGAATATCTTTGGGTTTATGAGAGCTTTGTGCTAACCACAAAGGTAGAAAGTGGTTTCTTGCTATCGGGAGAGGACAGAGAGTAGAGACGGGTACAACTTAATGTGGGGGAAGTCGTTATTTTCTTTAAAATAGTGTGCCTTTGGTAAAGAGTGTGCTTATCATACCCTGTCAGAGATTTCCATTCAACTCTGTGTCAAAGAAATCGGTATACAGTCTGATAAATAGCAATGATGTATCCATAATGGAAGTTAACATTGTTGCTAATCAACTTATACAGTTTCTACTAATTATCAGGAAGTCTGATAAACATTTGAAACTTTCGATACATTGATACATTTATTTCGAACAAGTAAAATAAATAATTACAAAACAAAACAAATGTTGCAGTGCATAGTCATGTAAGAGAAATCAAAACAAAAAATCACATTTACAACAACAACAGCATTAGCAACATAAACAGTCCCACATCTAGTGTTCGAAAAGGAGTGAAATGAAGTATAATTTATTTAATCTCACCCCCTTGTCCCTAAATGATTTATTTATAATCTATAATCTGCAATAATTATAATTTGTATGCATTATTATTGTTATTATTATTAATCTGCTTTACCTGTTGATTGACATATATACATACACTGATATACATATATGCACACATACATACTGTATACACACATACATACTCACACATATACACATACACATAGTCAAACACCTTCCCCATCCCTGTACCTCGAGAAAATAATTTCTCTGTATTTCCTCTTGAACTGGTTAATGTCTGGACATCACTTTAGCTCCACATTCACACTGTTCCATAGTCTCACTCCACAGGCTGAGATACAAAAAGTTCTTCTGGTTGTACGGACCCTATGAATTTCAAATTTAAATTGTCTCCTTGAACTATATCCCCCCACTCGTTGAGTGAATACTTTTTGGATGTTTCCTGGTAAAACGTTATGATTAGCCTTAAACATGATTTGTGCCGTTTGAAGTCACTTAGAAGCTGGTGTAGTATTATTTAGTTTGAAGACCAAGAGTTATTAAAAAGTAGACCCGGAAGCTTCCCGAAAAGTTTAACAATATGTATTTATGCAATGATATAGTAGGTTTACAAGGGAACACAGAGAGGCTCAGCCAGGGCCGGCTCTAGACAATTTGCTGCCCTAGGCGAGATTTTAGCTGGTGCCCCAGCCAGAGAATCGTACAGTAGAAAAGATAAAGATCAATAGAGTATCCAAGGAATACACAATAGAATGGGGGATGGACATCACATCCTCAGGGGGGTACGGGGGTCTGCCCCCCTGGGAAGAATGTTTTGAACATGTTAAAGTAAAATGCTTCAATCTGGTGCACTTTGAGCAGAATTACTACTACATGTAGGGGGTACAACTTTAAACACCCATATGAAAAAGATCGGTTTACATTTTAATAATCAAATAAGTTTGTGAACATAACCCACAACCTACCATAGTCAATAACAAATACATGTAACTTATTTTATTTTTGTTGTTCTTTCATATCTTGTTTGACCTATTAACATTTATTTATTCATGCATATTTTTTATCTCTCCAGTTTTAAACGATATTTTTGGTTTACTGTCCTATAGTATACATTTAAATGATTTTAAACCTGTTTATCCCAATAATTATAAAGGTGTGCCTTGGAAATATGTGTTTACATAAATTGTGACCAAACTGTTTGAACTTAGACTAAAGTGAACTATTTAAACACTCAGAGTCCTTTACCTCACTGAGCTGTAGTTATCAGCCTCTCAGTCTGACTGGAGAGGACTCTCCCTCCACATTATTGTAGAAACATCTTCTTCTTATATCCGTTAGAGCAGCTAGCACCAGATTTTAATAACGGTGCGCCCTCCCTCTCTCCCTCGCTCCCACGCTCACTCGCACTTTGGCTGTGAGCTGCGGCCGCCTGATAAGCCAACATCCCCCATTGTCATCACTTACAGCGCCCATCGTATAGGGCAAATGAAAAGTGTAACCGGGGTGAAAAGAGTTTTACATTTACTTAATTGTCAATAGTGTTACATCAAGGCCGAAAATTAGGATGTGCACCAACGGTCAAAAATGTTTTTCTACCTGCGCAGCGCCTCCCCAGATCTGGCGCCCTAGGCGAACTTCTATAACGCCAGTGCTACGGGCCAGCCCTGGGCTCAGCCATTCAATTTACTGGTCCATCTGCCTGCGCAGTTAGCTATCTGCAGTTGGTTGAATGAAAAAAAAGATAGTTTCTTTATCAACATCTGGTTAAATAGTCCTACCCAGAGCTATATAGAGAGAAGAGTTACGACAACGGAAGTCCAAAAACGGTTATCGTCACGTGGTTCATGTAGACGAGGATCCTTCCCCGGAAGTTCATGGCGGGCAATGTGAATGCATTAATAACAGGAGATAGAACTATGATTTTTGGTAATATGTAGTGAATAAAGGTTTTGATTTGCAATATGTATACAACAAATCGATGTGTATGTAGTTACATCAGTATTTGAAAAAGTTAAATTTGCTAATATTTGAGGATTAAGATAAAATAAGAAGTACTTTATTGATACCAATTTGGGAAATGTTTGCTTTGCAGCAGCAAAAGACAAGGCATTGTACATAAGACAGTTAAAAGACTAGAATTAAACAATCGAAAATGTAAACATCTCAAATAGAAATAAAATAGCAGAAAATATACATAGTGTGAACAGCTATCTTACCTGTTAACATATACATGGTTAAAGAGCCTGTTGCTGTTGTTTATTGCTTTGAATTGTTTAAAACAAATATTATCTTCTTAACTTGAATGGTAGTCAGGAGCATCACTTCCTAATGTTTGATATATTTAGAGGGAGGGAAGGAAGGTTTCAAAATTCTGATTAGATTAATTTCTACAATTTCTTTAAGTCATGGTGGTTTCAGTAATCCCCTGGTAATTGAGGACATAAGTAATCTAAATAAGTAATGTCTTCTTTATGACTTTCAGAAAGGACAGGAGACCGACAGGTGCCTATCAATGATTGTCAACTGACAGTAAATAAATGGAATTCAATAAACATTGAATAGCATATCATGCAGTTTGTCTGTGCCTTTTCCTCCGTGTTGTCCGGCATATAGTCTCCCCCATGGTTTGCTGTGCTGCCTAGGGATGCTCCAATCGCTCAGAGAAAGGAGTACACATGTAAGGTTTCCCCACTGACACAGAGAGGAGGAAAGAATGGCTGGCTCAAGTCAGCAGGAGCAATTTAACTATCACAAAAGACAACAACAGCAACAACATATGTGAGGTAATCATATTTTTCACAAAACTAAGACCACACCATCGGGAAGCTTAACATCTGTTTAATCAAAAATAAGGAACAGGGAGAGGCTTGCAAAGCTCTGGGAGTTGAGACTCAGGCTCAGGGTCTCATTGCAGGTCTTCAGGCTCCATTGAATCCCCCTGGGGTTCTTGTGCTGAAAGAGGGAGACAGGAGAAAGGGTTAGATACATCTAGCAACCTATAGGATGGGAAATTGCTGACCTATTTTAAACGTACCTTGTGTTTTCACTCTCACTTAAGTCCCTCTCCCTTTGCCATCAATCCAAAATCAGCTGAGCTGCAACATAAAATACAGACAGGTAATAATCAACAGAATCACAAGGACATAATATGACTCTGCTAAAAACACTCACCAATCAGTTACGTTTTAGTTTACTGTTTAGAAGTCTCAAATATCCACTCTAAATCCAAATAAATAGCAATGTATCACAAAAATAGCTCTCTTCCTTATTATTGTGTAACGTTAACTATATTATACTAGCTTGAACTCCAAGATGGATATCCTCATTTCACCTGGTCACCACCTCCACCCACTACAATCACACGCCCCAATGTTATATTTAACAAATATGTAACTCCCTCCACCCCGGATAAAAGCACGTTAAGAAGCCCCTTTTCTCTAATTCCACAACGTTGGAGGAAATAACATTAGGAGAACGGATTAATAGGCTGTTCGTGGTTAACGTGTGTTGCTAACTTTATCCGGCATTCTAGCCTAATCTGTTATCTGTAAACGTTAAATATACTGATTGAAGGGATAATCCACTAACATCCTTTAATACACAGGTGTAGTTAATTTGATTCAGATGTTCTGATAATATCCGCAATATAAATCTTTAAACGTCTTCTTACCTTCAAAAGTCCATCACGAACGGTCTATTATGCTGCAACTAGTGCTGCGTACCTGGACTCACATTCAGGTTCAGGTCCGGACTCAAGTCCAGAGGTTCAGGTTCAGGTCCGGACTTATAAGTCCGGACCTGAACCCATGGCTTGTGTCAAGTTGTGTGAGTAACTAAAGTGAACTTATTGTGAGCTAATTATCAATTGAAAATAAACTCATAATCAACTCAAATTCAAACTCGTCAGGTTTATTGTATTCCCTTCCAACTTGTGTCTACATTTCTCTACGAAGTACAAATGTAAAAAAAACACTTTTTGCCACTTAGTCTACAAATGACTTATGACAGCAACTACAGTGAACTACTACAAAGTTCAAACATTTATTTCATTTACCAAACTAAAGTAACCAAACAGTCCCTGAGCTGACTGAGCCTAAATCCCTAAAGCTTTGCTGAAAGGTAGAGTGTAGAGTAGACTATACGCATTACACTGTTAGACACCTACTATACAGTATAGGCTACACTGTAGTGACTGTACAGTCAGAGTGTACTGTCTGTACACCATGTATTTTCTACAACTCTACATGTGTACATTATACAGTGTATACTACATACATAGTGATGTACATACATACTGTTAGAAATTAAAATCAATGTTGATATGGCGTAATTTTGAATTAAATACACTATTTAATTTAAATCAGTTTTATTCTGAAAAAACCGGAAGTTCACACTATTAACTTAATACTTTTATTCTGAAAATTCTTCACTTCCGGTTAGCATTAGCATGTGGCGAAATGCTACGTTTTCAAACCGTGAATCGAAGGTGAAATGACATGTGATGTTGAACACTGAGCACACTGGGATTAGCACTCACTTATTGAGGCTGAATAACGTTTATCAGGGAATATGTAAATAACCACAGACACCAGAATATACGTAAGTGCTCGTTTTTTTGCGAGTCCATGTACCGGTTCCCGACGTTCCGGTTTTAACCGGACTTGAACCGAAACTTTTTACAAGTCCAGTATCGGTTCGGCGTACAGGTACGCAGCACTGCAACCATAGACTGCTAGCCGCAGATCCTCTCAATCGTTCCCCGGAAGTTAGCGGCAAGCTAACTTCCGGGGAACGATTGAGAGGCTCCACGATCCGCCATTGCTGTAAAAAACTGGTCCATTGGAGTGAACGGAGATGTCGTAACTCTTCTATTATATGGCTCTGGTCCTACATAGTCTTCTCCCATTGGTTGACGTCGACGGGAGCGGGTCCAAGGCGCATCCTGCCTCGTTGCCCTCTGATGTTTAGTTTTACAATTATTCTAATGTTTGTTGGTCATTAAACACATCATAATAATAGTGGTAATGCAGCGTCAATAAGTGAGAGTTGGAGACGGTGTGTTTAGTATGTAACTCCATGCGTCATACTCCTTATATTCACATAAACAATTAGCTACATGCTAATGGATAAAAACAACAACAATCGTAAAACCGGAAGTACAATGTGTCGCCCACATCCGGTCCATGGAAAACACTACGACGGTGAATTATGTGATGTCCCTTAAAGTTCCGGCAAAATATATTGATTTATTTCTTACACTGGTAGATATAAATGTTTTATGATTGACAATCATTTTGTTATTATATCATTAAGCGTAATGTTTACAATGGTTGGAGAATGGTGGAAGTTAGCTAATAGCAATGTTAATCCTCTGGTTTTACCTGTCCTGCTCGACAATGAAAAGTCTACAGAGCCAGAACAGTGCAGTGACATGTTTCTCACAGTTTATCATTCCAGCAAACCCAAATCATCAGCATTGGCTTCGTAGTGTCGCTCTACAATTTCTGGCATGTCTTTCACATTCTGTAACGGCTCATTCAAATAGAAAGCAAGCTTCAACTCGACTTTTCATATCAAATGCTCAAGTTTTCTGTAATTACATCACCATTTGAAATTGCCTCTCACCTCTGCAACGGAGCGACAACATGCAGTATATGTCAGTTTGAGTAATGGATTCCATTGCCTGTTAACAAAATGGTACACAATAAAAAGCACATATTATTTAAAGTCTACTACGGTATTAATTAAGGCATGTGAAAATGGTATGGGCTACACAAAAAGGTGTAAAAGACAAAGTGATATTGCCTGCTGCCTGCTGTTGCGGAATTCATTCACAGCTAGATTTGGTTAAATCTGATTAACTGAATTCTCACAACCAGTGTCCCGGTATTGAAAAATAAATGTTGATGCCTCAACCTAAATGAGTTTGTTTATCCTTATAAAAAAGGCAGAGGCTAACTGTGATCAATCAATGAAGGACAAAAGACCACCAGAAACTTTCTACACACAGTCTCCCATCCAGCAGCAGTGAGCTCCAATACATGTTGTGCCAGAGAGAGACATGAAGGCTGTAATTAGATAGATGGCCTGTCAGATGAATTTTGGCTAACAAATACTAGACAAACTATAGCGATTAACCATCAAAATGAACTGCTAACTTCCATTTCCTTACCATGATGTTTGAGATGAATTCATAACTACTTAATAATACAATAATTTCATTGGCATCAGAATTTTGAACTTATTAAGCACCAAAGGATGTCAGCTTTTGCCCCGTTGGCAGCGTATCACTGGGCTACTTGTGTATGTTTAATTAGTGTTGAAAACTGACAGGCCCACTGCTCCAAGTTCCTTGATGTTTGCTGGTTGCCTTTGGCACCACTGACCACATAATCATTGCTGGGCACATCAGGGACCGGGCTTGATTTTCAAAGCCTTTCGCTCCACTGATTCGCTGTGCATCCTTGAGATTGATCACAGTGGTTTATCCGTGGCAACATGTGCTTCATCCCTTCAGATTTGGGAGGTGGTTGCCTGAAGGGGTTGTGTCCTTGCTCCAGCTCTGACTGAGGCACCACACGAGCGGAAAGGGGGAGGGATACTATGACAGCAATACAGCCACAGCCCATCAGAAGGTGCCTGTGGCCCCCTTGTGATTAAAGCGGTGTGAGCCAGAAAGAGGGACAGAGGGAGAGGGAGAATGGGGAGATAAAGAGGGACAGAGGAAGGAAGAGAGAGAACTAAAGATAGCATCAACTGTTGCTTCAAAAAAGGACAGATAAGTGTGTCCTAACATTCAACAGGTCTTCAACTCAATTAAACCAACATTATTTCTTATCTTTTCTGCCTCTGTAAACTGTCAAATCAAAACATTGGAACGTTCTGCAAGCTTTATGGCACAATAATATTATGATGCCAGAAGGAAAAAGGACTTAATCCTTCTGTAAACAAAGCTGTGTTTGCAGCATGAATTGTATAATATTTTTCTGACATCTAAGAAGAGAACAGGAAGAAGCATCTCCATGTTGATTACAAAGCAAGAGTGGAATTTAAATAGATGAAAATAAATGTAGTGGCACTAAATCAAAGCAGGAGGTAGTTTCTACTGTTTTTAGTATTCAGAAGATGGTGCTATTTGTTTGAGTATGCATTGTATTCATGAATCTGTTTATTTGCTTCGGCTTCCACAGCTGCCCTCCGAGGAAAGATTGTGTTTTTATCAACACTGCTTGACACAGCTAGGAGTCCATGTACCAAACATATGCACATTCTATATTAATTTGTTTCAGTTTCCAGAAAGGAAAAACAAAACATTTGTTGACATCACTACTTTTCAGCTCAAGTTGGAGCTCCTATGCCCCTGTTGTGTACAAGACGTGCATATCAGAAAGTCATTTTCATACAGGAGATAACCTCTGTAGCTTCCACTGCAGCTACTACTACAACAACAACCATAATAAATGCTATTTTTGAATATTTATTTCAATTGCGGTTATTAAAAGCATAATCTTGCAACATTTATACAGTCTAATTAAGAAAAGCTTGATCACCTTTACCCTTAATTTACATAGAAACATTCACATACATATTTAGTAACGGCAGGCTTAAGATTTAATGATGTGTTCGGCGTCACATCAGGAAGTTAAAAACGAAGTACCTACAGCCGGGACCAATGCCAGTCATATAAAGAAATGTAATCAGTGTAAAGACGGTGAAATGCTTAAATTGATTGGCTGTGATCTTATCTCGTTCTGCTGCCTCACTGCAGCACTCGCACCATTTGTAGATATGGAGAGGGACTTCTGACTGAGACGAGAGAGGAAAGAGTTGGGGTAATTTACACTAATTTGAGCCAACTCAAATCTCACAGCCTATTCCACAGGAGACCTCGAGAACACTTTCAGACGGTCAAAAAAGTGTGGTAGTGTAGCCAGAAGAACAAGATCATTATTTCCATCGCACTTGTTCCATATACTGTGAGCCAGAGACAAGCCCTGAGAGAAGGGAATTGGCATTGATTTTTCTTTAGAAATTGATTTTTCTCTTCACTGACAACAGTGTGAAGGCTTCCAAAATATACCAACAGGAGTGAATATGAACAGCAGTAGTTCATGAAGTACTCGCTCCAACAGTCAGACCAATCACCTGGTCATACAGGGCTCTTAAGGGCAAAATAAGCGGGCACATGTCACCCTTTAGAAAATATATATAGAACACTCCAAGTTTATGACATAAAGTACAAAAGTATGAAATGGCCATTCAATCAATTCTTCTTCTCTGACAGAAAGTAGGAATAACTGTGGAATAGAAAACTATTGTTCACAGTAAACATTCTTTCAGTGCAACTTCAATTTTAAAAATAAAGCCCACCAACATTTTTTTACAGCGTTTTGGCTGAGATTTTTCTGATTAGACACATTAAACATGTTCAGAGATATCTTTTGGGTCCAGGAACAATTACATTTGATGTCAGCTCGTTTTGAAGTTTAAAGATGAGTTAGTTAGCTAGTGAGTTTCCGTATAGCAGACCTCAGTTTAAGGGACTTGTGCAATTAGGAATCTGTTTCTAAGTAGAGAGAAATCAAGGTTTGTTCCTCAATAAGGGGCTCATCCAGTAACATAATACAAATGTTCAAGAGCGGATTTAGACCAAGTTCTTCCGCCGCTTAGTAAAAAAATGTAACATTGGCTTAATTAAGAATAATTTAACAGGGTCTCGATCTGTTTGACAGTAAAAGCCAGCAGACTCTCTTTGGAAGGCTAGGGTGTTCACTATAGAGGAGCTAAAGGAAGTCAATAGCATCAATGTACCTGTCCACTCAGGATTTTATTTCCCATTATGTTGAGCAAAAGGTTCCTTAGACGGCTGCTGTTAATTCGTTCTTGTTTTGTTAATGGCTGTGATACAAGACATCATTGTTCTCTTCTCCATCTGTCAATTGTTTTAACTAGAAAAACAGATTTATGGAGGAAGCGTTTACAATTGCAATATTTCATTTGGAAATAACACCTACAATACAATGAACTTCAGAAAAACATGATGGTGAAAATGTACAAGTCTCTTTGTAGGGAATTGCTTCCCTAAAGCTCAGCACACGCAGCTCTATACTGCAGGTATGGATACGCCACACTGAGTGAACATGAAAGACCCCCCTGATCCTGCATAGGTTTAACTGTTGAATACATTTCTAATGAGAAACTGTCAATAATTGTTACTTTGTACAACTAAAGCAGAGGGCAACCAGAGTTCACATCTCACACATCACGGCTCAGTTTATAGGGCAGCTGACTGCGTCTGACAGTGATAAGTACGGCCTGTGACAGCTTTTTATTCTCTGCATAAGGTCTTGTAAATGCGCATCATATTAATATAATTATGCAAAACCATTTGGTGCAAAATCCGTGCAGAACTGACATATCTCATTCAATTAGGAACAACTGATGTAAGTGATGGACTTACTTTGGTAAGTGACACACATTCTCAGCTCAGCATTATCTCTGTGGGCCAATTTGATACACTTCCAATTTTGCAGTGAGAGAGCATGTATAGTGACATGCTGCAAACAAATCCAGTTTGGTTCTGAGAAAGCACGGGATTAGTGGGTTTTTCTTTGCCTCTGTTCTTAATATATCCATCAGTGTAGAGGGGACGCAATTATTTCTGAAAGGTGGAACAAGGAAGTGGCTTTTACGCTTGGAGAAAGCATTCCTCAGAATGATGACCGAAGGACGTGAGATCAGAAGCAATTTAGCACTGAGGGAGGAAAGTAGCTGACTCTAAATCTAAATGCCGCGCAGCAGGTTTGTGTTGTTGTTAATTACCAAAGTACTTCACACAAATAAAGGGATATCAGCATAGTTATCAGAAATGCATTTGTTGTTTGTCACTAAATGAGCACTTTACAGAAGAGGATGGTGGGGATGCAGATTTTTTTTTTTTTTTTTTACATGCTTACTTTAGCTTCTTCTTGATATTGCTTGGTTTAAAAACAACATTTTAACTGGTGAAAGTTCATCACTCCCAAATGAAACATTTCCAGGAATGCTGCACTACCCTGATACCCTCTGCGGTTTGGATTGACAAGCGTTAAATAGCTTGGTGGCGGCTCCTATATGCTCTATTATCACAAGAGGACATATCGGCTGTTACCGTTTGATGCATCAAGACTCCTTCTGTAGCACCCTGTCTCTGGCCTTCATCTATGATTAATTTTTATTACCCATCATTCCTGGGACATAGGCCCCCTGAGGCCTCTACATGGCACGTGGGGCAGAGCGGAAGTTAGCTGACACCTAATCTCCTCGATGGTGGACGGGTGTTATTTATTGGATCTCTCGGTGAATCCTGTTTTGTTGGCAAATGGGTCTAGGAGGAGATCAAGCATTCAGTGTACATATACAAAACACATAACGTGGAGAAAGCCAGGTTGCAGGGCAGGCTCTGTGCACATCCTATATTGAAAAATGCAATAAAATAAAAATTCATAGCATCCCATTATACCCCCTTCCCTTCCTTGTGAATATATATTAACAAGTCAAAGCCCAGCTACCCAGCCCTTCTGTATTTCTCAGATTACTTTAAACAAAATCACTTTGACCAGGGATTCTCTGTGCTGACAACTCCCCTGCAGATAATTTCCCTGTGTGCCTCTGTGTACATATTCCCTTTTCTTCGCCCTCTATCAAATGTAATCAGTCTCAGCTTTCCTCACAAGCGGCGGTGGCATAGCCAGTACAAATGCAACACGACTGACAACAGCAGAACTCTATTAATTCCTCAACCACCATGGCTGCTGGTCCTGTGTAATATTTGTCTTAGCCTGGAGGGGGGAGAGGGGTATGTAAATTGTGTGAAATATGTTTCAGAATACCAACGATTTGAAATGCTCTCCCCCTTGGTGGTAACCTCTTTATCTACACTGTACTGTATGTGTGTTCCTATGCTCAGCGTATGATTTGATTTTACTCAACCAACAGTATATTTATCATATTGCCTACCATGTTAGCTGTTTCCATACATTCGTGTGGCATGTTGTGCATAGAAAATACAAGGATTATATAAGTGGCCCACAAAGCTAAACCTTCCACAGTGTAAGAAACACAATGACAAGGTGTTAGGGTTATATATCAGTTCACTCAGTCTATTAATATACTGTATAACAGCCTGCATCCTGAATAGCATATTCATTCATTACTCCACACCTTCATTAATTAGACATGGTCAGGCATTTGGTCAATGATTGGCCAGTAACTGTAGGCCAATCTTAAAACCACACTTTGCTTGTTTTATCTAAATCATAAAAAAAAGACAATTTAAAAAGCTCCGACCTTCTATCCGCCTACTCTCTTAGCACAATTAAAACAAATACAGCTCATATGCTGACATTTTCTGACTTACAAACTACTGCTAATTTGCTTAGATGTTGTGGTATTTGTTTCAACGCCTTTTTTGTTCAGCCCTTCATAAGTGTATTGATTCATCTGCTGTTGTTGTAGTCATTTTCTATAATGGATGTGCACTGGACTGAAATAACAAAAGAAAAATAGCATCCGTTGTTAGATGCTGTGCTTTCACTGAAGACCATTAGGATGAATATTCTACTGTACGCACACTGTACTGTAATTTCTGGACTGCAAGTGCATTTTAGGCTTTGACTCAATAAATGGCTTTTAGAATTGTAAAATGTGTGTTGGTGCTATGCAGTTAGTAAAATGAGTGTTTTCCAGTCTGAATCATAATGTTTTAGACTAAAAGCTGCATATTAGTTACACCAAACCAAATACTAATGCATGCAGCTGCTCGCTCTCTCCCTCACACCGAAAACAAAGCCTCTTGGAGATTAAAGGTGTTCAAAAGTAATTGAAGTTTGGAAGCCTTACCCTTAGAGTTGGCTATGAAGGACACACAAGTTTATTTCACATCTCTAATAGTCCCTCCAAGCTTTCACCAAAGACCAGAAAGGGCACATATCTAGAGGATTCTCCAGAGTGTTTCATGCCTGTCAGCTTTTGACAGCAGCAACAATGAAAACCAACCAGAATGGGTTCAGGGTGAAAAGAGACTTTGCAGGTTCTTACCTTCACTCCATCTACCTGCAGATGACAAAATAAAAGGATGGTGTCTCCTCCAAGGTGGCTTCTTGCACCTTTCATTGTCAGAATTAATAAATAATCTGTGAAAATGTTGCATTTTTGTAATGGCTTTCAGGCAGCCTTGCCGTGATACTGCAGCAAGCAATGACAATATACCTCTTTAAAAATGAATATGTCAAAGAACAGTGTGTCCATTAGCTATCCTTTGCATTTCCATTCCACCTTGTTCTTCAGCCCCATGCACTCAAGCTAAGTGTACATCCGAAAGAACTGTGTGCTCAAATCTGTAGGAGAATATGTGCCAAAGTCAAAATATGGAAAGAAACTATAGACAACTTTCAGCTATAAATGGCTGGTTATTGATGGAAGTCCTTGGGACAATCCAATACCAGTTCAATATGCAATGTCCCAATTAATTGGTCAATTGACTACTCATTCTTTACATGATATCTTCACTTACTGTGGGAAAACAGAGCGACATGTTTTTGCCTCAGGACAGTAACTGACCGGTTTGACTGAAATGAGAATCAAGCGTATGTTCTTTGAGAGGAGTGATGTGCATTAACAGTGTGAAAAGCCAGTATCAATAGGTTTCTGTCAAGCAAACTAGAATGGAAATGTCACTCCTGTCAGAGAGGATGCTGACCGAAGTTCTCCCTCCGTCTCTCGCTGTCTGCCTCTTGACAGAAACTCCATTTGACGATTTGAAAGGAAGACTCTGTTTCTTCCATTATTTAAATATTCCAGAGCTTGATATTAGAGTTACCGAGACACCCCCGTATGTCAGTGGTGTCCTTGCATGCATGTGGAAAACCAGCACCCAGAAAACACTGAAACATTAATGCATGGGTTATTTCTACTTCAAGGATTTTCTTTTCCTTTTATTACTATATTATTTCTGATGCAACATTGTGCAAATGCATTCGTCTGAATTATTCATACATTTAAATAAAGGCAATGAGCGTAGATCAGCATGGGCTTCATCATAGCATCTTACAAATGTAACAGCATCACATCAGTTTGTGTGTTTAGCATTTTAGCAAAATGCCCATGCAACATAGTGTTGCTGTCACTAAGGAAACATTATGGGCCAGAAAATAAGTCAACAGTGATTCACGAAATGTTATTGTTATTATTTTTAGAAGGTTGAGTGGAGGCATGCAGAGGGGCTTCATGGTGTTTTATAACTTATATTACACCAGTGTTTTTTGGGGAGTAATAAAGAAACATGATTAGTTCTGCCGTGGAGAGCTGACTTGGAGTTTTGCCTAATTCT
This sequence comes from Gymnodraco acuticeps, assembly GCF_902827175.1. NCBI lineage: Eukaryota > Metazoa > Chordata > Actinopteri > Perciformes > Bathydraconidae > Gymnodraco > Gymnodraco acuticeps. The sequence goes on from NW_022990699.1 coordinate 706,516, forward strand.
CCAGCATGCTCATTCTAAACACTTATCATCTCAGGGATGATTGGAAATGTTTCCTTCTTTTCTTTGGGAATCCTAAATTACTTAAGCTGTAAATTAATAGCACAACAGATTGTGAATCTAAAAGGAATATGCTGTGTTTGCTTGGCATATTCATTTTCAAAATCATTTAATTGGTTATCATGAAAATCAAAAATTTAGCAATTATCTCAACACCATCTGGGTTCATTATTACAATAATACATCAAGCTTCTGGTGTGTATTTTGTTCCCTTGGTTTAACACGTACATGATTCAAGACGTGCAGGTTGTTAGACCATTTTCTCCCAAACCTTTTCTACAGGGTGCCGCTGTTAAATATAGAAATAAGTGCAGGCCACAATTTGGGAATCATTGCATTAGAAATCATGTGGGGGACGACGACACACACAACTAAAGTGAAAGCAATGTTCCCTTTGTGAGGTTTATCATAAATCTGCTGTAAAAGCAAACATAAGATGATTACAAAAATAAACGTTGGAAAGCTGCAAGGTTTTTGGAAGTGAGTCATGTTTTTTACAGACCCCTTGTGGTGGTAATAACTTTGCAGTTACCCCCTTATCTCTCCCAAGTTTTTACCATGCAAACACACATACAACACACACACACACACACACACACACACACACACACAATACTCACACACTAACCAATGCTTGTGCTTTGAATGCTTCAGTAAGCAAGGATAAGCTATGGTTTCACTCACACATATCAAATGCTTAAAACGGCAACAGCAACAAAGGCTTCCAACATCCAGCTTTTTGTCTTGAAACAGGGATAAGACAAGAATACAAAGAGAGTGATAGATGGAGAAAACAGCATAGAAATAGGAGGGAGTAAAAACATGTTTTATCGACAATGATACTTAAAGGTAGGTTAGGTAATTTTGGAGAAACCAGCTCGAGTGCGCTAGAATTTGAAAATGCACAGCCGGAACAAATCTGTCACTTCTTTACAGAGCCCCTCCTCCAACACACACGAACGCGCACATGACCAATGAGGGCACGAGATACGTTTGTGCCCAGATGGAAGGCTGACAGGCAGGTAGGCCATCCAGTTATTTTAGCCGGGCCAGCTAAAATAACTGGTCGTGTTTATTACGGCTTCCACAGATGACATTTTTGTATGGAATTTTTTGTCAAAGCACTTAAGATATTCATTGCTATCGGGATGTTAAGAGCATTCCATGGAATATAACAAAAAGTGTATCTCGAGCCGGTTTCTCAAACTTACCTACCCCACCTTTCATAGAAAGTAAAGTCAATTTCACATGGCACACATTTAGTCAATGTTGAAAGATCTTTATAGTTTCAATATTTTTCCCTTATTGCTAATTCAAGTGGTGGAAGACGTACTTAGATATTTTACTTAAACTAAAGTAGAAGTAGTATAGCGTAGAAATGCTTGACTGTACAAAGTAAAAGTCCTGCATTCCAAACTTTAGTCAAGTAAAAGAAAGGTATAAACATTTTAGCCTCAATACTGAGAGTATGCATTATGCAGAAAGACACATTTCAGAAATGTATATTATATTATCAAAATTGTATGTATTCATGTTTTCATAACATTGTAAAGATGGAGCTATAGTACACAAACACATGGAAATTTAATTTAATTTAAGTTGATTTATATCTTATTAGTTATCTGGATCGAAAATATGGAAAATTAACATGTTTCATTATCATTCATGTCTTTTCTGTTTGCTATGGGGCTGCAGCTTGTTTACTGTCGCACACTGACATGTGGGGTACGAGTTATTTTAATGAGGATTGTAAAACGTTGACAGCAATGTCATTTAAATAACAAATAGTCTTTTTCCCCACCAGAAATGGTCTTCTATACTGTATATTGAACATCCAATAAAAAAATGACACACATTATTTATTTGATCCTAGAATGGGGTTCTCAAATGTCACATCAGTTACACATTATACTTGGTAGGGGACTATCAAACGAGAATACTAGCCTGTTGTAAGAGATCATCATTAATGTCAGCAAATCTCAAATGACCCTGAGTGTTCTTGCAAAAGGCCTAATGGAGCAAAGTGCCAGTGCCTGATGATGATGATGATGATAACTTCAGAATTGGGCTGAAACTAGTATTATAAATGAAGTGACTTACACATCTTTCACATTAGCTTTAGTCTCAGAACATTACCATAGTGATTTAAAGTGTGATGGCGTAGTGCAGCTTACAGTTCCTGACCCTTTGTACACTGAAGTGTCAAGCCATCGGCTCACATCACAGTGCCTGATCCCGAGTTCATTTCAGGGAAATTAGCAGCAGCTTTAATAGAGCTTGTTGCCTGCGAGGTCAGTTTGCTGTCTGACCATGCAGATGTGACAAATCTGCTGTCATTGCATGCAGGCTGCAGAATAATGAGCAAGTATTAAAGAACCCCACAGCTCACTTTAACAGTTTTGTCCTTTGATAGCTTCATGTTGTTGACACCTGCTCATGTGACCTAAAACATTATGATTCACACATCCGATAAACTCCCTAGAGGTGTCCCACTGCATACAGAAGAGGGACACAAAGACTATTTGTTGCTATGTGTGTGATCACAATTTGAGACCCACGCTGTTCTTCATTCTGTTGCTAAAGTGTGTAAAAAATGTTTTGTACAGAATGCAGTCACTTAAATATATTCTGCGACAGTTCTAGTGTTGCGTCTATACAAACACATCACAGACGCTCACACAACAACACACACAGGGAGACAGACCTTGGGAGCTCATCCTCTGCGGACGCAATCACTCCACTATCTCTTATCAAGGCAAATTGATGTTTCCTGCTATATTCTAAATGCCTCTTTAGAACATTCAGGACCCCATTGACTTGTTTGTGAATTAGTTATATTCAAAGATTTTTTAGATTTTGAAAGAAAAAAGCAGCTTGATTGACAGGTAGGTGGGTCAAGATAGGAATGCCAAATATGACCACTTTATCTGTCAGTGGAACATTACAAATGACTATGTAACATTATATAAACTCAGTTATGTAAGACATGTTTTGCAAGAAGTGTATAGTCAGTCCACTAAAACACTTTCCTTATGAAGGTTTCTTAGTTATATAATGTCCTAGTTTTTCTTTAAATAAAACATCTAATTGTGTTAGGTTGACTAATGAACATCAAGGCTTAGTAGTGTGCAGATCTCCTTCCTCCTATATGCTTAAAGTGAACAACATATGTTCATGGAAAACGCATAACTGAAAATGTACTGAAGAGCTGCACAGAAAAACGCTGCGCATAGATTAGTTTCTGTAAGGTGTCATTGATCTTTATCATTAAATAAACAGTGTGTTCGACTTTCATTTAGCTAATGTTTTTCTTATAGAAAAATGAATCTATGCAGCTTATTCCACCTCCATGTAAAGTAGGCCAAGTGGAGTGCTGTAAAGAGAAAGCACCCACAGTACATGGTGAGCCTAGGATGAATTAATCCTGCATCTGAAAGGTGTTGCATACCATTGTTACTTAATGTTGGACATGTGGGCTTTCTTATAAAGAGGCTTGAATACATTGTATATTAAGTATGGTGTAATGGTAGCTGGGTCATTATGCTTCAGTGGTGAGTGGACTGCAGTGTGTTTTCATGTTTATGTTCAGCAAGAATGGGATTTAGCCAGCTTTCTGACTGTGAGAGCTGTGTGTGCAGTGGTGAAGGAAGTATTCAGGTGCTTTACACCCGCCACTTTAAAATACTCAACTACAACTAAAAACCCTACATTTTAAACCTTACTTAAGTTAATGTTAGTGTCAGTGCTTTACTATCATTGCTATACTTTTTGATTAAGGTTGTGCTAAATTAACACTTTTATATACTGATGGGTAGTTTAATCTATGAATCATATTCTATTAGATCATCATATGTTTGTAGCATCGCTGTCCTGTGAGAACCATGTTTCCCAAAAGAAAGTCAACTTTCATGAGCTTAGAAAAACAGCCGTGCTTTAAGCTTAGTGATGATGCATTACCAGCAGATCAAAGAGCGTTTCAATAAAATATTTAGCTTAAAAAGTGGCAGCATTTTCTCATAAACAAACACTTCAGTTAATCGCAAACCTTCATAATCAACACATCTTCAGATACAATGGTACTACATCTGTATACTGTAAAGTAACGAAAGCTGTACAAACTGTAGGGGAATAACAGTTAAATACGATAAAATGGAAATACTCAAGTGAAGTACAAGTACCTTCACTGTGAGCGAGGACAGTAATTAATGATATTCCATCACTGATTTCTTTAGTTTTCTTCATGAGTGATACAAATGTTTCAGATACAATATCACAACTTTATACAATTATAATAATGTAAAACAGTATATAGGAGCAGCCCCGAATGGTGTACAATGTTATATATCCCTGTGTTACTGTAAACCTATTTCTAACAGGATATATACTACAGCAATGTGTTTTTTAGCTTTTGAATTGATTATACATGTGCACCACAATAATATCTGCAGGGGAAACTGTCTCCTCTGAGACCACCAGGTCTCTGTAGCACCAGCAGCACAGTAAGGGCATGTCCAGTACACTTTTACATTTGGCCATGACATGGGCTGCACTGGATTCAGAGGAAAGACCGCTCGCAACAGAGAGGTGAATATTACATCCAAAACAGCTAAGCTAAGGCCATCACAGTTCGACCACACTATGTGTACCGTTATCTGTAGCGTGGCAGAGCACTTCTCCTTTGCCATGACCAAGTTAAACAACAATGAGTGTCGGATTTCAGCCAAGAGAGCAGGAACTTTCCTAACATTTGGACTCCAGAGAGCAATTTCTTGTAATAAAATGGACATACTCATGTTGGGAGTCATGTTAACACTGGAGCACATATATGTAGTAGCAGCTACAAGTAGAAGTCTCCTGTTGACCTCTCTCTGTAACATCTTCTCTGGTGTTTGTGTACATGTGGCTGACACATCTTTGGACCTAATGGTTACTCTGTTTAATTGGATTTAAGTGTTTATTTATTTCGTTTTTTATGAATATTTTACTAAAATGTTTTTTTGTTGAAAAGACTCATTATTTTTTAATAGCTTGTCAGATAATCAAGTGACTCTAAATAAATGAACTTCTTTATTTTGGAATTGTGTATCTTTCTTTCCGTTTGCCATTAATATTTGACTGAAAATAGAGCTGTTTTTTTTAATTGAAAGGTTTTGTAACTTTTTTATTGACTGTAATCCTCTCACTGCATTTGTCAGTGTCTCCATCTGTCTACAAGTTATATTTTATGGAGGAAGCAAATGCAGAGCCACCTGTGCTGAGCCAGATGTTGAAGAGGCATAATTGCAACGGATTGTATTCCAAGTTAAGAATATAGACTGGGGAACTACTCAAGTCACTGAAATTATAGTCTATAGCAAGGAGAACAGTGTGTTCTTGATTAATAGTATACTAGTCTTGTACAAAATACAGAGTTGGTTACCCTCTGGCACAACAAATCAGTAGTTGTGTTCATGATTTACACAGTAATCAGTATTGCACAATACAAAAACTCACAGAATATTGATGTTTTTCTCAGCAATGAACAATAATGAATTAAAATATAGATTATTATTCTGGATACAAAGATACTGGATTCCCGGGGTATTCTACATTTTTAATGAAGCACATTTTAATATATTTATTATAATTCAAACATGCTGAGGAATTTCAGCATTTGAACTGACACATGCCCAGAAGGAACACATATTCATGCTCATCATTTACACTCCTACAAATTAATTCACAGTGATTCAAACTGTTTCTGAGTCTTAGACACATTCATACTGATTACATGAATAAAACAAACACTTAAATGGCTGCAGGCTTAAAAAGTAAAAATGGTAGAATAATAATATAGCATGACACTTACACTCGTCGTTTTGAACACATGAACAATAGATCACAGTCTCCTCTGAAGATACGTGTAATGATTGGCTTTGCAACGGCTGATATGACTCAGACAAATTTGACAGCTCAGAGAGGTTGTAAGTTACAAGCCTGTCTGAATCTTAAATCTGTAATTGTCTATTTAACAAATTACATTTTGTAAATGAATTGCGAAACATACATTGACTGTGTCCCAGAAGCAAACTGGCTCGAGCCTTCAAAACGAAAATGATGTACATCAACAAAGCTCTGCTTCAGCATACAAAGAGCCTGAGTGTGGAGCACAGGTCATCTGAGAGGAGAAGATGTCTCGCTGGTCATAAGGTTTACTGACACTTACACAAGAGATTTATTTTTGAAGTTTCTGTGTATTTTTTGTCTGCCAGACATACTGTCATCTGTTATGTCCTGTCAGCATGAGACATAGTTTGCAAGACATTATGTCATGTGAAAGCAGCTGTCTGTCTCTCTGTGGATCATATTTTTTGGAGAACACAACAACTCATCTAAACAATCTTATAACAGATGTACCCTGTTTTTATAGGTAAATGTAATCTGGTGCCTTACATGTTTATTATGTACAGTAAAGGATTTGGAGGACGTCTGGTAATGTATTCTGTTGAACCAAATCAAGACACATGAGTATGTGGTATCACCTTTACATTGAAGGCGTCTTCTATGGGTACTTGAGATCTAATTTGATTTTTAAGGGCTCTTACCAAATAGATTTACATATTGATGAGAAAAGTCCAATCAGCAGCTTTTTTTTTCACTGCATACAAAATGAGATCACAGACGTGTTACATTTTCTTTGGTGGGCTGATTCAGATGGAAAGATTTGACTAGTGGTTGGATAAAAAGTCCAACATATTTTGTATGCTCTCTATGGTATTGTGTATATTGTGAACTCAAAGCTAAATAAAAAAAGGGTTGTGGCAATTTTTCTATATGTAGTGAACATTTACAGTTTTGCAATTTAAATATTCGCTGAAACTCTTATAGGAGAACATACACTGTATACACAGGTTGTTTTTTTAATAAGCCTTTGAGTCACGATAATATATTTATTTTCTATATTTATTTTCATGTTATTTTCACACCAATTTGTAACACATTGATAATGTGAATTGATAAGAATATACCTATTAGTGAGTTGGGACTGTGTTGAAAAAGAACATTTCATGTGTTTCATTTTGACATGCTTGCAGGCATATTATAATATTTATCTAAAATGTCCTGCAAAATGCCTGTGTGACAGCCTGCCCAAGGTTGTTGCTCTTTAATTTGGCACAGACTGTCTAATCAGATCACTGTGTGAGAGGATGGCTGTCGCTGATGTCAAGGAAAGACAGCTGACAGAGACACCGAGGGCTGACAGACAATAGGAGGGAGTGAATAAATGTCGGAGGTGTTGGAGAAAAATGTGAAAATAAATCCACTGCTATAACACACAGTCCAGTTTACAAGATAGAGCATGCTGATCAGTATTTATATTAATTGCTGTTTTGTTGTGTCAGTAATTTGTTGTTCCTCCATAATTGCTATTGCAGTGTTAACAAATCTGTGCAAGAGGTGCTTTTCTTTTGATAGGAAGGAAATGCATGATGTTTATGAATATTATTGTAATTATTGGATAAGGTAAGGACTTATTATCCTACTTTGTAAACATTCAAATTTCATTAATTATAGCCCCCATCACTGTTGGGATTTGTGTCAACCACTTCGACATGCATTTTGTATGCATCTGAAACCGGCAATAACACATTTCTAAATGGACATTTTGTTTGTACTTTCATCGAGGGAGAGGACGGGCTGTTCAAACATTTCACGGTCTGAACTTGAGGCCGCCTCTCATCCAAAATCCTGCAGTTCTATCACATCAGCAGACCGTACAACTATCATCTGAATCATTAAGCCAAATTAATGATGCATAATATTCAGTGTGCTCCTCCGTCCAAGGTTCTTTCTGGTGGAGGTTAAACTCATCGAACACTGAGTGTGTGTGCATGAGTTTTGTAGAGAAAAGGCGGTTAAATCATGGATGGGGTTTATTAGATATTAACCCCAGGAAAGGCTGATCTTAATTATATCTTAATTATATAGTTCAAAGGATTTTCTTTCTTTTTTAAAATCTTTTTTCGCTTGCTTTGGTTTATGTCAAGTTTGCTTCACACTCAGGAATTAATCAAATCAGTACATTGTGTGTATTAGGTTATCTATTAATCTATGTACCTGGCTTTGGTTTTACATTGACATGTAAGTGACCTCATTCAGATTCATCAGTTATCAGAGAGATTGCCTTGTAAGATATGTCTTCTTTGTATCATCAGCACAGTTAACTTTGGGAATGCCCCTTTGGATTCATGTCTCAGTTTGCTTTGTGAGTCAAGGTCATTGCAATGGTAGATAGGACGGTGCTTTTGTGCCTGAATCTAGCCCCTTTATCTCTTTAAATCACTGCCTTAAGGCTCCAAATTGAGAAAACAGCCAGGGTCTCATTTCCAAAACCATCTGAGCATAATAAGTATGAGCTGTCCAATGGCATTTATGTGTCGATCTGCTGGAGTGCAGAGATGGAGTGCGGGCACCGCCAAGGACCCATTATTTCAGTCCCCTACAGTTTGAGGGAATTGCAAAGGTGCCTCTGCATGTATCTCAGCACATTTTCATTTGCTGCATTATCATAAAATGTGCGTCATACTCAAACACTACTTTTTACTCTTGTTTTTATTCTATTCATGTAATCACACAATAAGTTCATGTATAGTTCAGTTCCAATACTTATATGTGTTTATAAATTGCAGCAGTGAGATACAGTTCATTTAAAGCAATGCTTGAAATTGCAATCTAGTGTAGCAATCAAGTTTAACAATTAATTTAACTCCCAACTTGGTTGCAGCTGATCCAAGCACCACCACCACATTTATTATAATCTGAAGGCAGTTTAAGCCATTGGAAGTAATTTATTAATATATATATATATATATATATATTTATGCTGGTAGAACTCCCCTGTGTGTTGTCCGTGTTTCGCTAACATCAGTGTCCCATTCATTCTTGGTTGCAAATCTCCAGTCCCTGGTGTGTGTTGTCCTTGGGTGACTTACCAAAAGAGTAACTATAGACATCCATTCTCCCGTTTGTGGCTTTACTGAAGTTTCTCTTTTACATAAATGTGCTTTCTCTTCCTGATATTTCCCGCCTCATTGCACAGGCCTACAGTACTTTATGGTTTCTGCATGTTGTCTTATAGCTCTGTGATGGGTAACTGTTTTATACACAGAACTGAATAAAGAGTCAAGAGGTTGGTCAAATAATTTACGGTCGGCACAACAGATGCATAATGACACAATATTACATCCACTCAGACTCTGTGCTCTATTTTAAAATAAATGTCAAGTTATGTTGTCTTTTCTATGATAGATGATAGTTTGGTGCTGATGTAATACTTACAACCCTAGAACTTGGATGTATTTGTGTTATCCCTAGACTAGTGATAACGCCTTCTTGAACATCAATTCAGCTTTAAATTTGGCTCAGCTTTCATTATGAGGCTATGTTGCTTACACATACACGTTGTTACAAGGCCTGATACAAAAGGTCTCACACACATCATGAACAGTGGGAGTGTTAATGAACACAATGTAAGCTGCTGTACTTTGACACAAAGGAAAAGTTATGATCTGCTCTCTTTGGCTTCTGCGCAGCCTTTGACCCACTCTTTGTTTACCCCATCGCAGTACATGATTCCCACCTCGCTTTGTCTCACACTGGTGGGTTCTTCATGTTCCTAATGACAGGCCTGGCCTAAGAGAAGGTACTTAACCAGAAACTGGCATTTGGCACTGTTTTATCATTAGACATGCATGTCTCTAGAATGCAGGCTCCAAGGAGCAGAATAATTATACAAACCAATTCTTGCTGTTGTTAATTGGTCTGATGTAAGGTTGGGCTGCAGTGTCACCATTGCAGGTTGGAAAATGCAACTTCCTGGTGGAGGTAGATGGAGAATCTCAGCATGTTACTAAGAAGCCATTAAGTGCTTCTACAAGCCCATATGCTTCATGCCATGTCGGACTCATCATTGTCAAGAAACACTTTGCAGGTGCATGTGCTGTCGGCTCTCATTTGGGATTGTATGCTATTATGCTAGGATTTAGACGGTGTGGAAAATGCAATGTTTTCTATCTCTTTTATACAAATACAGCCATATAGAGAAATACTATAACGTGCATAAGTAATGACGATGAGCATTATAACAATGACTAAAGCTGACTACAAGGCTTACATTTTGTAAAGCACATTTTTTTAAAGGACCAAAGAATACATAATTATAATGTTTTATTCTGTATACATTATTTATTTATTCATAGTTCAACAAGCGGTCTAATCATGTGATAACAAATCATAAATCATAAATCCAGAGTTGTGGAAGGTGGTAGGATGATTCATTGCATCAGTTTAATTGTTTAATACTTTTTTTGGCTTGCTTAAAAAAATATTTCCTCTGCTGCTTGACTCACTAATTGAGTATTGTTTGAGCTCTACAGTATACCACATCCAGAGGCCTCTCTACCTTAAACACAACGATATTTTGTTCTTTGTAATATTGAGCTTTTTAGTGGTTTCAGCACGGATATTTTGTTGGCTGTTGGAAGTGAAGGATATCATATATTCATTTTGACTGACACTCTTTCTTTACATAATATGAATTGTAGCTTCCCACTGTCATCTTCTATTCATTCATATCAGACATCTGAACGGCAACCTTGGAACACTTTGTCCTGCCACCTTTGTTTGATTATGAATTCAGAGCATAGTTGCTGAGCTGGTGTTATGATAATGCGTGGCACCCCTCTGTGATATACAAAATTGGTTTTGACAACAGGCTAGCTGTTAGATTCACACTGCCCGAGACTATAGATTTAACATATAACACACATCACACAAACTCCTCTCCCCTCGTAAGAGTAGAGGGGGGTGGGGTTGAACTATTCCTGAAAGATGTGAGTGGCCAAGAAATTCATAAAACACTGTCGTTTTCCCTGACACATACACTCGCTCTCTTCTCCCTGTGGACCTACCCTCTCGTTGAGGGAAATGTGCCCTTGACAGTCCCAACGTCAGCTGTGATTGTGTCACTCAGTGGGCGAAATACATTGTGGGGCTGCAGCCCACTTGGGTGCTAATAACTAGAGGGGGCAGTCAACCCTCCTGATAACTCCTGAGTCTACTCGGAGTTACCAGCCTTCGACAACTTTAACAAAGAAACCCCCACCTCCTGACATTTTTTTTATAGTAAGTGTCGCACATTCAATTCTCATTATATGACCCGTTATTGGCCTTACAGACTGTTACTCAGACTCTAACTAGCTCATTATTTTTCCAGGTACAGTGAGTTTCCTCTTTTTTTAACAACAAACAGCTGCATACGGAAGAAAATGAAACCAACTGCTCTCGAGTGCATACACAAATGAGGTTGCTGACATCAGTGGAGGTGGATGTATACTCCATTGGAGTGGGCAGAGGTGAATCAACAGATTTGGCTTCCGATCGAAGACTGAAAAAAGACAGACATATACAGACGAGCCAACCTGTGAGAGGACATCAGTAATGGGCTCACATTTTCCTAATCTCCTTTGATGGATTCAGGCCATGATTTTCATTTAGTCCAAAAGAGATAACCAAACTGTCAGCTGTGCTGCTGCTTTGCTTTAATCTCCGCCTGCAGCCAATAATCACCCTGCAACCCGCAACCCTTTGTCAATTGTTAATCTTGTATTGAAGACATTTAGATGCCAGGATGGTTTTTTGCATCCAGAAGGCCACTGAGGAGAAGCAAATTGGATTCATTATTACATTTTGCATTATTAAAAAGACAAATGAATTGAGTTCTCCAAAGAATCACTGGAATCAATTAAAAATTAATCAGTGACAAGCGGATGCATATACCACATCTCCTGCAGACTGACAGGAGGATTAGCAATCTACAGTTTGCACTTTAAGTACTTAGACAATCTTCACTGTTTACTATTTACTAAATGCATTTAACACATGGTTATGGGTCTTCATTATGACAACACACCCATGTCCTTTCAAAGCAGGACAATTAAATGCCAGCAAATACTGCCTTGAATGTGTTTTCAAGGTTTAGGTTATCGTGTTTAAAAAGGAATATGGATAAACTTTGGCCCACATATTTGTATGTTGCATTAGATTGATAATATTTGCAACGTGTTGTACACAATTCTATAATCATAGAGTCAATTCTGTAAAAACAAAGTATGGTAACTTTTATATTTCCCTCCCCAAATTGACACTTTGTTGCACAAATCACATCACAGCTCAAACACCCACTAACACTTGAATGAATCTTGACATTCACAGATAAAAATCTCCAGACATTCCTCAGCTTTTAAAGTGCGGCCCATGTGCTTCAGTTAATGGAACAACAGTCTGTGGTTAGAATGAATCAAACAGAGCTTAATTGGAGGGTCACTCCTGGAAATTTCACAGGTGAATATATTAGCGGAGGCCTTCACATTTAAATGAAAAATCTTAAATAACTTCCCATTTGCTATTTGCCTCCACTGTTTATATGCATACAGCCCAGGATATGCAGAGGCATGCTCAAACAGAAGAAAGGCAAAGGAGCCTGATTAAAGTTTATATTTCATGGCAATAAGTCTACTGGCATTCATTATTGCTTGTCAGATAGTAAATGGTCTCTGGGAACGATATTATGCAAGCTCACACACATATGTTGAAGGGAATGATTTAGTCACGCTGTCCTACCACGCTGAAACCTTTTTTGTCCCTGGGCATGTCAACGATCAGTCTGACAGGAGAGAACATCTACGGGGGTGAGCCACAAACCATTTTACATGCGTGCTGTCTGCAAGATGTGCAGCACATCATAGCTCTGTTTTTCATGAAAGGAAATGTAATAGACTCAGTAAATTAGGCAGGCTTCAAATAATTAAGAAACGTTTTCCCAACGACCCTAAAACAATTATTTTAGAGGACTTTATACCGAAAGAAGGGGAGCTTTAATATTATAGGATTATCTTGTGTAGGCTGAACTATTAGGAAGTGCAAAGAAAGACACATTTATACATGGATCTAAACCAACGAGGGAAAGTCATACGTGTACAGTATAATACTCCACTGTTGAAAACAGTATAGTAACAGCAAGGTATAGCCAGTATGGCATATACTTCAAGATAAGTCTGTACATGAAGAATATTGGTTTATTGTTGTAGTCTTCCAGTGATGGCATGGTAAGTATGGTTGATACGTTGCATTCTTATTAACATAACATTTTTTCTGATAGGTATTAAGATTTAAAACTTCTTAAATATCTAATTCCATCTTGATAATATTCAAATAAATGGTACCTAATCATACAAATCACCACTTCAACTACCCTGCATCAGTTCTGAGACCAAATTGATTATTTGAAGCGTCAAAATTATGTGATGGGGATTGTGATAGAAATCACATGTATGTACATCATCATTTTTACTGCTGTTAATTGTTCCCTATTAAAGCTTGTTTGTTGTCTATAAAACACAAACAACTGCAAACAGTAGCAATGAATACCGCTATAAATATGCAGGGAACTCATCCACCATTGCTGTTGTTGAGTGACGTGGTAAGCGTCATCATTACATGAGTTGATAACAAATACGAACCAATAATCAAAAAGGTTATAACAACCACAGTCTTCAGCATCTTGATGACATTATAATGTATAAGTAACCTGTGTGCTTTTGTTATTGCTATGACAATGTAATATAACACAGCTGCGACCCACAAATCCTACCTGGTAATAGAGTGGCAAAGTCACGCCCATCTACAGTTGCAAGAAAAAGTATGTGAACCCTTTGGATTCTCCACACATAGCATTGTGTGTTCCTTCCAAACAACTCAACTTTGGTTTCATCTGTCCACAGAATATGTTGCCAGTAGTGCTGTGGAACATCCAGGTGCTCTTTTGCAAACTTCAAACGTGCAGCAATGTTTTTTCTGGACAGCAGTGGCTTCCTCCGTAGTGTCCTCCCATGAACTCCATTCTTGTTCAGTGTTTTACGTATCGTAGATTCATCAACAGAGATGTTAGCATGTGCCAGAGATTTCTTTAAGTCTCTAGCTGACACTCTAGGATTCTTCTTCACCTCATTGAGCATTATGCGCTGTGCTCTTGCAGTCATCTTTACAGGACGGCCACTCCTAGGGAGAGTAGCAACAGTGCTGAACTTTCTCCATTTATAGACAATTTGTCTTACCGTGGACTGATGAACATCAAGGCTTTTAGAGATACTTTTGTAACCCTTTCCAGCTTTATGCAAGTCAACAATTCTTAATCGTAGGTCTTCTGAGAGCTCTTTTATGCGAGGCATGGTTCACATCTGGCAATGCTTCTTAAGAATAGCAAATTCAAAACTGGTGTGTATTTTTTATAGGGCAGGGCAGCTTTAACCCACACCTCCAATCTCGTCTCATTGATTGGACTCCAGGTTGGCTGACTCCTGACTCCAATTAGCTCTTGAATAAGTCTTTAGCCTAGGGGTTCACATACTTTTTCCACCCTGCACTGTGAATGTTTACATGGTGTGTTCAATAAAAACATGAAAACATATAATTGTTTGTGTGGTATTAGTTTAAGCAGACTGTGTTTGTCTATTGTTGTGACTTAGATGAAGATCAGAACACATTTTATGACCAACTTATGCAGAAATCCAGGTAATTCCAAAGGGTTCACATACTTTTTCTTGCAACTGTACTTCCGGTCCATGGGACCTTATTTAGTTTGATCCCATTTGAATTGTGCCATGAATTACACATATGATGTTTGTCAATCTTAAAAAATAATTTCCATATCAAAAAAGTCACAGTTTGTCGTAAAACTGTTGAAATATAAGACTATGAAAAATACGCATCTAGAAAGACTACAAATCGCGTAAGTGATGTCACAATTGTTTTCCTCCACTAAGAAATAGATTATATCTATATGGCGCTGATCTTAGCTATCTATATGGTGCTGGCTAAGATAAGATAACTTTAACAAGATGCCTGTGTGCTTCAGGTTGTTATCATACCAGCAATGGGTCTTGCTCGTTCTTTCGCTTCCCGTCTGAAAGGACCAGGAGTGGCTGGATCAAGTTAGCTACCTAGCTAGTAGCTAGCACGTTAGTTAGCATTACAGCCTTGTCATTTTTATTAGCCTTAATATGAAGTAACATTAAGTAACCCAACATGTTAAACAGTAAGAGTAGTAGTCATATTTCGTGAACCCTTTGAAGAGTACTGTCACCGGTGTGATCATTCTATAATACACAATTTAAGCCCGGGGGAGAAATGCTAACGCTAGCATCGGTGATCGCCGATCTTTTCTACTTCATGCTATCTGCACAAATGGTTGACATTAAACATTAAAAAGATCAGGCAGTTCAGAGAGAATCAAAGGAAGGCAGGCAGGCAGCTTTGCATGACATTCTTCTGGACGTGTTTCATTGTGGTGATAGTGAGGGTAGGGTAGTCAATGGTTTTGTTGACAAGACAGTAGTGACTGCCATCTTGGTGACGTGTGTTGTTCTGTGAGACCAGAGATGTAGTTCATTGAGCGTTTCACACAAACAAATGTGTTACTTCACAGTTTTATGACACATTTATTTTATTTTTTTAAATTGACAAACATCATATGTGTAATTTGTGGCACAATTCAAACGGGATCGAAAGATAATCTTTCTCTCTCCATTGACTTCAATACATAATTTTTTCGAAAATAAGGTCCCATGGAGGTCCACCGGAAGGGGAGGGACTTCGCCATTCTATTGGCAATGTGCACAATGATATTGGATATGAAAAAAACACATTTCCTTGTGGTGTAAACATACGTAGCTTGCTTCATTCTGGAAGGAACGAGATGATAGAAATTCTAAACTCAGCATGACCTGGAGTGACTGGTTTTGATTTGCTGTGTGGTCTGAGAAAAGATAGCTCCCAGAATACGACTGCTCAATACAATTGCATTGTCCCAAGGAACACAAAGTTGAAGTTTACCAAGCCACTCTCTCTCATAGATTTCTTTAATGTAATACTTGTGTCAGCACACACATCATATTTGGCCTGGGGAAGTGACTCATGCATGTCTTTCAAAGAGAGTCGTGCTTTGAACTTGTTATTATGTTGCCTTGTGCGCTCCTACCTTACAAGCTTGGGACTTGCCAGCGATTAGTCTTGAGGACGCAGGGGTTTGAGACCCTGCTGAAGACCCTGGAGCAAGTCAATAAAGTATACAAACAACAGGTCTGTGCTCTGATTATCGCTCCCCTGCTTCAGGGGCATACAGTACAACATGCTGAACAAATGCTTTGGTAAACATTCACAGCCGAAATGTCAGAAATGTGGGCACAGCATGAGGTAAAGTGCTGCAGATAGAAATTATGTTGTACTTATGTGAAGAAGTAATTTAGTGGGTGGACTGAATTTAATACAAGGATTGGATACAGATTAAATGCCATCTAACATAGAATGCTGCACTGCAGATGCCAACAGAGTCTTGTTTTTTATATGTTTGCATGTTTGCATGTTATTCTGTATTCATTTTATTTTGAAACTATACTATTTATGTCAATGAGAGGCTAATACTTTCAGTATAATGCAATACAGCTCAACAGCACGACAAAAGGTGACCTGTATGGAACAGTTTTTACAAATACTAAGCATTATGACCTCCATTAAGGTACTGCAAGATTTGCTTATGGGTAAGACCACACATATATGATTGATACTAAAAGAGCCTTCTTTCCACCTTTCTTAAGCTCTTTTCTGATCTTTCGTTTTAGCGCCTGGCCGACGCGCTCACACATCACTCAGAGATATATTGTTTGTTTTTGGTACATTTATTTCCATGTTATCGTTTCCATTTCAACACTGTTCGTTCTCTTCTTTAAAAACACACACATGAAGGTATCTTACCAGACGATGTTGAAACAGTGTTTGTCATTTAAATAAACAAATCTTCTCTTCTCTGCAGTGCAATGCAGCGGCCAAAAAAACGTGTGGCTTCACAACCAAACTAGAACACAGAGTATAATCAGCAGGACTCTTTTAACCAGCTGAGGCAATCGCAGCACCAATCAGCCGCTCCGCCCCACCATGGCTGCCGATCCTGATCAAATTACACCAATCAATTATACTCCATTACATACATTAAATGATTAAATAATCAAAATAATAAATCAACGTTTTGGCTCCTACACTCCGGCCCCTAATTGTTATGGAATCACACATGACAATTACTAATAAACATAAAATGGAGAGCCAATACAAAACATTTGTTTGTTAACTACTATAATTCATATGAAGTCCACTGCGATATAGTGTCCATCTTCGGGGCTTCTGACTCTTTGTAGAGCGAATGTGTATTAACACATGAGTCCGTGTGTGTAAATGTGCTTGTGTGGTGCAAGAGGGGAAGGGTGCTAGAGCTCATTTTGGGACTCGACCAGCAGTACCAGCTTCGTGATGGGTCGACGGAGTGTGCTGGTTTTTGTCTGTAGTTCCACTTGTCGTACAAAACCTCTCGAGTCTGGCAAGACTTGTGTTATTCGTCCCATGAGCCAGGAATTTCTTGGAGCATTTTTGTCGACGATAAGGACAATGTCCCCGGTTGCGAAATTCCTCCTTTTCCTGTTCCACTTTTGCCTTATTTGGAGTTCCGGTAGGTATTCTTTGGTCCATCGCTTCCAAAATAAGTTGGCCATGTACTGAATTTGGCGCCATCTTCTCTTCCCGTGGCAGTCGCTCGGATTGAAGACACCAGGCGGAAGAAATGGTTTTGATTTTAACAGCAAAAGGTGATTTGGAGTGAGGGGCTCTAAATCTCCAGGGTCGTTGGAAACAGTCGTTATGGGTCGATCATTTATGATCGCCTCCACTTCGCAGAAAAGTGTGGCAAGTCCTTTCTCGTCAAGCTTCTGTTCTTGCGTGAGGGCACTGAGAATGCGTCTGACGGTTCTGATTTGTCTTTCCCAGATTCCTCCGTGGTGGGAGCCTGCTGGTGGGTTAAATATCCAGTTTATTTCCTCTTTAAGAAGCTTGTTCTGAATTTGTGTATGGTTTAACTCTTGTATTGCTTCTTTTAGTTCACGTTCAGCTCTAACCAAGTTGGTTCCGTTGTCTGACCTCATGACCTTGACAGGGCCTCTTCCTGCAATGAATCTCCTGATGGCATTAATGCAAGAGTCAGAGTTGAGACTGTGTGCAAGTTCAAGGTGAACTGCTCTGATGTTTAGACAGGTAAAAATTACACAGCATCTTTTAACTGTGGCTCTTCTCTGTTTCAACTCAAATGGGCCAAATAAATCCACACCCACGTTTGTGAAGGGCGGATCATCAGGGGCAACTCTTTCTTCCGGCAAGTCTGCCATGAATTGCTGACTTTTTACACCACTGAGGATTTTTCGGATGGCAGAATTTCCCCCAGGAATCCAATATGTCTGCCTTAAACGTGACAGAGTATGACTCCTTCCACTGTGCCCTATGTTCTGATGAGGAGTTGAGTCACATGATTGTTTGCAGGTAAGATAATTGGGCTTTTGGCTTCGGCTGGCATTGCGGATTTCGCTAACCTTCCGCCAACTTTTACCAAGTTGTTCTGCAGAATGGGTGCTAGTTTGTGAAGATGACTGCTCCTTTTTACTGCAAGTCCTTTCTTTAGCGCAGTTCTCTCATCCTTAAATGAAGCGGACTGACAAAACTGAATTATGGCAGCTTCCGCTTCTTCCAAGTTTTCAACAGTGAGAGGTCTTTTTTCATGTTTTACTCTCTTTTCCTTCAAATCCATTTTTGAATTTGCCCTCGCCATCAGAGCGGATTTTATGCATAGCATCCAGGCCACAGCTTTCTTCAGGCGATGGCAGTGGGAATAGTAAGTGAGCAACTTGTTCACCGCACCAGAGCTTTCTTCCATGGGGGTGACACTTACTGCAAAAACTTTCACTTCAGGGTCGCTGGCTGTTAGAGTCAAATCTGGAGATTTAGGCCATTGATGCTCAGGGAGACTGAGGAACTCTGGTCCCCTTAACCAGGTTTCATCTCTCAGAAAGCGACTTACAGAGATTCCCCTTGAAACACAGTCAGCTGGATTCAGGCAACCATTAACATACCTCCATTGGGAAGTCTCTGAAGCAGATCGAAAGACTGTGACTCTGTTGGCGACGAAGGTGTGGAATCTTGTTGTTTCATTTTGTATGTACTTCAGCACAGACGTGCTGTCAGTCCAAAACACGGATGGCTGGAGTTTAAGCTCTAACTCTTCCTGCAACATTCGGTCCATCCGGACGGCTACAGTGGCAGCGGTAAGCTCCATTCTTGGGATGGTCACAGGTTTGAGTGGAACTACTCTGGCCTTACCCATGATAAAGGAACAATGAACTGCATTTGCTTTGTTCATAAGACACCATTCCGTAACCACTTTCACTAGCATCTCCAAAGTGGTGAAGCTGAGCTGACACTGGATCTCCAAAGTTGAGTGGTGTGATGCATCTTTTGACTTTGAAGTCTCTCAGTAATTGCAAGTGGTGTAGCCAGCTCAACCACTGTTCCTTACATTCTTCAGGAATATTTTCGTCCCATCCTAGCCTTATTCCTGTTAATGTTTGCAAGATTTGCTTTGCAGGGAGGATCACAGGGGACAACATACCCAGCGGGTCAAATATAGAGCTCACGACTGACAGAATACCTCTCCTGGTAAGTGGTTTATCCTGAGGAGTGAATTTGAAATGGAATGAGTCCGTTTCCGTGCACCACTGAACTCCGAGAGCTCTTTCAACAACAGGTAGGGTACTTTTATCCAGATCCTTGATTTCCTTTGATCTACTTTCCTCGGGTATTGTTTGTAGTAGAGCTCTGCTGTTGCTTACCCATTTGTTTAACTTGAAACCACCCTTACTGCACAGGGTTTTAAGTTTGTGAGCGATTATCCCTGCCTTCCTCTCGTCTTCCATTGATTTTAGGCAATCGTCCACATAAAAATGTCTTAGCATCGAAGAGACAGCCTCTGGGCTAAAGGCAAGGCAAGTTTATTTATATAGCACTTTTCAACACAAGGCAATTCAAAGTGCTTTACAAAAAATGAAAGACATTAAGAAAAGGGCATTTAAAATCAGTCATTAAAAAGAAAAGCTAATAAAATAAACATTAAAAGAAAAAATACATGGATAAAAGTTACAGTGCAGTTTAAAATATGAATAGTTCAATTACAAGCAGCGACAAAAATAAAAGTCTTCAACCTGGATTTAAAAGTATTCAGAGTTGCAGCGGACCTGCAGGTTTCTGGGAGTTTGTTCCAGATATTTGGAGCATAATAACTGAACGCTGCTTTACCGTGTTTAGTTCTGACTCTGGGGACAGAAAGCTGACCAGTCCCTGAAGACCTGAGAGATCTGGATGGTTCATAATTTAGCAGGAGGTCAGTAATGTATTTTGGGCCTAAACCATTCAGTGCTTTATAAACCAGTAGCAATATTTTGAAATCTATTCTTTGACACACAGGAAGCCGGTGTAAAGACTTCAGAACAGGAGTGATGTGATCCACTTGCTTAGTGTTAGTGAGGACCCGAGCAGCGGCGTTCTGAATCAGCTGCAGCTTTCTAATAGATTTTTTAGTGAGACCTGTGAAGACACCATTGCAGTAGTCGAGTCTACTGAAGATAAAGGCATGGACAAGTTTCCAAATCCTGCTGTGACATTAGTCTTTTAATCCTAGATATATTCTTTAGGTGATAGTAGGCTGATTTAGTAACTGTTTTAATGTGACTATTGAAACTCAGGTCAGAGTCCACGACTACACCTAGATTTCTGACTTTATCTGTTGTTTTGAACATTGCAGACTGAAGCTCAGCGCTAACTTTTATACCTTCTGACTTGGCTCCAAAAACCATTACCTCAGTTTTATCTTTGTTTAATTGGAGAAAGTTCTGACACATCCAGTCATTGATTTGTTCAATGCACTTACTCAGTGTTTGAATTGGAGCATGGTCTCCTGGTGAAATTGTTACGTAAATGTGTGTGTCATCTGCATAGCTATGGTAACTTATTTTGTTGTTTTTCATTATCTGAGCCAGTGGTAGCATGTTGATGTTAAAGAGAAGAGGCCCCAAGATGGAGCCTTGAGAAACCCCACATGTCATATTTGTCAACTCAGATGTGTATTTACCTATAGAAACAAAGTTGTTTCTGTCCTTTAAGTAGGATTCAAACCAATTTAGAACTGTTTCCGAAAGTCCCACCCAGTTTTCCAGTCGGTCTCGTAATATGCTGTGGTCAACAGTGTCAAACGCAGCACTGAGATCTAATAATAATAACACTGAAGTTCTGCCACTGTCTGTGTTTAAGTGGATGTCATTAAAGACCTTTACAAGAGCAGTCTCAGTGCTGTGGTTTGGACGAAAGCCTGACTGGAACACATCGGAACAGTTATTTAAATGCAAGAAATTACTCAACTGTTGAAAAACAACTTTTTCAATGATTTTACCTAGAAATGGGAGGTTTGATATGGGCCTGTAATTGTTCATTACTGAAGCATCTAGATTATTCTTTTTTAAGAGCGGTTTAATGACTGCAGTTTTCAGGGCCTGTGGAAAAATACCTGAGTGAAGAGATTTGTTTACTATATGAAGTAGATCTGAGGCCATGCAAGGCAAAACATCTTTGAAAAATCCTGTTGGAATAATATCAAGGCAGCAGGAGGAGGATTTCAGAAGTTGAATAATGTCCTCTAGGTTTTTATCATTAATCTGATGGAATTGTGTCATGGTGTTTGAATTGATGTTAGGTGGACATAGGGACAACACATTTGCTGTTCCTGATGCAGAGGCACTGACTGCTTGTCTGATTTTGTCAGTGAAAAAGGAGGCAAAATCATTGCACGCCCTGGTGGATAGAAATTCAGAGGCTACTGACACTGGGGGGTTAGTTAGTCTGTCGACGGTAGCAAACAAGGCACGTGCGTTGTTTTTGTTTTTGGTAATGATGTCAGAGAAGAATGATTGTCGTGCGTTTTTCAATTCCAATTTATAAAGGCCAAGTCTCTCTTTATAAATGTCAAAGTGAACCTGGAGATTTGTTTTTCGCCACCTGCGTTCAGCTTTTCGACATTCTCTTTTTTCTGTTTTCACGGTCATGGCCTTTCTCCATGGAGATTTTTTCTTGCCAGACACTTCCTTTACCTTAGTTGGAGCAATGGCATCTATAACATTTTTAATTTTTGAATTAAAATGATCTACTAGCTCATTTACTGAGATGTTAGCAGGGGCAAGTGTGGTAGAAAAATTCAGAGTAAACATTTCCCTAGTATTTTCAGTTAAATATCGCTTTGTGGTTACCTCTTTTTGAACATTTTTGTGAACAGAAATAGAGCTCTCAAAGAAAACACAGGAATGGTCAGACAGTGCAACATCAGTCACCACAACCTTAGAGATATTCAGACCCTTTGAGATAATTAAGTCCAGAGTGTGCCCCTTATTGTGCGTGGGCTCCGTCACATGCTGAGTCAGTCCATAGCTATCAAGAACACAAAACAGTTCTTTAGCCCCTCTGTCCTGGGGGTTGTCAACATGGATGTCATCCACATTGTCTCTTGCACACTGTTGTAGGGCAAAGTTGGCACAACTAGGCGAGGATGTTGCTCCAAAGATGTGTACAACCATTTGGTACTCTTCTAGCTCACTACTGAGATCTCCATGGGGCCACCACAAGAATGTGAGAAGATCTGAGTCTTCCTCTGGCACCTTGACCTGATGGAACATGGCTTCAATATCTGCCATGAATGCAATGTTCTTCTGCCGGAATCTTGTAAGGACACCAATAAGACTGTTGGTTAAATCTGGGCCTTGGAGAAGACGTGCATTCAGAGATGTGCCCTGGTAAGTTGCACCGCAATCAAAAACCACCCTCAGTTTACGCTTTTTTGGATGGTACACGCAGTGGTGTGGAATATACCAGCTCCTTTTGCTTTGATTTGCCTTGTCTTGTCTTTTTGTTCAGGTGTCATTCTGATGGCAAAACCTTTATCAACAACATCCGCCATGAACTCTTTGTACTCCTTGTAGAATTTGTTGTTTTGTTGGAATTTTCTTTTTGGGTTCAAAGCTCTTTGTTCAGCAACACGTCTATTATTGGGAAAATCAAGTCCTTTTTCCTTTAATGGCAGTCCAATACTGTAGTGTCCGTCTACTAACTTGACAGAATTAGACCCCGGCCACACGAGGACGAAAACGGCTAAACGCATAGGATTAACGCAAACACAATCGCAAACAAGCTTCCGTCCACACGCAATAGTTATCCGGATAGTGTCTGCCCACACGAGACCGCTCCGTTTAGCTCCAACCGCTGGAGAAGCTGCAGTACATATGCAGGAGTCTGTACGTGGCGCTGTAACTTCCTCCACAAAAGCAGCAAAGAAGCATGGTTGTCATGGTTGCCCTTCTGTTTATTCTCCGCGGTGGGGGCCGAGGGAACCAGGCAGAGTTTTTCACCAGTCAACGTGTATTAAAGTTTAAACCTTCCGACAAAATTATAAAAGTGCCGGTCAAAGGTCTTCTTTGTTATTTATTGAGCTTTAAAACAAATGAATAACGACTCTATATAATATAATAATAAAAATACACGGAGCCTCTCTTTTTCCTCCCTCTCTTTGGACAGCGTCAGTGTCTGTCTCATGCAGCAGCTGATCCAGTAATGAGTGACCCGGCCGACAGTAAAAATAAACATATTTATAACTAGTTTAGGTAGTTTGAGAGGTGTCTCCGTCCTGTCAGATTAGACTTCACTCGCGTTTATGTCCATATCGAGAGAAAGATAAATAATCTGAATTCAGTGTGCAGTTTACTTTGACGCGGGGGTGAGCAGTGTGCGGTCGTCCTCGTGTGGCCGAATGGTCTATATGACACTAAACAGTAACGCAAACGGCCGTTTTTGTCCTCGTGTGGCTGCAGCCTTAGAGACACTTTCCATGAACTTGTGATCCTCTCTTGACATTTCCAGACGCTCCTTGTGTTGATGTTCTGGAAAGTCCAGCTTCACTTGCTGCTTCAACAATTCCTCGATTTCCACAAAAGAAATTCTGTTTGCTGTAACGACTGGCTTAATCCAACGAGTCGTATCTGACCTTGCTAGAGGTCCATTTATTGTCCAACCTAAAATGGTCTTAACAGCGTACGGGCCATTCCCTTGGCTGTTTATGACTTTGCATGGCTCTAGAGCTTTTGGCACGTTGCACCCAATTAGCAAGCCAACCTCTGCATCAATTTGTGGTATATTGACCTCTTTCAGGTATTACCATTGTCCCACGTCCTCCTGAGAGGGAATATTCGCCTTTCGTACTGGTATTTTGTTTTGGGAATAAACAGGTGGAAGTGCTACTGTACATACTGGTTACTTTCAAGACCACATATTTCAAGGTCACATGCAACAGATGTTTTAGCTGACTCCTCTTTATTCATTGTTCGTAGGAGTATCTCCGTGTTGCGTCCAGTCACTTGAAGCTGCTGTAGAATGGACTCTGTGCAAAAGGTAGCCGCACTACCTGGGTCCAGAAAGGCGTATGTTGTTATATGGTATTACCCTTTTTTGTTTTCACCTTCACAGGAACGATAGCCAGGGTGCCTTCAGGCTCACCGGCCCCAATATCCTCCTCCCGTGAATCATCTTTATCCATATCCACTAAAGCATTTGCAATAGTCTTTACCTTTCCTTTGCTCGACTCGATATTACTGATATGCAAAAGAGTGGGGTGTGTGAGATTGCACTCTTTGCAGGTATGTCTTTGTTTGCATCCTTTACTCATGTGGCCCTTTTCCAAACATCCAAAGCAAAGTCCTTTGCCTCTGAGGAATTCCAACTTCTCTTGGTGGGTGTTTTTGAGAATCTGATTGCAAGCAGAAAGATGATGTTCTCCTTTACAGTAGAGGCATCGGTTTGATTTGGATGTGTCACTGTGTCGGTCACTGTTTTCTTTCTGAGGTATTGGGGATACACTAGTGGTGAAACCACTTTTATATAACTCTGGAGATCTCCGTTTGAACCTTGGGCTTGGAGTAGCAGGAACAAATGTGTAGCTTGTCTTTGCTGATGTATTTGGAATTTCCTTTAAGTTTCCGAACACTGGATGAGAAAGGATTCTAGCATGATGGTCGACAAACTTCACTAGATCTTCAAACTTAACTCTTCTGTTGTTTCTATCTTGTATATCACAAGCTTGAGCCCTCCAGTTTTCTCTCAGATTATATGGGAGTTTAGAAAGAACAGCTCGCATGTTGATTGGGAGATCCATTTCCTCCATGTATTCCACACTATCCATTGTATTGAGACATCCATTAAGAAACACAGCAAAGGTTTTTAAAGATTGTGGATCCTCAGGTTTAATAGATGGCCAATTGAGAGCCTTGTCGATGTAGGCTGTCGCGATAAGATATTCATCTCCATAATGATGCTTCAACAACCTTTTTGCTTCTGTGTATCCTTTGTCAGATTGCATATATTGGCAACTGCGCACAAGCTCTCTTGGTTGGCCAATAGTGCATTGCTCCAAGAAGTAAAGCCTGTCCTTACTGATTTCTGTTTTCTCTTCAATACCATGCTCAAACGCTCTTATGAAGGACCGATAGTCCAAAGGGTTTCCGTTGAAGGTAGGAATGCTGAGCGGGGGTAATGAAGAAAGTTTCTGCTGCTTTACCATTGTTTCTGTTATTATGATCTGTTTTTCCATGATGCTTATTAAGTTATTCATATTGCCCTCTCCCGTGCTAGAAGACGTGCTGGATGAAGTTGAACTCTCGGGACGCTGTGGTATGAATTGTGTTTCACTATTAACGGCATTGCAGTTTTATTGATGTTTGGTGTATGCTTGTTAGCATTCAAATGAGCATTTTCTTGCTCTAATGCTGTACTCACAAACAGTGAGTTATCCAAATATTCATTCATTCTGTATCCTGCTTGGTACATGCCTGCATGAGAATCCTCCATTCCTTTGATTACACTTAATTTTGCAGTGTTTGCTGCAATATATTTTTCAAGTTCCAGCTGTTCCTTTCTTTCCTTCAAACCGGCTTCCTCCCTTTCCAGTGCTTGCTTCTGAGCCAGCCTAGCAGCTCGTGCTAACAATTCTGCATTTCGACTTTCCAACTTTATTTTAGCAGATGTGATAGAAGACCGAGAGGATCTCCTTGAACTTTGTGAATGAACACTCTTTACGTTTGAAATACTGTCCTGAGGTGCAACACTCATATGTCCTTTTATGTTTGTCTGGACCACATTGGACACAGGAGCATCAGCGATCCAGTTTAAGACCTCCTGAGTAAACTCTTCCAAGGCAGCTGCTTTGGGGTTGTACCATTCATCCTGATCCATTTCCACCTCTTTCTCCTCCTCAGTGGACATTAAAGCTTGAACAGAATCATTTAACTGTTCCATTTCCTTGCGTAGTTGTGTAAACTCAATTTCCATTTTCGACTTAACCAGTTCCACATTGCAGACATTTTCCATGAATTGTCTGATTTCATTTATTTTCCTTGTCAATGCACCCAATTTTGCACTCCTTGATGATTTCAGTCGTTTGAGCCTTTCCATGTACACACAGTCAATGTCACTTTCCAAGCTTTCCAAGTCTGCCATTTTGGTTCAACACGTTTATTCCTTTTGAATTGTACTTCATTGTTTGTGGACTTTCGTTGTCTTGGCTTGAGTTGAGACGTTTCCAACAGTCTTTGAACGCTCCACAGCAGTGACGCGTTACAGATATAGTTGGGGGTAGTGATGGGCATTTCGATTCCCTTCGGGGACACGAATATTTTGATTCAGTTCACTTTAAAGATTAGTTCACTGATTCGTTCACCGGTTCGCGAACGACTTCTGGTGATTTGCACGTTCGCGAACGATTCATCTTTGTACTTAATTCGTTCAGTGAGTCTTCACTACTGCCGAAGTCCGTACAAGAAGTTTGCTGGCATAAAATGTATGATATTAAAACACATTTTACACCTCACCTTGTTGCCCCATGAATTATGCTCTGGGAATAGGCTACATATTATTTAAGAAATATAATATGGCCATTGTTAAATCTCATAAAGTTGTGCCTGACTATACGATGTATTACAGCAGGCTAGCACGTTATACTTTCAAACCCATGCACGTACTATGTGGCCTAACTTAAATCCCAAAGCATTAAACTCCATTTGGCCGAGTTCAAAGTGAATAAAAAAATATATCCTCTACATCGGTGACGATGTATTCATATTCTATGTATCCATCTATGTTTACCTTTAGTTAGCGGCTAAGCTAGTGGGACGCTACGGAGCCCAGCTAGCCGCCCTCTGAAGCTTTTAGGGCCGACAGGGGAAGGAGAATACAACGCTGTGTGTATTTATCGCTAAGCTAGCTGGACGCTACGGTTCAGGGTATCCGTCCTCTGAGGGATTTATGGCGGACAGGTTGAGGAGGATGTCCGGCTCCTGTGTGTGTGTGTGTGTGTGTGTGTGTGTGTGTGTGTGTGTGTGTGTGTGTGTGTGTGTGTGTGTGTGTGTGTGTGTGTGTGTGTGTGTGTGTGTGTGTGTGTGTGTGTGTGTGTGTGTGTGTGTGTGTGTGTGTGTGTGTGTGTCAGAGCTCAGATGAGAGGGCTCTGATTACAGTTGTAATCCTCTGTCAAACTGCATGTTTTCTGCTATATTTGACGAGAGATAAAATGATTTTCTGCCACAGGAGTTTGACAGAGAATAACTGAAAAGTACACAATAAAATAACTTCATAGTAGCCTACTTGTGGTAGAAGTCCAACTAGTACTGAGTCCAACAGTAAAGTACTTCATTGTATTTGTGGTAGTTGTCTAACTGAGTCCAACTCTGTGTAGACGGAACATCCAGTATTTCGGAGGGAGGAAACAGTTCTGAACTGTTTCCGCCAGTTCTTTAAGTTCATCGTTCGCGAACAGCTTCTCTTTAGCTTTTGGCGGAAGGCGGCGACTCAAACAAACGAATCGTTTTGTGGGAAGAATCAGTTCATCTCGTTCACTTCAAAGATTCGTTCAAAAATAACGAATCGTTCACGAACGACCCATCACTAGTTGGGGGAGGAGTTATTGTTGCCTTCAGTCATGGAGAGGCGAAGTCACGCCCATCTACTTCCGGACCATGGGACCCCGGAAGCGAAAAATTTACATTGAATTCAATGGAGAGAGAACACGTATCTTTTGATCCCGTTTGAATTGTGCCACGAACTACACATATGATGTTTGTCAATCTTAAACAATCATTTCCATGTCAAAAAAGTCACATTTTGTCGTAAAACTGCTGAAATATAAGACTATGAAAAATAGGCTACTACAAAGACTACAAATCCCATTCTGGGTCGCGTAAGTGATGTCACAGGCGATAATGCTCCAAGTGGTTGGTTCACTTTTACAAGATGCCTGTGTGCTTTGTACCAGGTTTGTAATCACAAAAGTGATCATACCACTTGCTCGTTCTATCGCTTCCCGTCTGATGAAAGGACCAGGAGTCGCTGGATCAGACATATCAGGTAATATCATAGGTAATATACATGTTGTGCATGGAACATAGTCAAGTTAGCTACCTAGCTAGTAGCGACGAGTAGCGAGCACGTTAGTTAGCATTACATTACTTAGCCTTGTCATTTTTAGTAGCCTTACCATGAAGTTATTATTTTATTACATGAGGTAAACCAAAATGTTAAACAGTAACCAAACATGATGGTAAGTATTTCGTGAAACTTTTGAAGAGTAGCCTACTGCGCCCTCCACCGGGTGCTAAGGAAGCAGTTCAGGGAGAGTCGAAGGCAGGCATGGAGCTTTGCATGACATTCTTCTGGACGTGTTTCATTGTGATGACAATCTGTTTGTTGGAAAGACAGTCGTTGTGTGCTTATTGAGAGAAAATTGTTAGAAGAGATAATTATTCAAACTGTTGTTACTTTAAAGTGTTGTTACTGACCTTTTTCTCTTTACCTCACCTGTAACTGCTGAGACGTTGAGGAACATGCACACTGACCTGCTCTGGCAACCTGATTTCCACTGTACGTAATAGTATTTGGTTATGGTATATTATTTATATACATCATAGGCACAATGCACCCCCCAGAGACACACATGTATTGAGTGTGATATTTTGCATAGGTCATGTGAAATCATCTTTACATACTAGAAAACTGTAGGAGCGGCAACTTGTTTTGAAATTGAATTTTTAATATCCGATAATAAAGTTGATCTGTTTTCTTTATTCTTCTCTCTTCCCAGCTCCATACGTCACCATTCTCTGTTCCTGCAGGTCCTGCTTGCTAATCAATGCTCATATTTTTTTACACAATTACAAATAAAGTCATTGTATTGTATGACATGAAGTTGTGCTTCATTCGGAGTCAATAATAAATTAATTCTGCCTTCAACTGCGCAATGATTGTGGACTGCACCGACATCCATGTAGCTGCCCCCCAGTAAGATGAACCAAGCAAAGAGAGTCACCATCATGCCCAAGGACATCCAGCTGGCCCGCCGCATCCGCTGAGAGAGGGCTTAGACTGACCTGAGACCAGCACACCCAAACACAACGGCTCTTTTAAGAGCCACCTACAGTTTCAAAGAGTTGCAATCCTACGTTATTATAATGATTAAACTGGTTCATGTATCACTTAGTTTACTGAACCGTGATGAATGAAGTTTACTGAAGTTACAAAGACATTAATATATGAGTAACAGGTCAGTGTAAACACAAGCTTCTGTCAATTATGGATCATTCAAACTATTTATATAAAATATGTAATAAAGTTCTAAAACAAGTATTCGGTATATTCCTTGATAGCTTTTGGAGAAGGTTGTTTTTAAGTTTACTAAAATCTATCGTTTCAACTGTTTCACTTTATAAAAAGGGAACAGGTGAGTAGAGCATCATTGAGTTTCTTATTCTGTCAGTAAATTATCCAAATGAATGTTTTTCATTATTTTAGTCAACCCTAAACAAATTGATTGTACCTTTTAATGACCTTTTAATGACCTTACATGGTCGGCAAAGTTAAATTAACTTCAGAAAATCAAATCTGTTCTGAGAAAAAACTAATAAATGTTTAAAGACAGGAACTTGCCATCCCACTGAAAAACAGTCCGTAGAGATTTAAAGGCGTAGTTGTAGTTCAGTCCAATGTTTCATTTGGATTCATTTGACAACAGTCAACTATTTTCATAAAGAATATATATATTTTTCAAAGTCAACTTTATTGTCAATCTTATTCAGTTTGTGTTTATAGACAGAGAGATCAAAAAGATGTTTAAATAAAATTATACAATTTACAGATATGTATACAAATATATATATCCTATATACACCATCATGTATAATAATGGTGTATGATGTAGAAGGAAGTGTGGTAGATAACAAGTAAATATACATACAGATCCATGTTACAGCAAAATATGGAATAACTAAGAAGCACGCAGTATAATAATAATTACATGCAACAATTAAATAACTGCTCAGCATCTCCACCACAATCCCAATCTGCTGTGTCCTGTTTTCCTCCCCCCTGCATAACACCCCATCACACATACGAAACAACGCAGAGTCCAAGGGTGTTAAGAGTATGTTTATTTAAATGTCCTCCTCTCTACTGGCCAAAACAGGGAGCATATGCTGGGTGTATAATCTTTCCAGGAGGAGGAGATTTCCATGCCATGCAGGGTCTTTGGGGATGGGGATGATGATCGCCTCCTTCGTGGTCCACACAACAAAGTAGCAGAGACTCCGGTCTGTGATGTGCAGCTGCCCTTGGACCTGGTGCCAGTATGGGTGATTTTCCTTGAGAATATATGACCCACCCTCCTCACGGAGACAGAAGGATGGTAACTGGACTGCCTCCGCGATGGTCATGTTCCTCTGGCTGTGTGGACACTTCACCTCCAGCAGGGCAGATGGCTGCACAAGTCCATCGGGTGATGCTCCCAAAACACCCGACTCACTCACAAAGAGACCAGCGTCGATCACTGTCACCCGATAGGCCTGCACAAAAGCCTTCACCCCTTCGGCCTCATTTACAACTCCCCAGTTGACAGCCATGACTCCGTCTAAATTGCAAGCACCCTCTTCATGAGGGACGCGCATGGAGTGGATGAAAGTCCCGACCTCAGCACAGCACCAAAATTGCTGACTGTCAACCTGCCCTGTCTGTGTAACTGCCACTGGGGATTTGTCCGCTGTCCTACGGTGGCTGTCTGGATGGCAGCTTGCTGGTCTCTTGTCAGTCGCATTGAGGCAAGAATTGCCTCAAGCCCCCGACCCCCATGCTCCTTCACCAGCTCCGGCACGGTGACAATGGCCTGATGTTGAGGCTGCGGCTCTGGCTCAGGTGATAAATGCCATGCCATGCCACACTGTGTGCCCCTCAGTGCAGACCTGAACCAGTCTACATCCTGAGTGGCGATGTCTCTGGCCAGTGGGTTGTATGTCTCCTCTTGCTGTTGATAGAGTTGAGACACCGGCTGGACTACTTTGGAAGTGCCAGGCATCCTCCACTGGCACTCAACATCTGTGGAGCTGATCTGCCACATGGCAAATATTGCCAATGCTGCAGCGTGGCTGCATTTGTACATCCCTCGTGCACAATCACAGACAGCGCTCTGCATCGCGCCATCGTCTCCCATGCAGATCTGTAAAAATAAAGTAAGTACCATTTGTTAGCATGCTATAATAGATTGAATGAGCAATACAAGGATGGTCCGGATCTGGAGGTGGGAGGGTTTATTTTTCCATATATTTGTCTGATTGTTGTTATTGTTTGATTTTTCTGTATTACCTATGAGGTTGTTGTGTTTAATATTCATGAGAATATTTGTCATTGTTCAAATGATAATAAACATTTGCATAAAGCATATTTGTCCACTCATATGTTGATAAGAGTATTACAAACGTGACAAATATTCCTCTAAGGTACATTTAGAACAGATACAAAATGTGCGATTAATTTCCGATTAATCGAGATTAACTATGGACAATCATGCGATTAATCGCGATTAAATATTTTAATCGACTGACAGCCCTAATTTTTTTTAAATGTGTATGAATAAATTTTGAAAAACATTTGATCAACAAAAAAAAAGGATTTGATCAGGATCTAGACTCAGTGTGTAGTTTATTAATTAATCAATGCTCTCTACATTAGGAACACACATACCAGTGTACCAGAGGGAGTCACACACAGCTGTGCCTAGATAACCAAACAAATTGACAAGATAACCAAAATCCTTGAATCTACACACAGCAAATAAACTCAAATGACAAAAAGGAGATCACACATACAGTATAGTCGATATAAAACTGTCCGCTTCAATCTGAAGAGCAACTAAAACAAAACACGGGAGTGTACCTTGTTCTTGTGAACACTAATGTTATCCACAGCATACACAGAGACCACGAAGTTCTTAAGGAGAAAACTAGTTGCTAAAACAAAACACGTTAGTGTACCTTGTTAGCTAATGTTAGCTAGCTGACATTAACGTTACACTCATATTACTCACCGAAACCTTGTAAAGCCGGTCCCGCATGCTGGCTCTTACAGAACCGACTAACTCCCCTTTCACTCACCGAAACCTTGTAAAGCCGGTCCCGCATGCTGGCTCTTACAGAACCGACTAACTCCCCTTTCATATAGGTACAGCTCTCAACGTGCCCAGACTTGTAGTGATTTTCACCTCGTAAAATACTTTTATTCTCATTCTGAAAGAATGTGGTGAAATGTGGTAACGTGACGGCCATCTTTATGTTGGTGACGCGTATTGTGCGAGACGAGAGACCTGTAGTTCACTGAGCGGTTTCACACGAAAAAATGTGTAACTTCACAGTTTTACGACACATTTTTATTTTTTTGACTTGCAAAATGTTCTTTTAAATTGACAAACATCATATGTGTCATTCGTGGCACAATTCCAACGGGATCAAAAGATAACCTTTCTCTCTCCATTGACTTCAATGTATAATTTTCCGCTTCCGGGGTCCCATGGAGGCTTTCGGAAGGGGAGGGACTTCGCCTCTCTATTCACGTTTCACAACACCGTCGTTCCAGGAAGTAGAATCCGTAGTAAAACGAAGGCGAGTGTTTGACACACTGTTATGAGTTCTTGCTTTCAAAACAAACGTTTCCACGGACCAGCGCTCATCAAGCTGGGTTTTTTGACGAATAAAAGAGCCTTCTTTCCACCTTTCTTAAGCTCTTTTCTGTTCTTTGGTTTTAGCGCCTAAATAAACAAATATTCTCTTCTCTGCAGTGCAATGCAGCGATCAAAAAACCGTGTGGCTTCACAACCAAACTAGAACACAGAGTATAATCAGCAGGACTCTTTTAACCAGCTGAGGCAATCGCAGCACCAATCAGCCGCTCCGCCCCACCATGGCTGCCGATCCTGATCAAATTACACCAATCAATTGTATACTCCATTACATACATTAAATGATTAAATAATCAAAATAATAAATCAACGTTTTGGCTCCTACAGATACAATAATAAGAAAAATAAAAAGATTACATGAATGTGAGCTAAGTTCACCAAATAAACTGAAAATTGAGTGTATTTAAGATTGCAATATTCACATGTTGTTGTTCATTTTTGCGACAGTCACACCATTCCATGAATATAGTTCACATCGGTACAGCACACAATTTCAAAAAATAAAACTTAAATCGAATCATCTCATAACTGCACTAGGCATCAGACATCGAGGCATTAGGGCAGACAGACAAAATTGATTTTTCATCAAAGGATACATAATGTTGAAACACTGGAAACTTTCTACCCAGTAACCGCCATCTGCAGCCCATGTTAACCTATAAACAATATTTGAAACCAATTTGCTGTTTGTGTAGAAATACCCTTTGAAATTAATATCCTTGCTGCTCAGTTTGCTCCGCCCTTGCTTGTACAGTTTGCAATGTTCCACAAAGACAGCCGTAGAGATATTTGAATAGGATACACTGACTGTCTCCCTCCATATCGTGTAGGAACCCATGTACAGTTCCAGCATTTAAATCAGTTCATGAATATGGAACGGTCCAGTTGGAATTTCCGTACGGTAAAGCAGCTTGTCACTCAGAACGTCAGCATCAACTTTTGCCCTTACAAGCTTGAAATACAAAATCTAGAGACTATGATAAATCTGGCAGGCCCAGCGTGCTGACAGCTATGTGGGGCTCCAGAAGAATGACCTGCTAACTGTGTACTGCATGTATAGGGGGTTCTGATCCACTGCCCCTCAGACAGAAGACAGAGACACACGCAGACAAGGGAATTTGGAGGGTCTACATGCGAATACAACAAACCAAGCATGCGTTCAACTGCATCCCTTGGGCTTGAAGGTTGTCAAGGCGCTTGTTTTCCAACCTTCAGCACTGTGGTTTACTTTTTAAGATTAGAGAGGAATAAAATAGTGCACATAGAAAAAGAAAGTTGTATTTCGAGTTGAGTTTTAAAATGCCAGCTGCATTTTTTTTCACAATTTGATTCCCTCTTTTCAGTAACAATAATAGAGTTGGTGTTGACAGAAAATCCTTAATCTATGAACCTTAAGGAAGGGCAGATGACACACTTCCTGTGGGCCACAGTTTGACTTTTTTCGACTGAGAACTTGAAGTAATGATCAGTTTCTCTTTGGGGATATACTGTTTTAACAAGATAAGACAGTACAGGATCCCACTGAGTGAAACTACAGTACTTCCTTTCCTTTGACTAATGCAGATTATTGTATTTCTGGTTTAGTCTGTCATAGTAATTCCTCATGTCAATAAGATTACATTATGCAGCTGATCCAAGTTGATCCAGAAATCCTAATCCCAAAGCCCAAGAATGCCCGGTTTCTAACACTCCCAATCTTCTTAGAAGTATAGTCAAGCCGACATCTGGGGCTGTAACAGGGCTGCGGCTGGCAGTGGAAAAACCAGTGCCTTACTTGTTCTGGGTCTGGGGGGGGTGAGGGGTGAAATCATATTCTGCCATTAGGTATTCTGCACCCATCTGTACCCCAATAATTAGACTCATTCCACACCCAGCGAACTCACAGTGACCTGTTTTTGCAGAGGGAATCAAGGCTGTAGGTTGTTCTTGGGATATATCCAATCCAATTGAGTGGATGAGAAGTGACAGAGGCATAAAATCCCAGAGTGCCATGCTGCAGATTCTGACCACGTAATTAGCCCTGTCCCAGGAGGACGTGCGGTGAGTCTCCTTATTCTAGACCATACATTAGCAATGACATCCTTCTCCAAGTAGACAGGACAAGTAGACAGCGCAGAAACATTTCCTTTACAGAAAGGGGGGTGGAATATAAAATAATTAGCACACATAAGCATGAAATTAAGTTATTAAAGTCATAAAACTGTGCAAACTTGATATGAATGGTTTTGTTTGTTTTGTTAGATTTTTTTCTTTCCATGGCCTTCCTCCATAAAGTGGAAAATTGAGACTGCTGCGCTTACAATGGACAATGTGAAGAGCATAACGGATTGATTAACTGAGTGAAATTAAATCATTGCCACAGGTTTGACAGCCAGCTTACCTCAGAGATATGGCTCATTCTAAAAGCAATCAAACCTTAATTGTTCCACTCCGTGAACACATAACAAAAAAAAGGAGAAAAAAATGCAGATTAGCATGGCAGCTACAATGAGTATGTGTTCATTAATTTTCTTTCATAAAACTACATGCTTAATTACAATTACTGGGTTTCTTTGACAATCGGCAACAACAAAAAAAACCTGGGTTTGTCTCTGTTTACTGTGTTTTCTGTTTTCCAAAATGAAACCATTTGAAATCTGCTGAAGTGGTTCCTAATTTGTGATTGTGCCTCAGTGCTCACTTCGCTATGTGTAATCTGTTTAACCTGTTGTAGTGTGATCAGAAGGCTTTTTCTTTCTTACAGCTGAGGCTTTGGCCGAGCTAGGGAAGCATCTCTCAGTTGGAGATTATCCTTTACCCTTGAGTGGGATTCTTCACTGGAGGATTTCAAAGACGGGGCTTGAGGGACATAGATTTCCATCTCTTTTTCCGCTCTCCTTTACCCCTTCTCTCCCCCGCTTTCTCTCAACTTTGGCTGTCTTCCCTCAATGTTGACTGTGAAAAATGGGTCTTACATATTCAAGCCATGCTGTATGTGAATGTGTTTTAAAAAGGTACATCTTTAATAATGCACATTAACACCTCATTGAAAACCAGCACACTGGAGAATTGTACTTATACAATATTATGCTTAAATCAAAAGGGATCTAAATGCATGAGCTGGAACTCATTTACATACTCGTTTGGGTCAATGCCATTGAGAAATCCAGGCTGTCTGCCAAATCACAGCAAGCTGAAATCTGTTTCAGTGTGAATAAAGGTGTGAGTGAAAGCAAGGATATCAACTTCAACACCAAGATATGCTTTAGCATTTGAAAATAAGCTCCCTTAAACTCCTGGCAAGTTCCAAACTGCCACAATGTTTCAGTAAAATCCATACTGTACTACAAAGCATGCTGATTCTTTCCACCCCCTTTGATGCAAGCGTTGCCTGGGTGCAGTTGTCGAGGTTGTCTCCTATGTTGACGCTAATGCTAATCCTGGGCGTCAAACAAATTCAACTTACTGTCCACTGCACAGAGGAAGAACTAAGAATATTATCTCTCGACACAAATGGAGGTGCAACGGTGTTCATCAGTGTGAGCCCTGCTTAAATATTCAGTTCCTTTCCGGCACATGGGGAGCCTTGTTTGATGTTTATAGTAGAGATTTCAGCAGAGAGTATCAGAGAACAGGTTGGCTGTATAGGCAGAGCATAAATATAAGCAGTATTGATTAGAAGCATGGCAGTTTAAAAGTCTGTGTAAGCATTTAAATGTTTTTTCTGAGGCAAAGACATCTAAAGATAGGGGGGGAAAAGGATACATGGATCTCAGTTTGCGCTTCATGCAGCAGGGAGCCAGAGATGCAAGACTTGCAGACATACAAAGAAATGCAACAGCCATGTATGAGCTCTCACAAGACTCCAGCTTGTCCTCTGCAATCTCCAAAAAGTCCATCTCACCAAGCAAAGGAGATGAATAAATGATTGCGTCTGACAGAGCAGTCATAGTCAAGATCAAAGGAGAAGGAGATCATTAACAGCAGACTAATTGGTAACCACCCCAAGTTTTCATCAGATATGAAAAATACCACAGCTTTGCTGGATATTAATTGAAGGAGAATGTGCATTAAATATGTTCGGGTGAGATATGTTCACTATTAGATGGTTTCACACAATCACACATTGCACTGCAAAGTATCAGGAATAATTAATGAATATAAATTAAAGGGGACCTATCATGCAAAATGCACTTTTGTACGTCTTTTATACATGAATATGTGTCCCCGGTGTGTCAGGGAACTCACCAAGTGTCAGAAAACACAACCCTCTCTCTTTTCCTCCATACCCAAATCTATAAAAACGGGGCTGATATTTTTTCGCCGGTCAACATGTTC
Source organism: Gymnodraco acuticeps (assembly GCF_902827175.1). Lineage (NCBI taxonomy): Eukaryota > Metazoa > Chordata > Actinopteri > Perciformes > Bathydraconidae > Gymnodraco > Gymnodraco acuticeps. The sequence continues at coordinate 743,984 of NW_022990699.1, forward strand.
GTTAAAGTTTCAATCTTACGGACAAAATTAGAAAAGTGCCGGTCAAAGGTATTCTTTGTTATTTATTGAGCTTTAAAACAAATGAATAACGACTCTATATAATCATATAAGAATAAAACACAGAGGACGGAGCCTCTCTTTTCCTCCCCCTCTTCTGAGAGCCCAGCAGCTGATCAGAGCACGCTCCCCTCTCCTGCAGGGGGGCGTGGTCAGCTGCAGCTAATTTACATTAAAGCTACATCACAGAATCAGCCTCCTGCAAAAACAGGGCTGGAATAGAGCAAATAGAGCAAAATTAGGCATGGTTAAATGCATGATCTGTTCGGTATTTTGAAAACAAAACTTCACAGACATGTTTTATATAGGTATGGCCCTACAATATATTTGTCAAATATAGCATGATAGGTCCACTTTAAGTAAAAAAAAACATATATTCAACTCAACATGCTAAAATAATAGCACTCAGCTGTTTCAAATAGAAATAAATGTGTCATTTTTCCTTTTATATTGCTTAAGATGTGTGTATGTTTGTGTGTGTGCGCATGCCATGGTAGCATAATAATGTTTGTGTTGGTAGAGAGATTTTTGAGCAATGTTGACATGCCAATAAAAGCTTCTTGGGGAGGTTTACTGAATTATCTGACATTGTTTTCTGATACTGTATATGCATGGCGTCTTCACAGAGGTGAAAGAGAAAAATGTAGCTAGTGGCCTCATGCTAAAAGTCTTACAATGATCAACCATTGCTGAGCTGTGCCATTCATCAGGAAATGTTAATAATACATCTTGTAAAAATGTTAATGAGCCAAGGTTAATGGCTCGCATGGCATTGTTTACTAGAATGAGGGTTATATGATTTTCCTCCACTCTAATGTGTGTGTAAAAGCTTTTATACATGTATGTATCATGACAGGTCTCATAGCACAGAGTAGAACAGTGAGCAGACTGGAAGCTAAATCAATAATGTACATCACCCATGAGACATTTAGGAATACATGGGCTTTTGGCAGCGTGATAGTATATTAAGGACGTTTTTCACTTTACACCAAAATGTGAGGAAGACGCAGCTGTACATGAAAAGAGAAAGTATATAGGCCCACATAATTAATGAGTCAACACAGGCCTAATAAACAGCATGTATCAATTTATCATTTTATCCGGCAACACGTGTAGAAAATACCGCCTGGGGAAGGCAGAGCATCAGTCTCAGGTGGGACATTAAAAGCAGTATTTATAAGGCTGAAACTGCCTCATTCAGCTGTGAGATATGGCATTATTAGGGGCTTGGAGCAGCAGTATGCCCTGTGGTACTATTGTGAAGTAATACTCTGCAAATATATGGCTTAAATACTAAGATCTTCTTAATCTGTTATTACATTGAAGGGGAAAGCCTAAAGTGTTACTTCCGTAAGATGCCAGTATTGAGAGAATACCACCTCTGTTTATGACTGTCTTGGCACACACCAAAGGTCAGGTGAATATAAATATTGTAATCTCTACGGGATTATGAAGTTAAGAAAGACTCATAGTAGCAACATTAATATCAGTGAAATAAATGCATGCGCTTTCGTAAATCTGCTGATATAAGGTTTACATAGACAAGAACAATTTAAACACTGAGAAAAACATTATTTCTATGAAGAACAGATGCTTTTTAAATTGTTTTGTGAAATGATATATCATCTAATAAATCTCATTTTGGGAGTTGAGCACAGTCTGAGAGCAGGAGTTGAGGACATTGTCACAAGAGAAAACATATTTTAAAAACAAAGACAGTGAAGATGTTGTAAAGCCAATATGAGTATATTCAGTACAAAGGCATCTTCACAAATTGAGTTGAACGCTTAGAGGATGTGTTACATATGGATGTTTTCAAAGTGTGTTGATATACAATGAAATCTGTGCACCCTAATGTTGTCTCCTAAATGTAATTACCCAGAGCAACACATTATATGTTCAGCTTTGCCTTGCTTTTGTCCTCAAAGCAGTGTGAATAGAGTCATAAAATATCTTGTGGTCAAATGTCTTTCTTGTTACAGCAGTGGCATTGTTAAGGGTCCTTCCAAACAAACTCACCAATATGTTGCAACTAAATAGGTATGATGCTTGACAATACTTTCACAATGTTGACTTGTTATTTTATTCAATAGACACAGAGCTCTAAACGTAAGTATGTATGATCCACAGACATGAAGCAAATTAGAAACGTGATATAAATACCTAATATTAAAGCTAACCTTATTTACTGGATCTTTCTCAAGCTGACGGGGCTTATTATTCAAAGACTGTATTCTATTTAATAATGTCATTTTTAACAACTTGTAATTTCCATCACAATTTTGGGATCGACAGACCGGTGAGAAAATGACATGTTGTCTGTTTACAGGGGCAGACTGTGTGAATAATTGATTGGTAAAAATGATGTTTATCTGCCTAAATACAAGTCCTGCATATCATTGACATTGCTTCCTCCTTTGAATCGTACCTGTAGATGAGCAAAAAATCGAAACGATAATCAATTATATAAAGTAATGTTTGTTTATGCAGCATATGTAGGACGACTGCAGCTTATAAACAAATCATGGCTCTGTGTTCTTTGAAATGCTTTCATTTTTGTAAGAGTTGCTTACAAACCAACGGTGTAATAAGTCCCCAGGGGAATGCTCCTATGCCCAATTGGAGTGGTAAAAAATGTTTGTAGAATTAGGTGTGTGGATTATTTAGGCAGAAGCAGAAGCCAGAGAGGTTGTACTTGACAGAGAGTTATTTAGTTGCAGGTCCACACAAACACAGTATTACACGCTTACAACCCCCACTGGGAGCTGTGGGTCTAAAAATGAAAGGCCTAACAACACACATTTAAATCTCTGAGGGACGCAGATGTCTCCAGTCTTTCTTGTACTGCATGAGTTCTTGTTACACATTTCTCTGAAGTTGTGCAAGTTGTTGTTTTGTGTATGTATTCTGCTTCGTTCACAATATTGTATGGCATGTCTGAGCTCTGATCCCTGCAGTCCCTAAGACATGGTTTAGATAGGGCCCTAGAGACCCTGTGAACCAGCACAAAAACACCTGCTTGTTTGCACAGCTCCATATACAATTTACTTTCCCTGATACACCCGCTGAGATTTTCATACAAGTTCAAGAAAGCAAGCAAGGGGAAGATTCAGGGCAGTAGTTAGGATATGATGCTACCTAGTTCTAGCTAGGTCACTGACTCAATTCTCATTACCAAGCAGAACACCTTGCAACCGAAGCCCTGCAAGTGTTGGATATATGTTGTAGATATTTTCACTCCAAGTGCTGTAGCAGTAGTGGTCAAATTATGTGATGTAGGCAGTGGTGTAGTGGGGATTTGTTTACTGGGTGGACTCTATTTTAATTAGGTCATCCCCAAACAATGCCACAAGTGCACTCAGAAAACGGGCATACAGGTCAGAAACTATAGGTTACTTACGTAACCCCAGTTCTCAGAGTAACATGAAGTGAGATGTCTCACTATGGGATGCGCCTCAACGCGTATGCAAACAGAAGCATCAATCTCATTACGCCAATCCTGATTGGCTGGTGATCTTGACGTCTACGTCAGGGAATCCACCCACCCTTTAAGTCGCTTGCGCTACGTCGCAGCGTCATTCAAAATAAGCACCTCTTCTCGCTTCGCCTTAGCAAGAAGGGCCGTCTGGTGAGATATCTCACTTCATGTTACTCTGAGAACTGGGGTTACGTAAGTAACCTATAGTTCTCATTCATAACACTCCGTTCAATGTCTCACTATGGGATATTGAAACTCCCGTATTGCTAGACATGTTTATCTCGAAAATCACCAAAACAACCAGAACTTAACAGGTAGAACCCTGTCTCAACACGGGGCCCAGCACTGCGCGGGCCACACTTGGAGCAGAGACATCTAGCCTGTAAAAGCGGACAAAAGTGAGCGGTGAGGACCAGTTCGCTGCTGCACAAATGTCTTGGATGGAAACACCCTTGAACAAAGCCCAGGATGTAGCCAGTCCACGAGTAGAATGAGCATGCAGGCCCGTTGGTGCCTGCAAACCCTGACTCGTATAAGCCAGAGCAATCGCTTCCACAATCCAGTGGGAGAGCCGTTGCCTGGTAACGGGCTTGCCCTTATGAGGGTTAGCCCTCAAATGCCTCAATGTCAATGGGGGTACATGAGCCAACCACCTTAGGTACAAAGGCAGGGTTGGGCTTCAGCAACACTCTCGTTTGCCCCGGGGCAAACTGAGTGCATGAAGGATGTACAGAGAGTGCATGAATGTCACTGACTCGCTTGGCAGATGCCAGAACCAGTAACAACACTGTCTTCAGTGACGGGTGTTTCATGTCAGCTTCTTCCAGGGGTTCAAATGGAGGTTGAGTGAGCCCATCGAAAACCACTGCCAAGTCCCATAAGGGCACCAGTGACCTGGAAACAGGGAGGAGCCTGCGAGCCCCCTTCATAAAACGGCAGACCAAGGGATGTTGGCTAGCCGTCTTTCCCTCAAAGCCCACATGGCATGCAGCAATGCAGCCAGGTACACTTTGATCATAGATAAATCTCTGTGTTTATCAATCAGGTCCTGTAGAAATGATAGAATCACCCCGACAGAACATTGAAAAGAGATGTGTCCTTTTTTAAGGCACCACTCCTCAAACACCCTCCACTTACAGAGGGACCTGGTGAAGGAAGCTCTTGCACTCTGAATAGTGTTTATCACCTTCTGAGGGAGTCCCACTGTATTCAGGTTATACCACTCACGGGCCAGGCCCATAGTTCCAAGCGCTCTGGGTGTGAGTGAAAGATCGTCCCCCCCGCCTGAGACAGTATGTCCCTGCGTAGTGGGAGCTGCCACCGCTGCCCGCATAGCAGCTGATATATCTCCGCCAGCATTGCAGGCCAGTGTGGAGCTATTAGGATCAGTGTGTGGCGTTGTTCTCTCACTCTGGCCAGAGTTGGGGGTATCAGAGCCAGGGATGGGAACGCATACAGAAGGACCGGAGGCCAAACGTGCGCGAGCGCGTCCACGCCTAACGGTGCGTTTAAATCACGCATTGAAAAGAACAGCTGACATTGAGCGTTTTCTTTTGATGCGAACAGATCCACCGCGGCCCGGCCGTAACGCACCCACAGCTGATTCACAATCCTTGGATGTACATTACATTACATGTTACTTGTTAGACGCTTTTATCCAAAGCGACTTACATACTCAATACTGTGGACAATCCCCACAGGAGCACTTTGGGGTGAAGTGTCTTGCCCAGGGACACAACGACATGCTGACTGCAGTGGGGTTTGAACCTGTGACCCCCTGATCCCAACACCAAGGCTCTATCCACTGCGCCATATGCCTCCCTTGTAGAGTCCACTATGCAGTCCAGTCTGCATAGTGGTGCACCTCTGGACAGCAGATCTGCCCCGAGGTTCATCACTCCTGGTACGTGCGTCGCTCTCAGAGAGAGGACACGTCAGCAGCTCCATAAGATCAGTTTGCGTGCCAGCATGTGTAACTGGAGAGAACGCAAACCCCCTTGGCGGTTTATATACAATATTGTGGTCGTGTTTTCTGTCCTCACGAGGACATGATGTCCTCTGAGAAAAGGCAGAAAGCGTTTCAGGGTGAGGAACACCGCTAAAAGCTCCAGATAATTTATGTGTGACCGTTGGAGGTCTCTGCTCCAGAGACCCCTCACAGGTTGACCTTCGTATATACCCCCCCAGCCCGTCAGACATGCGTCTGTGGTGACCACCTTCCGCGATAGGACAGCACCCATAGGCACGCCCCGTACTAGAAAAGTCGGGTGCAGCCAGTGGCGCAGTGCCATTATGCATTTCATAGTGACCATCACTCTCCGCGCGCCATGACGCATGGGGTCCAGTCTGAGGGCAGCTACCCAGCGCTGAAACTCCCTCATGTGTAAGCGTCCCAGTCGTACCACCAGGAAGGCTGATGCCATGAGCCCCAGCAACCGCAGACATGATCTGAAGAGAACACATTTGCGTGGCTGGTAATGAGCGAGGCAAGCCCTGAAGGCTTTCACTCTCTCTGCTGACAGGCGGGCTGTAAAGGGCACCAAATTCAGGCGTAGGCCCAGGAAGAGTACAGTCTGGGCTGGGGACAACATGCTCTTTTCTGTGTTTATTACGAAACCCAGGTTGAGCAGGTGTTTTACGACGACATTCGTCTGCGTAATAGCCTCTTGCTCCGACTGTGCGAGAAGGAGCCAATCGTCCAGATAAGTTGCCAGGCGAATACCCCGTACAAACACTCGTGGGCTGAGAGACAGACCGAAGGGAAGTACTCTGTACTCATAACGGACACCCTGAAAGGCGAACCTCAGATATTTCCTGTGTGGATAATATACTGGGATGTGGAAATACGCGTCTTTCAGGTCGACTGATGTGAACCAATCGTTTTGGCGCACGAGACGCAACAGAGATGTGTGAGTGAGCATTCTGAATTTGTATCTTTTGAGATATTTGTTCAGAGCCCTCAAATCTAGTATGGGCCGAATCCCGTTCCCTCCCCGTTTGGGAACGAGGAAATACTTGGAATAAAAGCCGCTCTGACTCTGTTCGGAGGGTATTATAGATATAGCCTTCTTGTCTAGTAGCGAGAGGATATTTTGCTCTAGAATATGGGCCGACTCTCCCCGGGCTTGTGAATGCAGAATGCCCGAAAAGTGAGGAGGGGTGACAGCGAATTGGAGTCTGTAACCCTGTGTTATTGTCTTGAAAACCCAAGCAGAATCTGTGAGCATCCTCCACTTTTCGCTTCTCAAAGCGAGTGGAGATGTCACATCTCTGTCGTCTGCCCTCAGTGTCTCTATTTGTTGTGTTATGGGGCCCTCTAGTGTCTGAACACGGTGGTACCCCAGGTTGACAACCCCGGTCGACACTGTGCATGCGCGTGGCGGTGATGCCTTCACAGCCCCGTCCATCGTCCGCCTTCTGAGAGAGGTAGCAGCCACTCTTAGAAGGGGGGTAAACGTCAGACTGTTTATTGTTTTTATTGTCTTTCTTTTCATTTTTATTGACTGCGCCCTTGGCTTTAAGCCTGGAAACGACAGTGGAAAATTATTTATTAAAAGACAATAGTGATGACATGTGTTTGTGTAACTTAAACGAGCAGCGGAGCTTGCTGTCGTTGATGTTAAGTCCATTTCCCTCATAGCGCGAACTTGAGGATGACGTTCTGACATCACTCGAGGCGGCGGGAAGATGGGGGCATGGTTGCACCCCGGAAACACATGAGCATCTAACACTGGAACGTGTTCTGGAGCTGGAGAACAGGGAACTTCCAGCTCCTTTATCGAGGAGAGGAGAGGAGGCTGTCAGGCCGCCCTCTTATTCCTCATCTGGCGGCTGAAAGTCTGGGCCGGCTGTGCCTGAGCGGCTGCTGCCGGAACCGGAGACTTTCTTGGCCAGCTCGTCCTCGCCTTGTGTCTTCCTCGAAGCTAGAGCGGAGCCAAATATGCGCTCGGGAACAATAGGCATGTCCAAGATGTCCTCTTTTTCCCGGTCTGGAAGGTTCGTCAGGGTAAGCCACCTGGCTCTTTCCTGTACCACCATTATCCCCAGTGCTTTGCCCGTGATCGCTGCGATTTTGTCCTACACGGCAGGCTCAGGTTTGATCGTCATGTCCTCGCAGAGCTCCGCCTGGTAGGCGGTCAGCAGCGAGGAGACGTTGAGCGCCCTGGCGGACAAAGCTGCGGCTTTATAGGCTCGTTCGGTCATTGCTGACTGGAAGCGGTCTGCCTTTGCCGGTAGCGTGGGGTTCATGCTTGGTGCCGAAGCCAGCCGCGGTTGGAGGTGGACTGCCACCAGCGGTTCCATGGGCGGCATGCGGAGCAGGCCGAGCTTCTTCATGTCGACACAGTCCAAAGAGGAGGCACCCTGGATTGGGGCCTTGTTGCTGAAATGGCGGTCTCTCCACGAGACCGACACCTCGTCCAGCATCTCTGGAAAGACTGGGAGAAGCTGCTTCCTCATCCTCGCTGCTTGGGGCAAGTTCTTCCTCTCATAGCGAGATCTGGAGGTCTCCTTGGCCACTTCAGGCCAGGGGATGTCCAGCCTGGACGCAGCGCGTTGGCACACGGATTTCGAAAGAAAAAACGGCGGGACAGATTACAATATTAACTGGTGTGTTAATATTTGTTCAATTCTTCTGCAAAGCAAAAAAGTAACCGGCAAGCGCCCGTCGACCGAATGTTAGCTTGGGTTCATGGTTTTGTGGACCGTTAAGCTAGCCCGGCTACTGATATTCGAGATATCTGAAGCGAGAAGAGGTGTTGACGCTGCGACGTAGCGCAAGCTACTTAAAGGGTGGGTGGATTCCCTGACGTAGACGTCAAGATCACCAGCCAATCAGGATTGGCGTAATGAGATTGATGCTTCTGTTTGCATACGCATTGAGGCGCATCCCATAGTGAGACATCGAATGGAGTGTTATGAATGAGAACTACCGGTATGCTTAGTCCTACTTTAGTTACTGTACTGCAAAAAGCAGATGGCGCTGCGCTTAACACACATACAGACTCAAAACCATGGACACGCCTAAGTTGCATAAATGCTTGAGCTACAGTATTGCAACTAAGCAAACAGCGCTGCTTCTCTCTCTCTATCTCCACTTTCAAATCTATTTAAAACTAATAACAAACAAACAAAATTCCCAAAGTTGTCCTGAAATCAACTGATAAATGAAAAAACGATATTCTTTTTAGAAAATAAGTCAAGTAACGTTTTTTTTGCCTGCCATTATACTGTAGAGCTGTTTCGTTTGCGTCCTTGAGGGAAAGAGCTGCTGCAAAATTGGCGGGCGGCGAGCTGGTGGTGTCACCCTGGGGTCACGAGCGTGATGACGAATCATAATTTTTTAAGGAAATCGTTTTTTTTGTTATTATAATTACTGTGAAATGTATTATGCTTTCGTAATTATTACAACAAATACACACATGCAACTGATAACACTGGCAATGATTTTATATTTAGCCTATTAGACTATTCAAAAAAAATCATGCTTCAAAAAGGTGGGGGTCCAAATAAGTGGGGGAACGGCGATCCCCCGTGTCCAACGACCACTACACCACTGGATGTAGGGGAACAGCAAACAGTATTTTAACAATCATACAATGTATCAAAAGAAATAGATGAACTTTTGGTGAACTATAGGCTTACCCTACTAATTAAGCATTACCTTTATTTGTTTTAAAGGTCCCCTATTATACTGTTTTTCATCAATATATTATAGGTCTCAGAAAAACATGTCTCTGAAGTGTGTGGCTCCAAACACCAGACAGATCATTGCAGCATCCCATAATCCCCTCTGTTTCAGCCCTGTTTCAAATGTGCTGATTCTATGTCCTTTACTTTAGATGACAATAAGGAGTCACTCCCCACGCCCCTCTGAGAGATATTTGGTTAAAAAGAACACAATGGTGCTCAAGGAGGAGATTCAGGTGATAAGGTGGGGGGGGGGGGTTACTTTAGTTGGTCAGTCACTTTGATAGAGTGATAGAGGGGAGAAGTCATCACTAGGATGTCAGGCTTGTTTCCAAGGTGCCTGTAGAGACCTATAACATCTATGCTCACATACTTCAATAAAGAGACAGTTTGAAGAAGTAAGTATTTGTTTGTGTGCATTTCTTTGACATCAAAAGGAAAACAATATAAAATGTGTGTGCTTTTTCAGAGTAGGTTTATTTTTATTTTGTTTGTCTGAAAGATTTTTCTTTCCCAAAATGCTGAACTATTTAAATAAGGAAGGCCTCAAAGAGTTGTCCACTGACCATGGCTTCTTCTTTAATATTCATTGTGATATTCTTTCTTTCAGGACAATTCATAAAAAACAACTCTTCTTGGTAAATAAATGCATATATTGAAAGCAGCATGCAGCAAATATAGTGGCTTATACAGATACGCCTGCAGTAAATTGAAAACCCCCAACCAAGTCTGTGTCTTGTGTTTCAATTTCTCATCCCCACAGTGTGCAGCATATAGATAATTTGTATTCATCTATTTGTTCAACCATATACAGTACTTCTGCCAGATGCAAATATCATACTGAACAACACCTAGTGCTTTCTAAGTAAACATGGGAAAACAACCCAAAGAAGTGGCACGGTAGGTGCAAAATCTAGCTATTACAGCACGGAAAAAATAAAACCATTGTGATCCAAATTTAACATACAGCAATTGAATATAATATGTTCACAATGGGCATGTGAAGCATTTGATTCCAAAAGATCACATATGCAAATCAAAATATATCAAATAATACAAACACTATTTTTGTCTCGAGCTCAATAGAACATTTCTAAATGCACCAACTGGATTTTGGCTTTGTGTTTTCGCTGAAGGTAAGAGGCCCTTTTTGTTGTTGATAAGCTAAAGCCACAGAGTTATTTGATATGTATTTTCAAAACTATGGGACATGAACAACGTCACAAGAAAAAAAGCTAAAATCCTTGGTCTATCTGGCTTTCAACCTGGCAAATCTGAAATCAATCATCAAATCAAGCAGAACAACAATTTCCCAAAAATGCATCCGACAGCTGAAAACAACTTTATCTGCACATTACAAACCGAGGAAGCACATCTGAGCATCATTTAAGATTGCTGATTTCATTTAAATGGTCATTACCAATGTATTTATTTTTTAAATGTTAGTTTGGAATGTTATATTGCATTGTCATTAATAACCTAACCCAGTGATTCTCAAACTTTATTCAATAATGTACCCCCTTTGAAAAAAAGATTCAGCCAAGTACCCCCTGATCAGCGCAAAAACAATTTGTTAGGGAATACATGCCTATACTGTATAAAGAGGTACAGTACAGCACTGCACCATCGGTGTCTGATTTATTAAAACAACAACCTTGTAACTGAGAAACACTTCAATGCGACATTTCAAATGTTTACAATCCATCATTAAATTCATGGCAAACCAATTTTAACATCATGCAATAACACTAAGACGACATTAGTTGCATTGAACTGATCTTTTTGATAAGTTGTATTTAGAATTTAGTGAGAAACATGGGCTTGTGCTTCACTGAGGACCTTTGTTATTCTCAGTGACAGGAAGGCCACTGCAGTTAATACACTTCGCGTTTTGAAATATGTGTAACTCTGTCAATATAAAACCCACACTGTTTTTTTTTTTTTTCATTAACATAAAATAAATCTCACGTACCCCCTGCAGTACTCCAACGTACCCCTAGGGGTCCGCGTACCCCCATTTGAGAACCACTGACCTAACCCATACAGGTCATTTTTGAATATATTTAAATGATTTAACTGTCCATATGGGGGGGTTCAGATTGTTTAAATATTCTGTCTAAATGAGTATATAAATCAATAGAATGAAAACAGAGAGCTAGTTGAGATATTACGTGGAATTGATAACAACAATTATCAAAACTTATTATTTTGTACTGTCTTAAAAATGTAATGAAAATATCAAAAATAAAATGTGACTTTAAAAGAGCAATTCACTCCCGGGTAGTAAAAGAGAACAGGAAATAGTTAAATGCAGACCAGAGATGTTGGTTTGAACAGTGTGGTGCAACGTGCCAATGTTCACAAATAGAAGACAAACAGTCCACCAAGGCATTGTTGTCAACATAACGGCAGCAAAAGCGTTACTGTTTTAAATGCTGGTGCCACAGTGAGGACAAAGGAGAATATGGAATTATAGCACAATAATACAGATTGGCTGGTAACAAGGTTAGAAGCTGATAGGATTTAGGGAGAACCTTGTGCTGCATTTCTGCGCAAGGGTGACTGGAGTATCAAGCCCTGGTTAAGAATAATGGTTTCCCTTCAGGAGGATGTGAAATTGGATTGCTCATACAAAGTGCTTGCTGAGGATAAACCTGTGTTATCCAATTATCCACCTAAACTACATTAAAAAGAAGGAAAAATCATGGTTATGAAAAAAATGAAAGGTGTGGAGGCCTGGCAACATTGATGCCCTAGACTGTCAATACACAGAGACTAATACAAAGAAAAGGATTGTGCTTACAGTTCAAAGTCATCTGTTTTTTATATGAATAGTGAAAAATGACCCGGTACAGAATATGCATTAATTATTTTTTCACATTAGGTAATGTGACGGTGGAGGAGAGCTGTCCTCTCACAGTCTGTCTGCTTTGATAACCTCTTCTCTGCATGCCAGAGCCCATGTAGATAGCACCGTCGCCCAACAGAGGGCAATAGTTTATTGCATAATGCATTTTACAACGGAGCACAGGTTTTTAAATTCATATCTCTTAATACCTTCACTCTTATAATGGTCATCTCTGCTGCAGCTGTGGCATTCACTGCAGAGACATGTTTTGATTAGTGTTACATTGCTGATGAAAGGTTGATGCTACAAAAAGTGGCCTTGAATAATCTTTGCTCTTGAATGCTGCAATACATATCTATTAAACACTGAATAGCAGATGATTTAAACAAAGACATGGCTGTGACACAAGCAGGTGCCATTGCCAAAATACCCTCATCTGATTGGAGAGATGGGCCTCTGGCCTGTTACTCTGATATTCATGTTTTACTGTTTTAATCAGAAGTTAAAAATATGATCATGGAATCGAATGGCAAAACGTCAAAAGCTCAGTTTAGGTCAAATGTGAAATTGCAATAATTCCTGTTTGCACATTTCTAAAGTGATACATTTTTTATGAATAATAGTCATGAATTAGTTTGAATTTTGCGTATGTGGCACATTGATGCTGTACATAGCAAAGCAGTTATAAGTTGCTTTTGCGGCTCATTTAGAAGAGGAACTTTAATTTCCTAATGAGAACGATTCTCAATAGGAGATATAAAAGCCTTTCTACTTATAAAAGAGTCAGTCAGCACACATTTGCATAAAAACAGCCTTTGATTATGATAGATACAGCCTGCAGTAAAAAAACACTGGCCTGGAGCGGCTCTCCAGCCAGTTAGCCTCCAGTTATTGCTGATATTGTTCTCGGATATTAAAAATGATGCACAGCGTTGCACTGCATAGAAACGTGGAGGTGACTTGCTTTACCTATGTTTGAATTATTGAAGATGACATAGCCTACTGATTAAATACTGATCTAAATAGACTAACACACAATCATAAAACGTACTTGTTCAGTATTTGAGCATTTGTTTCCTACCACATGGGAGAGATTATATAAGAGATGCAATAAGTTCATAAAGACAGATTTATTGTTGGCAGGATATATAAAACACCCAGCATGGGATTCGGCATCCAGACAGACCGACTAAGTAAAGATTAAAGTGAAACTTCTAAAGTATGAAATAGATGAAAACCTTTGGGTTCTGAAAAAAGAGAGAGGACCAATGAATTAGTTATCAACCATTACCGACAAACCCAGAGACTTCATGCCTCTTAGAACGCAAAGAAGACGGGAGCGGGGAAGGGGGGGAGGGGGAGAGGGGAGAGGGGAGAGGGGAGAGGGGAGAGGGGAGAGGGGAGAGGGAGAGGGGAGAGGGAGAGAGGGAGAGGGGAGAGGGGAGAGGGAGAGAGGGGAGGGGGAAAATGGGGATGTTGTAAGGGTGGGGGGTTGAGGGGAATAAAAAAAACGATTTTTGCATTTTTGTCATACTCTTCCGAATGTATTATTAGCTACAAAAGGGGAATGTAAAGCAGACCTAAAGCCGTGATGTGTTTTGTTCTTCTCCCTAAGTGACAGTACAGTGGGACACCCTCTGTACAGTATAACGGATTGTTCTTAAATACAGTAATTAGTGTGTCTGACGCTGTGAATACACATTTATTAAAAGTAGTGGGCTGGGGTTTCTGGGGAGCACAAGTCTGCCGCTACCTAGGTCTTTGCCCCCCCCGTAGGAGTGTAAAGTGTCGGTAAAAAAAAGCTCAGCAGGCACCAGAAGCACCCTGCGCCAAGTATGATCGAGTGGAGAAAGTCAGCCTCACTGCGAGGAAATCTCTTTGAAGGGCACGCAGTAATGACCTGTCCTCACTGTGTGGCCTCCAGTGGCGCCGAACCCTGCCAATGGATGCTGCTTTCAGATTAGGCCTGCAAGTGGCACCGATGCAAGGGAGGGCTCCAGGTCACTCTTGTCACACTGGAGCACCGGGATCGTATTTGGGCCCCTGACAGGTCTGGTGGAAGCACAAGGACGGTAGACGGGAAGTCCAATCGCCCGTTGGCCCCCCTGACACCCACCACCATGTAGGCCCGTGATTTCCCTGCAGCAGAGGATGATTATCTGCATGACAGAGCCTGGTGCATTTGCAGCCAGTGACTATGATAGTCCCTGGCAGCAAGCGTTTTTTAGTTCACTGTCTCATGCTCCTCTTAATTTTATGACAGCGAGCCTCGCACAGCTGCAGGAGAGGGTGTGTGGTTGCATTTCATAAATAATATCACTTAGTTAAATCACTAGATGAGACGGATGTGATGCAATAAAAAGGATCACAACATCATCCACCAGAAAATAGAAAGGTGATTTAAATGTAATGCTTCTCTGTCGATTTTACTGTTGATTTACCCTGGTGGATACAGCATGAAAAAGGCTAAGGGCTGTAATATGTGGGGGCTATCATGATTCAAGTCCCTACAAACATGACATGAGCCCTCCAGAAGGGTGCAAGACATCATGGCAGCATGAAATTACAATGTAATGACTCATTTTCTGCCTACGGTATTGTATAAGATAAGTATAATGGAGTTGTCACACTGTAGGACACATTGGGGTGAGCATGTTGAAATCTGTTGATTTGTTTCCAGTTATTCAGTATTCTTTGATAAAGTATAGAAAAGTGGGAATGGATAACATTTGGTTCTATTTTACAATGGCCATATTCATCTCTTATTCTCTGATAAGAAAGAATTCATAGTGGCGCATCATCAAAAATGAAATGAAGAAGAGGAAAAAAGAGCATGTACTACGGAGTTATTCTGTCAGAATAAATGATAGCAATTAAATAATAGATTGTTGAATTTGAAAGGAAATGGGTTCATTGTATGAAAGCCTCTCTATGATTAGAGGGAGATGAAATCTTTCTTTACATGTAATGATAAGTGTCGTCACATTGCCCAAGCGGCGAATCCTAGACAGGTCATAGCTAAAATTCATTTCCCTGTGTCCCAATTAGAGCCGGAGGATCCCAAAGCCTACTGTGATGTGACATGGCTTCACATGAGCTCAGAGGCGAGGCCCCATACTGCACAACACTCCGGCTCTGAACAAAGCACCAGCTTCTGATTATACTCTCTGGTATTGCCCTGAGACAATCTGCAGTTCTTTTGAGGAGTTTTCTGGCTATGCAGATGTTTCAGTGCTCATGAAGCCTGCGGTGATGGTGTGATAGAGGACTGAGCTGCCACCAGGGAGGAGGCATGTTTTCTCTACAATACTTTCCCAAGCGTTATCTTGAGTCTCCACCACAGACGAAGTACTGATGCTTGAGACTCAAATTAAAATTCAGGACCCAGGAATTCAACATGAGGTAGATGGGAAATCTCTATCAGCACTTGATATTTCATTAAAATCTGCCCCGATGCACAATATTATTACTTATTGCATGTTCTGCATGTAGCATACAATCAGCATTATACATTACAAAGCATTAGTATACTGTCAACTTGTTAAACCATGGTAACATATACAAATGGGAATTAGTGTTTGGCAGCTTCAATATTATCAAAATGAATGTTTGAACATGGAGAATATTTAGCTTGAAGCTTATGCCGCTATATAATATATACCACTAGAACTGGATCATTTGTATTCCAGGACACACTCAACTGCTATTACTGTAAGAAACACTGATTGGGTTACTTGAACCTAGTGTAATGTAAAATAAGTTTTTAAAAAAAAATAAAATAAAAACGACTCATAGGTAGCATCCTGACAGCCATCTACAACATGTGTCCTTGTTTCTGCTCTCCCATTGATTGATCTCTATCACTGACTTCTGAAACAACAGTAACTCAGGTAATCCACAAGAAACAGCATCAACACCGGCAACAGTGATTGAAGCTTTACTGTATGTGTTCAACAAGCACCTGCTATGCACAATGCATTATTCATTCTCTAGACATCTAAAGCAATTTGATTTACTGATGTGTTTCTATAATCTTTAGCTCTTAATTCCAGCAGACTCCTTTCTTTCTTAAATTTCCTGTTTCCATTTTGTGGCTAACAAGGAACTTTGCAAAAAATATATGCAGCAGAGACCTTAACAAATCATATTCAAATCTATTCCTGTGAATGTTCAGAAGTTAAATCATCAAAATATGATTAAACAATGCCCACAAGTGACAGGGCTTTTTTGTGCATTGCTCTCATGTTGGTCATAAATAAGTAGTGCTGGAACACAGAAATCATCTGGCCGAGGGTAAAAAGAGTTATTTGTGGTTTTCTGAGTGACAACATAAATATGATTAATGTGGTAGATGGAAAAGAAAGGTGTAAAATGACCTGCCAATAACATTTCAAACCAATTTAATTATTTCTTTATAATAATTATGCTATGAAGAACATATGGTAGGTCATCTGTGTTTGTGTCGTCCACAATTACCTTAACAGTGATTGAACATATTAACACTTTAACACATTACGATGACAGCAATTCAAATGAACAAAAGGGTGGATAAAGATTATTGTTCTTCTGTGCAAGATGTACTGAATCCAAGATAAGATAGTTTCATTTATTTTCCTGAATGATGATTACGAGTGAATTTAGTTGTTTGTCGGTTTATCCGTGTGGGATGATACAAATATTCAGAAACTGAGAATGTTCTTTCACTGTACATAGTTAGATCTCAAGAATGTGTGGTTTTTCCAAGGTCGTTAAACTATTAAAACAGGTGAAAGGAATGACTTAACTTCAAGTTGAATAACAATTTAGACCTCAAACAAGCTTTTATAGTTTATCTCTTAGACCTACACTCACATTTGACTGGACTGAATTCATTGTCTTCCTGCACATTTGGTTCGGTGTCAATATTAAGTTACAAATGTACTGGTTTATGGTGTAAGGAAAACAAACCATGCTTATCAAATAAAAGTCTTATAAATCTATTTCCTGTATTTTTCCTCGGAGAGATGAAGCGAAGGACACAAACAGAGTGCAGGGCCACCGTTGTAAATCCATGACAGTTACTGCTCGATACCATCAGCAGGGGCAATGGAGGTATAAATGGTCCCAATAAAGGTTAGAGGTTTTTTTTTACGGTTGTAGCTATAGCAACCAATTGGTTTCAGTACAAAATGTCTGTCATCACCTATACCATAGACACTATAGATAGTTTCTTCTGCCCATAGGGTTTCTACTAATATCAACCACACCTTCACTTTGCAACCCATACCTTCCAATGTTATTAGTCCTAACCATAGACTGTATGGGTCCTAACTGATGAATATATAAATCAAATAAACATTTTAACACTTTCTTGATGTACTATCTTGAGAACTCTTTGGGATAATCTAGTGCTCCAAGCTAGCTATGCTAAACTGTTAGCACAAAAACGAATATTATTTTTAGGGCCTTAAGTGGGATTTCTAAGGCTGGGGAACATTAAGAACCATTTCTGGAAAACACAGGGAAATGACTTAAATAAAAACAAATGTCAAACTGGCTCTCACAGTGAGTTGTGACAATGTTATAAATAATTTGTATATTTGTTTGATGAGTTATTTGTAAAAGTGCAGTCAGATGCTTTACAAAGGCTGAAAAACAAGTTATAGTGAGACCCATCATCCCGTACAATGTATTTTGAAGGCTGCTACTTTTGAACAACCACACACAGCACTTTGAGTACAACACTGACACACTTTGCAGCCACAGTCCTTTTAAAGGTTTAGCGCTTCCCCCTCCTTCATCACTGCCAATAGTGCCGTATTATCCAGAACGTTATGATTAAGTGGTTAGGCAACCTTGTAACAGAGTTGTTTGTGTAAAGGGTGAAAAACAGTGGGGAGCAGACACATCCCTGTGGAGCGCCACAGCTACGTGCCTGAATGTATTCACATTAAAGTGTTAAACTAACATACATAACATAAAAAGCGTTTGATTAGTAAATTACAGTAGGCAGAAGCAACGCTGGACTGCACAATACATACATTATTGTTACGTTCCCAATTGGCTAGGGGGACAAAAGGGAAACGACACGACCAGAGTAGAATTGGTATTAATTATAGGTGATTTATTTTAAATAGCAGCGGTAAACAAAATGGAAGGCGTGCATCCTGAAACAAACAAAAGGGCCAAAAAGGGCACAGGTTGACAGATAACCAAACTAAGGGAGGACTCAAAAGGAGTCTAAAGGCATACAGGGAAAATAAATACTAATATACTTAATAAAGAACGAAACAAAACCTCACTTCAAGAGTGGTACAACTAACAAAGGGAGTCTACACAAAACACACAGCTAAACTAAAGGCAACAGTCACAAATCCTAACGATACTCTAAACACTAACTAACCTACTCTACACTCTACTAACACCCAATATCACACGGAGATAAACACACAAGATTAGCCACAGAATGAAGAGCAAAATGCGAGAGGCGTCTGTTCATCCAACAGAGCCTCCAGAGTGCTGATTGTCCCCAGCTTTGTAGTCCTCTCCAGCAGGTGTGCGCTGGGCTTGCACAGGGATTGGAGAACGTCGGGCCCGGCGTGCTCCAATCAGTGTCCTCGGAAGTGGACCAGGAGATGAAAGCCAATGATGTTGGGGCAACCACACAGCTCATTTGCATAATCACACACACAGCTGAAAACACTCAGGCAGATTAATGAGCAGACAAACAGCAACCGTAACAATTATTGTGAGAGAATATTACCTTTTATAGTTTATAAGGATTCATTTAAAGGGTTTGGACAACAATTTAAACATGATCCCTTCTGTTTCTGTTCTGCCAGTGCCACGTTTCTTTACAGCCCTTAATTATCTCCTTCAGATTGAAAACTGATGCTCATGTTTTTTATGTTTTAAATGGGCCTTTTTTGCTGCACATCAGTCTTCCCTGTACTTCCTATTCTTATTGGTTTCAGCTATTGTGGCCGCTATTACTTTTCTGCAGTCTCATCTTGATAGCCACAGCTCACTGCAGGCTGTGTCCCTATGACATACTTGCACAGCAAATGACCCAAAACATGGTGCTGGGGCACTATTAAAAAGCCAATTCAGACAAATGGGGAAACTTTGGTACACAAAGTGGTAGTCATACACAAAGTGCGTATGAATGAGAATATTTTTTGTGTAACTGAACTTTTGTCTAGCTTTCAATGTATATAATATATGTAATTGACCTGTTTTTTTTTTTTTTTTCACCTACAGTAGTAGCAATGACTTGTGTTGACCCATTTTTATGATTTTTCTGTTTTCTTACCAGACTTATTTGAGCAATCTGTGATTTTACCATCTGGGTAGGAATGCAATGAGTCAGACAACAATGGATAAAAACAAATTGAACAATGAGCAGTTTGATGGTTAAAACAACCTTCAGCACTGAAAATGAAGGCAAAAGGGAAATGCCAAAACTGCAGTGCCTTGAATGAGCACAAGAGGCAGGTTTGTAAAGCAGGTCAATCCCCATTTATTTTTGAAGAAACTCATCCGTCTAAATGATATTAAAGTTTAAAGTTATGAATAATTGAGGGTGTGGCTGCTTTGAGTGACAAGAAGGTGGCGTCACAGGTCCCTAGCTGTGCTCTTAAGCACGGCTAATCTTGCTGGGATCCACAGACCCATCACAGATATCAAGCAGGCTAAATGTCTGTACCTCTCGGGAGTCTGTCGGGGACCTAGAGCCAACAAAAGCTCAAGACATGGCGGGTTGAGGGGAGAGCCTGAGAGAGGCATCGCCTGCTAGTCATTCAAAAATCTGAAGTATTTATCTGCAACAGCTGAATTTCATTTATTTAAAAAAACAAATGGTATGTGAATTAAATTGTTGAAATTGTACAGTTGTTCCGATAAAAAAATATGCTTAAATAAAAATGTAGCTAGATTCCAATGGAACATATTGAGTGTTGGATAAAATTAAATGGTATCTAAATAGTTTAACATATTTCTAAGGTCAAAGGTCCAAAGGTATGTGTATACTGTGTATACTGCGGAAATGTATCTCATATGAAATTACATAAACTACCAATATTAAGCATAAAAAGCCTCTCAAGTGCTTTACATGACTCATTTGCTTAACAAGACTTGAGTGGTGGAACAATGGAAAACATTAATTGTTCATAACACCTGAGCTGGTAATTTCTAAGTGTTATGAGTTTCTGCATCTGGATTATGCATGGTTGTTAAAAATACCTTAGCAGCTACACAGTACACACTGCAGGAGTGGATTTCATCAACATGGCCTGCAGTAAATCCTTGGCTCAGCAGAGGCTACAGTTTATCACAAGCACAAATCTGCTCCCCTTTCTTACTTGATCCATTCACCGATACGCAAAGGAATTCAATCAGGCCAGGCTTCCTGACATAAAAAGGATTTTTCATTGCAGTGGCGGGACTATAGCGCTGAACTGACTTCAATAGCTAACTGGACTTTTAAAGGGTGCTCTTTTGTTGCACAACATTAAAGGTGACCCCACACCTTTATCCCATGATTGAGCAAGTGCTTATACTCATCATTGCTCTGAATTGAAAGATTGCTTGGCAACATCATGCTTTATTGAGAACAAAATGGGCAGTATCCTGCTATTTCTCAGTTCCCCACTTAAATTACTGCAACAGTGTCTCTTCCCTGGTTTGAATCAGCAAAACTGCATTGCAGTCAGTTTGTATTACTGTTAGAAAGAAGCAGGGTTTTTTTTTTAAGTACAAAGCAATCGGCTGGAATAGCTAAGATCAGCTGGATAAATCAATGGCAATATAAAACCAGTATTTTGGTTATAAACGATATACCACAAATATGCAAAAAAGATTTACCAATGTTCTAAGGAGTTTGGAAAAGAGATCATGCATTTCCAGTGGACTATTCTGCAAAACCCTGGATAACCTTTTATTTGATTATTATCTAAATTCATTGTTTTTCAAATTCTCACTTTTTAAACTATCAGCCAATGGTAACTGTGGTATGATTAATTTTAATAGAACATTATCCTAAAATGCAAAGCTAACTCCAGTGGGACACAAACTTTTACACGCCGACCTTCACACCATTAAATTCCCTTGCACAACGATCAGATTGTTGAGAAAAAGAAGAAAACTATCTGCAGCTTGAATCAATGTACTCTTGGAATCTGGGTCAACTTTTGCTAAAATTACCAACCAGCCTTTAGCACCATGTTTGAGGATATTGTTTAACAAATAAAATGAAATATGGTCTTTTGGGGTATTTTAAGTCCTCCTTTTTGACCTTATATGATATGTTGTGGTGATAAACCTTTTCGTTAGTATCTTCAGTAGGGATGTAACGATACACTCAACTCATGATTCAATATGATTCACAATTGAATAATAACAGAATGAGCTGCGGAAAAATTATGACTGAAAAATATTTCTGTAAAAATCCCTTCAAATAAATAAAAATAAAGTGCAGCTTGAAATGTATGCTCTGCTCGATCAAGAGACTAGATCTATGGATACAGCTCTCAACACTCTCAAGTGACACTTTAATTAAAAACATAAACAGTATTTGCTTTTATAAGTTAATGAACGGTTTAATCTCCACTGTACATCCGGGTCTCTGATTTGATTTAGTTCCAATACATCGTAATAATCTAACCTTTTTTTAAGGGGGGCCACAGGAGGGTCCCTGGTCAGTGTTACGTGGGCACTGGCCCCTGTTGCCCCTCCCCCTAGAACCACCCCTGCAAGACACACACACACACACACACACACACACACACACACACACACACACACACACACACACACACACACACACACACACACACGAGCTTGAATGAAACACAGACCCAGAAGTACTTGTACTGTACTGTATCATATTATTTTCGATAGCTTTATTGTATGATCAGTATGACAGATCGCCACTGGGCTTTCAACTGAAGACACATCAGCCACGCAAAAACTGCGGCATTGCGGCATGTGTACAGCTCCAGTGCAATTTTTGAAGTGGCGGAGCCGTGGGCCGGTGCGCTCCGGCAGCACTACACGGCATCACGGATGTCCAAGTTATTCAGTGTGTCGATTTCACGGGCATTTCGTCGGACGTCTACACTGAGGAGAGCAGCAGCCCTGGCAAATTGTTGTTCTAGATAGCGTTCAATCATGTCCAGACTGCTGTTCCAGCGAATCATATCAAAATTAGTTCATGCCCTGCAACGCGATTCTTTTTTAGCTCAACCGATTTTAATCTTAACGTATCTGTACCGATTTTAACCGATTCACGATCCCTAATGTTCAGTGTAGCCTACATATGGAAATTGTGATGCAAAGCAAACAAATCATACAGTGATTAAATCGTACTCAAGTATAGTACCATGACATTTGGTTTGTGACAAAGATATGCTTCAGTTTAGTAGCCTACACATTAAAATATTTACACTTCCAAATGTGACGGCCACAGGCGGAGCATTTGCTGTGATATTAGTTTCATTTACACATGTCGTAGGCCTACTGTCAATGTATTAATATACATTTTGGGCAGTGTGTGATGCTTTCATAATGCTAAAGTGGGCCATTTCCTGGTAGAAATTGTGTCAGGAAAGAGGAAGCAACAATGGAAAACATGCTTCCATTCATATTGATTCTTCATCTGTTGAATTCTACAAATACAATTTAACTTCAATAAAAAAGAACACCAAACACCAGTGGGGGGAAATAATCTGCCACAAACAAGGTACATGCAGGGTGCGAATGTGATTTAGACAATTTTAGGCAATTGTGAGATGAGCAGGTCAACTAAAATGTAATGTCTTACTCAGTATCATGTGTTTCTTCTTTATTTTTTCATTGTTGGATCATCCCACAAGAATAGTTATGAGTTACAATAACAGCTCTCCTAGGCAATGGCAGTGCTGTCATCACGTAGGTTGGCTTTGACGTTCTGTGTATACAGTATTCCTATTATATTTTCCTTTTAGCAAAAGGATAAATAGCTCACAGAAAAGAAGAAACATTTTACATTCCAACCAGAAGTCCGGTCTTTTTAACTTTATGTATGGCGGCTTTCATTTCATGCCTCATATCTGGATTAAGAAGAACATGACAAGTTGATACTTTTTTGTGTTTAGCCTACTATTCTCCCAACGCAGTACGTGTTGCTAACATTAAGCTCTTCTTTCTGAACTATTTATCTGCTTATTCAACACCAACATCTGCTGAGCTGATATTCAAAAAGCCAGGTTTAGGAGGACAATGTGTCTCATCTAATATCATTAAAACTGAATCTGGCTCTGGAGCTGCAATTGTTTGATTAGGCAGGATTTCCAATAATACATTTTTCTTTCTGAAAATCCTGTAGCTCCTTTGAACACATTTTTATCATTGAACCCATTGGTAAGCCAGGTCATTAAGAAATAGCAAGCAGTGCAGAGGGCACAATTTGAGTGCTCATGCTGCAAAACAAAAATAATTGAAGTTCATTTATATCAACTTTTCATTTTCACTCATTCTAACTTTATGCACTTTTAATAATGCAGTTTTACATTTGGGCTTTGATTCAGCTTGTTATTTGAAGAAAACATTACATGGATTTTAATTCCCATTATGTCAAATACGTTGAGAGTGATCTGTGCCTGAGGCGTTCCTCCTCTCTGTGGGGTGCCACAAATGCCAGAGCCTTGGACTCTTCTTTTGGCCAAAGGCTAGATTTAAAATTAACACCATAGATTTATTCTCAGCAGTGACAATATTTAACAATGGCAGTCATGTTGTCGTTATGGCTTGCTCTCCCATCACTTATAATGCCATTTATTCGCTGAATGTTCCTCCACCTTGTGTAAAATAGGAACTTATCTCAGAAACAGCGCCAAGTAGCATAATTCCACAGCATTAGTGCCTTGGCATTTCAAACTACTTTTTTCTAACGCTCCCCTTAGCGATTGCATGCTGAGTGTGCGTAAAAAAAAGATGGCAAGACCTCATACAGCACTCCTGTTTTTCATTAATTTACTCTATTAACATGTGATTCATTAACACACCAATTACCCAGTTTAGTTACTCTCTAAGGTCACAGCACCAATGGTGAACAACTAGCTATGAGGATACTGGCTGAACATCATGATGGCACAAGCGTGTGATATAACCCTGCCATGATGTGCTTGAGAACAAAAAAGGAAGGCAAGGAGTGAGGCTGGGGGGGATACTAACAACAGTGCACCAGCCCCTGCAGTCGCCACCATGCTGGCTTTATTAGTTTAGCTTCTCCCAGTAGAGAGTGTGTATGTGCCAGGATGGAGGGGAAGTAATGCTTTGTTTGCCTGGGTGATTGTGTGTGCGGGCAAATGGGCATGTGGGTCTGTCTCCTTGTATGTCTGTTTCTGTTTGTTACCAAATAATTTGTTCTTGCCTTACAGCCAGTATGCAGCTTTGTGCATCTATTTTTTTGTAGGTAAGTGTGTGTGTGCAGGAGTTTGTCCGGGTATTTGTGTTTGTGTGCGTGTGTGTGTCAAACCCGGTGATGTTCCCTGGCTGTTCTCTGATGGACATGATGCTAGAAAATAAACAGACGATGAAGCAAAGCCTTTGCAAAGTTCTAGCCTGTGAGGACCAAAACTGAATAAACAATAAAAACCTTTAAATGGCACGTTCCAAAACAATGCTGCTGACCTACCAAATTGTAATTATTGTTTTCAGAGGCCTAATTTGAATTTTCTGTAACCTAGAGGTTGCTTTCTATGAATGCGGGGACTTACTGCAGTGGTCTTTTCAGATGCATATATCTGAGAGCTAGGGAGACGGTGCATGGTGCACTTCTTCAGGCATGCACACAATAAGAGAAAAGGTGGGGAAGCTCTTGCAAAATTGAACAGCTGCAATAGTAAATAAGGTTTATGTGGCAAGGGGAGAGCAGTTTCTCATTGGTCACCACGGTAACTGTGAATGTTGTTGATCCCTTGGGGAAAAGCTGCCTCTTCACACCAACACAGTCCCCTCCACTGCTCAAACTTGCGCTGCGTCCCATATTAAATCGCAAGTGTTAAACACATATCTCTTTCATAAACTATGCAAAGCATCAGTGCTCAAATAGATAATGGCCTTTTTTTTATCTGTGCTGTAAGGGAATATAACACACAGGGAAATTAGTTGCATGGGGTATACGATTTGCTTGTTGACCTGGTGACAACAAAACTGAGAGACCTTGATTCAAGTGAGCTTAAAGCAGTCAAGCTGGTAGTTAAACACAGCATTGCTGCCAGAAGACGAGCAGTAGGGAGCCAGCAAACTATCTTCTTTTCAAGACGTTTGCCAAGGAACTGGCTTCAG
Organism: Gymnodraco acuticeps; assembly: GCF_902827175.1. Lineage (NCBI taxonomy): Eukaryota > Metazoa > Chordata > Actinopteri > Perciformes > Bathydraconidae > Gymnodraco > Gymnodraco acuticeps. The sequence goes on from NW_022990699.1 coordinate 769,360, forward strand.
ACCAGAATCACATTCTTGCAATCTAAAACAGCAATTATTTTCAGTTTTATGGTTTGTATTATTTATGAACTGGTATATTTTCAGAAAACACAGATGGAAAAAATGAACTCTTAAGAATGTGTCTTTGTTTCAATGACACCTTATTTGCTGTGATTTTGCAAACACCCTTCATGACTGAGGGGGGCACAACACTGCCTGAAATAAACTCAAAGCAAAGAGAAAGGAAACAAAGTAGTCCAAAAGTTGTACTCCTTGAGACAAATTTGACATAAAGCCATGTGAAGTTGCCTTTCATTCATTAAGCGTAGCTGTGTTTTGGGGGATCAGCAGTGACTGTCAAATCAGTGCAGGGGAGAGCCGAGGAGAGAAGTGAGTGCAACTCCCTGAGGCGGAAACCAATGCTCCTCTTGTTTCCCTGTGGATCTCTGCCTGGTTGACATGTCCTGTTTTCCTCGCTGACTCGTTCAAAGGCTAACAGGCTCATTTAAGCCATTTCTACAGGGAGACATGGATGTAGTCATTTGAATAGAGTTGCTTGGACCAGACTCACGGTGGCATGGCTTCCTGCACATTCAGGCCAATTCGTGATTGTCATGCAGGGAGCCATTGTATATTTCTCAACCATCCCTTTCATCCAGCACAAATCAGCCATTCAGCGAGTGTGTGATTTTGAACTTCATTTACCCTTTGAAAATAATAGATGCTAGGAGAACGAGCCACAATAAAATGAACCTGTAAAGCTATTCTGATGTAAATGATTCATGCTTTTATGGGGAAAAGTTTGTGGTATACTATTACATTTTAACAGCAGATTCAGATCTTGCTTGTGCTTTTCTCATGTCTTCTCCTGTCAGAGAAAACAACTTGTGTTAGGTGATATCTTAATGTGTAGTTTCTCTGTAAATGATTTGCAGAATCATTTAAGATGTAAATGAAATGAAACACCATACAATTCCATTTTGAAAACAAAGTATTACTTGGTGTTGGCTGTTGCTGACCTAAGAGTGCGTTAAAAGCCTTGATGTTCTTTCTATCATTTTGCATTTCATCATAAGCTATACAAGAAGGTTTATTTCGAAAGTTGTGAGCCTGAACTGACATGCTGCCATTCAAAATTAAATTTCATTTCTCGAGATGTGTCTTTAAAAAGTAAATAAACGTCACTAGCCTTGAACAAGGCCTGTCACCAGTTATTTTGAGACATATTGTCTCACTCTGATCTCTGACTGAGAGTGCTTTGCTTTGGAGACGTTATAAACTGAAGGGACTGAAGGGTTGTTTTGTATTACTTGTATGCAGTGCACATGCTTCTGGTCATAAACAAATATTCAACAAGGCTGGCCCTGCACTTCACCTTTAAACAGTAGCAGAGCAATAACAAATGTAAATGGTTAACATTTTGGTGAAATATAATCAAACTAATTCCAAGCAGAATTCACAACAACAAATAAAAAGTGGATTATTTGGTTTATACTGTTTTGTTGTGATCAAAACAATATTCACAGTTGCTCATTAAACTAATCATTTGCATACTTTCCTCTTTTTCCAAGGTAATATTTGCCACTGTGTCAACTGTGTCTTACAAGGTCAAGGCTCTGGGCTACACCTGCACACTTATGGGCACATGGTTAACAATTCATCACTTTAATGATTCCTTTGAGATTATGCACAAATGCATTGATACATTATTTATTATTGGAGTCGTTTTTGTGAATTTGGTTGAAGGACATAGGCTGTTTGGTATTGTCTGAGTTGCCTGTGGCTATGTTGTAATGAAAGTTCTGGCACTCACAATATATGGTTAAAAAATAATTGTGATATTTCAGTGCTCATCTGATTTCAGGGTTCCCCCACTCACCTGGGCATTACATGTTTGCTTTCTTGTGACAATCGAGGTCTTTTCTGGTAACGATCGAAGTTGCGAAGCTTTGTGGTAGGAAAACACTGGTTGAAATTAGACACAGGTCTCCTTTTGTTATTCCTCATCTATGAATGTAGGTGAAATCATTCATTTTAAATGCTACTACATCAAATATCCATCACAGAGTTTTCTTGGGATGTGAAGTGAAGATCTTAAGATGAGAGGCCCAGAAAGCAGAGGCGTATTGATGAATCTGTCACGATTCTTGTGTTGTGTCACGTTTTTAGTTTTGTGTGTCTGGTAGTGGGTGTTTTGCTGTTCTCCTTGGCCCTTTCTCATTTCTCTAACTCCCCTCCTCGACTCCCATCCTCGATACTTAGTCCCGCCCACAGGAGATGTGAGCGGAGGAGCCGAGGAGGAGAACCGAGGAGAGAGGAGGGGAAGCAGCAGGCGGTTAGAGAAATGAGAACTCCTCTCCTCTAAGCGGTCATTTTAAAGAGACGTCCATTAATGATGACAGGAGGCACAGCAGCCCTCTGTCTGATGGACAGATGTGTTCATGACGACTTATATATTTACTTTTAATTCATTCACAGTGCGGTATAATGAGACAATAACAGCACACACACACACACACACACACACACACACACACACACACACACACACACACACACACACACACAACACACACACACACACACACACACACACACACACACACACACACACACACACACACACACACACACACACACACACACACACACACACACACACACACACACACACACACCACACACACACACACACACACACACACACACACACACACACACACACACACACACACACACACACACACACACACACACACACACACACACACACACACACACACGTAACACACTATCAGAGACTGGATATACCCTCCCCCCCCTCGCTAGTCGCTACAATGAGGAAAATAAATTACGGGCCAAATGTTTTATTTACAAGTAGGCCTACTAAAAGTAAGCAGAGGACACCAAACCAACTGAGACCTGTCTGTCCGCTGCATCTACGCACACACTGTACCACACACACCTGCTACACCACACCACACGCACATACAGTTCCTAAAACAGGCTACAGCCGTTGTGTATTTTATTATGTGAAGCACTAAATGGTTTTAGAAAAATATCGACTCTTTGTAGATATACTAAACTAAAGCAAATAAAGAGAGTAGGCCTGTTATACTGAGTGATATATATTATACACACTGCTCTGCTTTCTGCACGGACCTCACAGCTGTTCTCACTGTAAACATCGTGTCGCGATGAAAGCCGTTAATACAATAATATCCAGGGGATGCATGCAGAGCTGTCATTGGCTGAGATAAGTCCGGCCGTGCGTCACGACTCTTTGAAACATCTCTGTTCCCGGAAATGCATCCACGAAGGAGCCGTGGAGGACCGTGGAGGACCCATCAGTGTATCCTCGGTTATAGCTCCTCCAGAGAGCCTCCTTGACGCTCGATCCTCGAAGTGCATTTAGAGAAATGAGATGTCCTTCCACATGACACGCTGAAATTAATTTCCGGGTCACTACCGGAGGACCGAGGAGTCGAGGAGGGGGATTTCATGAAATGAGAAAGGGCCAGTGTCATGTTTTCCTCCCTGTGTATTGTCTGGTCTTTTTCCCTGTGTTTTCCTGTCTGTCGTTAGTTTCCCTGGTGTGTCTAATTTCCTGATTGTTTTCACCTGTCACCCCTTTTGTGTCTCCTGTGCTTATCAGTGTCAGCCCCGCCCCTGATTGTTCCCACCTGTGTCTTGTTACCCTGTGTTTAAATTCCCCTGTCTCCCAGTGTCAGTTCGTCTTTTCTATTGCCATGGTCAGGTTTATGCTTTTGTCTATTGCCATGGTCAGATCTTTGCTCTTGTCTTTTGCCTTGGTCAGGTCTATGCTCTTTTGTACTTTAGAAAAGTTTGTTCCTCACCACGTGAGCGATTATCATTTTGTTCCCAATTTTTGTCATCTCAATTCTGAGATTAGTTACAAACCTTTTTTTGTTCATCGTGTTTATTGAAGGAAATAAAGTATCTTACCAATACTTTACCTCTGTCTCCCGGGTCGTGCAATTGGGTCCTACCTCCTAAGTGTCTGAGTTCTTAACAGAATCTGAGTGCTAGACTTTAATAAAAAAAGTACGTTCAGGGTCATTCAATTAAAGATGTTATTGTATTTGATTTTATCCATAAACTTTCAAGGATTTTAAAAGTATGCAAAGACTCTACAACATTAACCCTCTTTTGAATCTGAAGATTGTTTTGTGACATGGTTTTCATGTGTTGCCTTGCTTCTCACAAACTGTAACTTTTTTTTTGTGATCTGTAAAATGAGATGATGTATTGTGCCAGCATGACTCTGTAGATGTGACCTGGAGTCTTGCAGATATGATCATTGAAACTGATATCATTTCAGCCAGCGTTGTCACAGTTAAATCAGCATACTAGTTTTTACGGTGAAAGGACTATACAAACTCAGATTTGTCGAGCATATCAACTTATCTTATACACATAGAACAACTAATTTGAGCATGCCCACGCTTTTATTATGGGTCTCAAATGGATTACTGGAGAGAAAGCAAAGATTAAGGCTACTGTATGTATATTAGCATACCACAGTACTCTGGGTTCAACCCATTAAGCAACTTCCGTTCCCTGTTCTCACTTTCTTCCCACAAGTCTTACTTTAGGGACATTAATAAAAACAGCAAATAGAATTATAGCGTTTAATTGCATTGACTTTATTGCTGTGTTGTCATCACTAAATTTGAGAGTAGCATGGTGCGGGGGCTTTAAAAATAGGCCTATCAGGATTAAAGCCAGTATTGGCATAATTGAATATATCCTTTACCATGTAAAGCTGTTATTCTGGATGTTACAAAAGCTATGTCTCCTGATTCATCCTTTCCAGAAACATATTGTTATGAAAGCCCTTGCTGTTGGTGTTCATTCTCCTCAACAGAACGAATAACATCGAGCAATGTCAGGCTGACCTGTGATCTAAAACTGGATGTTCCAATCAGCCCTCTAATTACGAACTCTCAGTACGTAAAAAGTAACTTCACAAGGTCAGGGTTGAAAAACAACCCAGCAGGAAATGTCCACTTCCAAAATTCCAGAATGCTGCACTAACTTTTTTCAGCAGTGGAATAAGACTTTTCTGTCCTGGGTTGGCCTGAACTATGCACTACTGTCGTGGATCCTATACCCTAACACTCATGATATTAGAATATAATGCAATGGTAACAGACACACAGGTGATTGAGGTACAACAGTACCAGATACTGGTTGTTTTTTCCCGCCTATATGGCACTTAATATTGGAAGTGTCAATAATAACAGGATATTGTTCTGTAAGTTTCCCTTAGCTACTCCCATAGGATGTTACATTCTTCAGCAGGAAATACACTGCCTGGTACAAAGGTCTTCCTCTGTGAAATAAATGAATAAATTGCAGTTAGGTTTTACAACAATTGATTATATCATCAGGAAAGACTCGTTCAAGACTACTCTAGTTCTTGGGCAAGTTTATAATGATAATATGAAATAATAATGGTCAACTAGCAGAAGTGGCTGACATGCAGGGTTACACATTAGAAAACTCACTTCCCTTATGGCATTATAATTTTTTTTTTAGTAAAACTTTGGCATGACCTGATTTAAGTGTAATGAAAAACCACAACAGTGCTTGGAGCTACTCTTGAAAGTCACCTCCTCCCTTTCTGCTTTTTTTTTTGTGTTATTCCCCCATGTGCTATGTGTTCTTGTGCCTCTCAAGAGGGAGGTTAGAGGTCACGGTGCAGAGTCAGACACAAAGGCATTCCCATGTAGTTGGGAGGAGATTCGGTGTCGAGACACTTAAGCAGGGCAGGTTACAGAGCTGATTATAGGACGGTCCCTCACCTCTAGGCCACCCGTCTGTCCGTAAAGCTTACAATGACCTTTTGGAATGTCACACCCCAAACTCCACCACTGTGAGTTAATGGGCTGCACTGTCACAAAACATAGCCTCAAATAAAAGAGAAGAGATGACCACCTGTCATGGGAGGCTTGCCTAAAAAAATGAACACGTAAAAAACGTAATCCTAACATGAACAGATCAATATTCAATCTGTCAATCAATCTCAGGCTAACAAGTCTATCAATATTCTGACACTGGCAATGATCCAGACACTTGACCTTTTCCATGGCTTAAAGCTTGAAGCGTGGTAGACGCAGCGCTGAGAAGGATGAGATGAATCACAATTTGAATTTCATAGGCAAGGTCCCAAATTAAGAGGAGTGACAGGGGAAAATACACTTGAAAGTTCAGAAAATGCCCGTGAAATAAAAAATGAAAGGGACGACAAATGCACTGATAGTTATGAATAATCTCTTTTGTACACGCCCCAATCACTTTATATTATTTTGCCTGCTTGCTGGGTGGATTTGTGGTGATTTGTAGCGACTTACAAGAACGGGATTCTTTCCCATGCTTATTGGACAAGAATAATAGAGCTGTTTCTGATCAGAAAACAACAAGCAGGAAATGTTTGATATTTACAGTTGATCTGATAGTATATTCTGCTGATGTGGAGTGAATATTGACTCTCCTTTATAAATGTTTACTCTAAGGAAGTGATGGAGATTAAGAGAAGCATACTCTAGTATTTAAAACAATTTACAATAATTGAGACAGTGAAGAAAGGAAGGCAACACATTTCCCTACAAATATATGCATTCATTTTATAGTTTACAGAAATCCCCTCTGAAAACAATAAAAAGGGTGTGGACAGGGAGTAGCAAGATCATCAGGGAAGGGAAAAGGAAAACCCTCTGAATTGACAAAAGGCCTCGAGAAGGATGGCAACGATTCACTATCAGGCAAACTGAGCCATCGTACTCACTTTTATCGCTACCTCCACACCCAGCACACCAGATTTACAACAGTATGCTTTGATTATTCTAGTTTTTACATCAACATCTATTGTTGTGATTTTATATGGGAAAGTGCATCAAATCACTGTGGGTACAATTAATTTGGTGCATAAAGTGATAGATAATCCGTTCATAAAATGTAATGACATCATAAATATGCATCTGCACATGCAAAACAAATGAAAGCAAACATGGTCCTTATATCAGCAATGAAGATATTACAGTGAACAGAAGAATAAGATGTTGACAAGACCACCAAATAAACAGGAATCTGTGCAGCTTAAACAAGGGTTTGCTTTGCACTCAGATATAATGCTTGTACTGGGAAATTAGCGTCATCTTGTATATTCACCAACATTTGTACAATCACTGGGATGTTTTTCTATTATCATTTTTCTTTCTTTCTTTCTGTCTGTCTTTCCTCTTTATTTCTTTCACAAAGGATGGTGACCTTGACAGTGTCCATGTGACCTCATGTCATGTGTGTGATCTTGTGTAGAATAAATGTTGTTTTAAAAGCATCTATTTATATAAATCCTTTATATTACATGGAAAGATAACCTCCATGAGCTCTTTGTGAACTGGTTCTATATTTTCCACAGTACAGTGTAGACCATGTCACTAACGAGGCCAATTTAAATAAATTGGTTCTGCACAGGCGAAGAGACACAAACACACACTAACGCACGTGCTGAAACACCAGAGAGCCACGAGACAAATGCAAGTAAATACCCGATATGACAGATCCAATCCTACTTGTGTAACATAAACAGGGATGGATAGGTGCAAGCCCAAACAAAATATTAATACAGAGTTGTGGTTCTAAGATGTGACGAGAGCGCAGGCCTTACACTCATTCATCTTTCACTTTGCTTTTCCTCCAGGCCATAATATTTCTCATCAATCAGCAAGTTAGGTGTCAAGTGAGAACAATTCAGCACAAAGTGAATGTCAAGCTCTCTTCACTGCCCATTTTCCAATCTGGCAAATGAATGGCTCTCTGGTGCTGATGAATATGTATTGATAGTGTGAAGATGGTATGCAACCGGGGCCGGACGACCTCCCGTGATAATAAGCAGCAGACATCTTCCCTCGCTGGAGGAATAAATGAAAATCTTGTAATATGGGAATTGAAATGCAGTGCTTATGCAAAGGTTTAAAGTTTAGCATAATGTTCTGCATTGCTTAATGTCTCTTAATTACTGTTCTTCTGTACATCTTTATATGAATGCAAGGCAACATAAATGTGCTGTTGCTGTGCTCATTAGTAACTTTGCCCTTAAACAAGTCTCACTGTGATACATGAGGGATGACATTATTGTTTAACTTTAAATTAGCAAAGCAGAGCTTGTTTGCGCCTGTGCTTGATCGTCACTTTTTAATTATGTTTTAATGTTAACAATTAGTAATAAAGTGGAGTCAGCAACACTTGATTGGAATCCTTCACAAACAAGGCTGTCTTAATATGTCCTATTGTCAAAGTAATTCAAAAGAAAAAGTATTTCTTAACGGTAACTATTTGAGAAACAGACAGAAAAAACATTTGAAAAGAGGATTTCATTTGTTGTTTAGTTTCACAAGAAATCAGAATATCTTTATTCATCCCACAGAGGGGACATTAGCATTTGTTACAGTAAGAAAAGAGCCAAAGATAGCTTAATAAGAACTAAGAAGCATGCATAAAAAAAAGATTAATGATAAAAAATAAAAACAATTACACAATTTACAAAATATCTGTAACAGTTTGAAAGATATAGCAGCCAGGTTTATATTGCTGGACACTTTAGAGTCAGAAATTAGGTCTCTCTTAAAATGAAGTAGGCTTTGAACTACAAGATACTAACATGCCACACAGTCATGACTTATGCACTACCATCAGCACTTTGCAGAGTATATGAATTATTGTGCTGTTTACACATCAAGTCCTGACAAACATCAATACTTCATAACCTGAGAAATGATTTGCAATCTATTTTTATGGTGCTTACGATGTCTGATTAAGCTAAAAGCTGCTGTCAGTGGACAACGGCCCCTAACATCTTCAGCTGAAGCCTTTTGTCATATATCTTTGCATGGAGTCCATGGAGTCCATTGCCCTATCTCCTATTTATAAAAATCATATCTCTCCTTGTATTCACTACGGGCTCCGCGTTTATGTGGCAATCCATATAATATACATTTCAAACCAAAGTGTAAATGTGTACCTTGGGTTAGCCTTGACCGTTCTATGCACACCGAGCCATATGTCCAATCATTCTCAAATTCCATTCGAGAGATCATTTCTTGGCTGTCGGCAGCACTCCACTAAAGTTTCACTCACTACTCAGAAACACATAAATTGGAATAGGAGGAGAGGATTGGTCATTTGATGCTGTCACTTTTTTTTACACCACCCGCTTATTTCTCATCGCGTCACTCCGCAGAATAGCAAAGTAAGTGTCACCAGTGAAGTGTCGTCCTCCAACCTAACCGCACACCCACCAGTCCACCCACCAATCCATCTCATTCATCCATCCGCCCGTTCAGCCATGCAATATATGTCATGCGCAAAAAAAGAGAGAATTATCTGACAATGACATGTCAACCATCTGTAAAAATAGAGAATTTATTGCGTGTGGCGATGGAGATAGTTGTTAAAGTGGAGGTTATGTGGTCTTGTATTATTTAATTTCATTTTAGGACAGGAGGCAATCCATAACATTGTACAAAATGAAATAATAATAATAAATCTATCTATATCTATCTATCTACTGTAACTATCTAACTGTCTGTCGATCAATCCATTCATCCATCTAGATAATTTAGAGCACCCGACCACCCCCCCCCCCACTAAGTACCCCATAGACATATGATGTAATGTATAATTTCATCACGCCTCTTCATTCCAGCATGTATGTGAGAGTGCTGTTGTCCAACAAGAAATGCAGGTTTGGTGGCAGTTAAGATTAAGTGCAATGATTTTAATTCCATCAGGAAATGCTTGCGCTGTCTTTCTAGCACAGGCCCTGCTTTTGATGGCCCATTTAATTTGTCACTGTTTCTCTATGCTCAGCCAATTTCCATTAGGTTGAGGCAGAGTGGCCCTGGCTGACACGCGTACTAACACCCGTTTCTTGTCGGCCATCATGTCCAAAACATAAGCATCTAGTTTGTATTTCCTCCCTCTGCCTCAGCGTCTGCCTTCCTCGCTCAGTCGCTCAACCATGACAGACCAAATCTCTCTTTTTGCTCATCTTCTCCACTTAACTTTAATAGCGTGAAGGAATCATTTGCATGTTTGAGATCAAGAGATCATGAGAAATGCCAAAAAACAACACGTACTTGCTATCTTATCCCATAATACCTTGCTGTTGCCAGTCACCAACATAATCTTCTTTTCTTGTTTTTCCCTCCAATCCCTCTGTGACAGAAAACTGGACAACTCTTTAACTATGTATAGTGTTGACCAATCGTATTCATTGATTTTTTTTTTTTATATTCAAGGTCATTTTCAGGTTGCTTATACATTTTAATGAGAAATATTGATGGCTGAACAGATGTATGGCTCCACCATGGACACTCTAAGTATTAGAAATTAGAGTAACATTCAGAAAATAAGAAGAGAGGTTACACTATACATATATAATTGCTGGCTCCAAATATCTCCTTATTAAAGCCATGCCATGGTAAATAGCGATAACATTATTTGGATAACTATTATGCATTTGGAGATCATTTGTATACATGCTTGTTAAGGAAAGGCTTGTTACTGAATCCAGTTATTAGTTACAATGCACAACAACAAGTGTCAGAGATTCATTATTATCGAGCGGAAGGCCTGTTAATTTTAACTGTCACATTTAAATTAGGTATGAGCACAAAACAATTGTTATTATCCAATAATTATATAATATTTACATCTTTATGCTCACAGTTTCCCCCTGGGTTAAAGCTTTGTGAGAGAGTTTGTCTAAATTGGAAATTAATCCAACAAAAGTTCCACTTTATTCTCTTTCAAACCTGCTATTAACATATTGCATTTGAGCAGTTTTACGATGTGTCAAAATAACATGGTAATCTTTATGAAAAAAATCCTGTGAAAGTTAAATTCTACTTTTTGGTAGAAGTCACCTTTATGCCAAAAAATGAGTTTATGGCTTTAATGTATTTGGCATGTAATCCTCTTTGAAACAGAAGAGAGAGAGAGTGAGAGAGAAAGAGAAAGAGAAAGAGAGAGAGAGAGAGGCAAAATGAAAGCTAAGCCAATCCCATTGGGATTTTGCTTAAAACCTGGCACAAGTCTAACAAACTCTGACTAATAACCGCACCTTGCGTTCAAGTTTCTCTAAGGACATCAAGCGTGTTGAAGGAGAAACCCCACATTCAGCAGATTAAGCTCAACTCTTGAGGCTCAGTTAACAGTTATGATTCTATTCCAGGAAATTTCACAATGTGGAAGTCTCTTTCAGTACCTTCTGAATCAACATAATTCACAATATAATGTGCAGAGATAAGCAATCATTATTTGGCTTGAGTGTTTCCTCGAGTAAAGTGCTCTTAGGACTGAGTTAACTTTTCCAGGAAAACAAAATGTCTGCGTGTTGTTTTGGCACAGTTTGTCTGCAGTTATTACGCCATGGGCATGCTAGCAGGGAAATATCCTTGGCTCCTTGTGCTTTCTCCATTGAGTGCAGAGTATTGCATCAGGCAAGGCCAGAGGCCAAGCAAATATTGCCCATTTAATCTATTCCCATGAATTATAGACTAAATCCTTTTTGAGCACAGCTGAACTGGCTGATATATATAAATGTGATGGGTAGTGTTTGTAGGTAGGTGTACAGAGAGACAAGTCCATCATGACCATAAAAGCAATGGGCCAAGTATTTAAAATTGCTATGATTCAAAAGCTCGATTTTGCCTCCAAAGAGAACAGTGGCATTTTATTTTGTAATTGAGAATACCTCAAAGATGTTGTCAGAATAATACATTATGGCATAATTCAAGTTCTTATTTTTAAAGGAAATAAATCAGTGTCAGCGATAAATGCATGTACTGTCCAGAAACCTCATCAGCACATTTCAGTAGCAAACTATAATCGCCTTATTCTTTGGAGTTCTAGGTGAGAAAAGATATACGTGAAACCTTTTCTCTGCTTCACTGGTTCAAGATAACTATTGTGGAGAGCAATGCTTTTGAAATCACCACGGTTGCCCTGTAAGACTACACCAATACTGCAGTCTCTTGATTTAAGAGCTGACAGACGAAGTGAATAGCCAAGCCTCGCTGTTCTCACTGAGCCAAGAATAGAAAGTGTAAAGCTTTAGTGAAGATGACCATTCATCAACTATTGATTGACTGTACTGGGATATTGATTATTTTCAATTGAAATAAACAATGTTAGTTTTAGTGTGCATTCTTAAACTAAAATAGGGTAAGTCTGAAAACACATCTCTGGGAATTCCTGGTCACTTTACAGTCAAGTTTTCACCTTTCACCCTTTTTTACTTCTGTACATGTTGAAGTAATGACTGCATAAAAGAAACAAGCACTGGCACCACAAATCTGGTGATGCACAGTAAAAAAAAAGAAGCTTTGTCCTTTTTTCCTATTATGAATGCAGAGGCTGGATTAAGAGCACAATAAACCAATGGCTGTTTAAACTATACCTAATCCATAACAAATCATTTTGTAATGTGGTGTATATGTATGTGTAACGTGGAAATGTGAGGTCAGCTTGGTAAATGTTTTTATACCATCCATCAATAGACATACCATTTTTTTATTTTCTCAATACAACAAAACCTACATGTCCTTCATGAATTGCAGTGCAAAGTGTTGAGCTCTGATCTAACAGATAAGGTACAAAAACCAGAAATCTGCTCTTTATAGAGTATTCTTTTTGCAATTAATTTCTGCCTTCGCTCAGCACACACAAGGTCAAACAATATGCCCTTCCCTGGATGCACACCAGGAGACCTCGATTGTAGATCCAGCCTCGATGAATAGAAGATACAGAAGATAGCCACGGCTGCTAATCAGCATCAAACTGTGATGTTTTTCTCTGCAACCAAGCGAGTTGAGGATGAGGTGAAAAGAGCTCCTTGAATTGTGTGTGGTTTTATAAGTTTTATAAGTTTGAGGAGGAAAAATCATAACACAGACCGCGGTGCTTAAGGGTGAGAGTGGTGAACACGCGCAATGCTGTTGGACTTACATTTAATAAATTCAAAAGCTGTTTTGTTGATATTTGTTCCAGCAACGCCAGCCCTCAAGTAGGCTGAGTAGGGACAAATGTCAGTGTGCCTCCAGTCTCGTTTTTAATGAAAAACACAGTCCTGAAAGCTTTTACGATGTTGTAATGTGTCAGACAAATCGCTGCAATTATGTGCAAATTAAGAAGGAAAAAGTGAAATAATCACAGTCAAACACTCATTTTTGAAAAACAACACATATACAGTAGATATTTTTCTTTGTGTAATATCAGAATCACATTTTATGTTGTTATTTATTGTGCTCTTTTACAATGTCAAAAGCCCGGAGCATTAACATTTGAAAAAGGCAGCACTGAAAAAGAGAGAACTTACCAAGAGGGGGAGAGACAGAGATGTTTCCTTGATTTCTAAATGATATATTATACTGTTAACATGATTTTTAATTGTTTGACTGTTGTACCAACCTGTACAAGCTTTGGCAATACTGTGTTTTGATAAAGGTATTACAATGAAGCTTCTTTGAATTTTGGAGATATCAGTCATTCAGGAATAGGTTTACATAATACTAACGTAAGGGTCTGAGCTGATTCTGAAGAGTACAGGGAAACTGTGTCCTGACCAGAGATGGGGTCGTTACTAAAAAAAAGTAATATATTACATATTACTTTTATTTTAAAGTAATATATTACACTACTTCGTTACTCTCTACATACTCGTTACTTTACTCGCAGGGCCGGCCCGCCCCTCCCTACAGGCAGATCACGCAGACTGCGGCGCACCTACAGTGTAAGCGCGCCACAGTTTTGCCTCTGCGAGACTCCACTTGCACCCCCAATTACTATTGCATTAAGGAAGACATAACACAAGTCTTTCTTTTGATATGCTCTAAAATAGGCTACCAGCCTACCACAACAAGCTAACAGTCTGTGAAACGTCAAGACACTAATTAATGAAACCAGTTCAAGACGCATTATTCTTATCATTCTTTATGAGCGCAGTAACGGTAAGGTATCTAATTACTTATTTATGTAGTATTCCATAACTTAGTAACAGAGATGGTCAAACTAAAGTGGTAGAGACATGGCAGAATTCCTACAATGAAGCGGGACATTGAACTGTTCACCCGTGAGAGGGCGATCAACAAAAGAGAGCGAGCGGCCCCGTTGAGGGAGTTTACAGATGAAAAGACTCAGCCATGTTTATGCAGCACTGCACGTGGAGATGTGGTCTCGCAAGTCGCGCAGATTACATAGGCCTACATGTATATAAACCTGCGGCGGAAACCCCTCTTGTCTGTCAGTGAGTGTGATTGTTTTATAAAAGTAACGAAGTAACGCGTGTCGGGGCAATGTTAGTAGCCTAACTGTAGTGTGATTACATAATTATACTCCGTTACCGACAAAAGTAATATTATTACAATAACGCGTTACTTTGTAACACCCAACTCTGGTCCTGACTAATTGACTTCAAATTAAATGTTTAGATAATCACCACTAATGGGATTTGTGTACCCAGTTTGTCTTTAATGCATATAAATGAAACCTGTTATATCTTTGCCTAAATCTATAAAAAAAACGGTTACAAATATTGTCATTGTTTTTTAAATGTATCGTTAAAATTATTTTATAATAAAAAAAAGAGAGATAAAACTCAAAGGAAATGCAAGTGACACAAACATATTGTCACTTAAGGTCTTGATCCACAAACAGTGTGTCATAACTAAGACCACAGCAGCACCTAACGAGACCAAAGTAATGTTTCAAGGTTAAAGGGGACCTATCATGCAAAATGTGTTGATGTATTTTATACATGATGTGTCCCCGGTGTGCCAGGGAACTCACAAAGTGTAAGAAAACAAAACCCTCTCTCTTTTCCTCCTTACCGAAATCTCTAAAAACGGGGGTACAACGGAGCTGATCCAGATTTGCGTCCGATATGACGTAATATCGGAAATGTGGACCCACGGCACTATCTGAAACGTTGCTATCAGAAACAATGCCCAACGTGTTTTGGACGTAATATGGCCTTTGTTTACATTAGCAAGCATCGCTAACACTCAGAGCTAAGCTGTACTGGAGAGAGTATGTGTAAAAAAGCAAGAAATTAAAAAATGGTAAACCCGCAAGAGAAAAATAATTTGAGCTCCATACTGTTTCAGAAATAATCCTTGATGTGGTTTGGAACATGCTATGGCGTTTAATCATGGCAGCATTTAGCTGTATCTCGTAGAATTCTGAGCAGGCATCCCCCTCCTTTTTTTCTTCAAGCTAAGGGCCCAGATCAGCAATTCTCTAACAGGGCTTGAACAGAGGGATATGAGGGATGTCTAAAATGCATGATCTGTTTGGTATTTTGAACAAAACACATCATAGACATGTTTTTTATATATTTGTATATATCTGAAACCCATAGTATATGCCTAAAAATAGCATAATAGGATACCTTTAAGTCAGGAATTATTTTTGCATGTTTAGGCTAGAGGTATATTTCCTATATAGCCTGCCTTTCCCTCCTTTTCAAACACGCTCACTCTTATTACTTCGGAATGCATTGTCTGTGGCTGTCAATCCTGATATCAGCTGTCCCCTTGCTGCTGTCTTTCTCTGCCTTTAGCATGTGTACGCTGCTGTTCCGCACGCCCCTCCATCTCCCCGCCCCCCGCCCAGTCTTTGCAGATTCATCAGCTTCATCATTTCATCAGAATCTGCTGCCACTTCCGCCAGCTGTGTCTGGACTCCATCGGGGGATTTATCTTGCTGCTGCTCAGGGAGGACGCCCCCGATTACATATGTCCCAGTAGAGTCTAAGCGCCAAAGACTTTCTGTCAGGACTTTATCCTCACATATCATTTGTTATGATAAACAATTATCTTTTCTTCATTCACTTGCCTCTCCTGAGGAAACTGGCAATAGCAGGTCCACGGTGAAAGTAAGGTTGTGCAACAGCAGATATGTACTTGCTGAAGCAGAGATAAATTATTTTGAATGTGTATTGAACTTAACACTTATGAGTAAGAAATGTAAGGCTTATAATATCCATCCATCCATCTTCTCCCGCTTATCCGTGGTCGGGTCGCAGGGGTAGCAGTTCCAGCAGAGAGCCCCAAACTTTCCTTTCCCTGGCCACATCAACCAGCTCTGATTGGGGGATCCCAAGGTGCTCCCAGGCCAGTGTTTAGAGTCGGCGAGGTCCTGATAATTTATTCCGGTAAATTACTCTGACCTACTAATTGACCTGACCGAAGTTATTGAGTCTATGTAAGT
This sequence comes from Gymnodraco acuticeps, assembly GCF_902827175.1. NCBI lineage: Eukaryota > Metazoa > Chordata > Actinopteri > Perciformes > Bathydraconidae > Gymnodraco > Gymnodraco acuticeps. The sequence continues at coordinate 785,635 of NW_022990699.1, forward strand.
TTGCTGCTTGGCTCAGATCCACCAACGTAAGCAAGATCTCACCTCTTCCTAACCCCCCGAAGAACCAGGTTCAATTAACTGCTGTTTCAATTCAGACAACTCTTTTTTAATCTGTTTAAGGGATCCTGAAGGATTTTGATATCAGTAAATGGAGTGTGCTCCTACCTAAGTGTGTGTGGCAGGGTGCAGTCTTACCTTTGAAGCAGGAGAGGAGAGCACAGGTTGTCTTTTAAGTTATCCCAGTCCAAAAGGTGGGATCAGTTTATTTGAAGAAAAATAGGTCCAAACTAATACAGGGTTTTTACCTTCTCTCTTTACAACATTATAATCATACTAAAAAAATGGTGCTGTGATCATGTTCAAATATGAAACTTGAATTCACAGTCTTACATTTATTACCAAAATGTTTAATTTCAACTGCCCAATTCAGTTGTGACATTTTAAAATCTCCCGATAGAATTTAGAGGTATTTCCTCATAAAAAGACCGGTGACAATAAAAAGCGCATTCAACTTTTCATTCACCAAATCAATTCACATCAGTTTCATACCTTTTTTCCGACACAGACGGCGGATTAACATTCAAAAACCCGTTCCTATCCGCATTAATTCGGAGGAAGATTCCTCACAGGTGGCGGGTTATAATATTCACAAACACATCTCTCATCAAATCATTCCACTCAGCCAACAACCAAGACATTCGAGAGATATTTACCACGTGTGAGAGGACCTTACCGAGAGCTATTAACCCAGCTCTGAAGGACTACCAGGGGAAACCCCCCTCTCTCTCGCGCTCTCTCAAAAAACCAGTCTCTTTATGCTCAAAAAACCGGATCGAAACCCCAAAAAACAAACACCTCCTCTATTCCCAATTTGTGGAAACTGGGCATGGCCTCCAATGTACAAGGCTGGACATGACCCGACATGTTCTATGGCTATCATAACCAACTTTTTGACGCCTCAATGTTTTTCTCCTTCAGTAAGGAGCCCCCCTCCCTGTGAACTTCTGTCACAGGAGAGGGAAAAAACGGCCTACTCTCTTATCAGAGACACCCATAAATCATAGACCTTACACACTCAACCTAAACAAACCACTTTGTTTTGTTTATGCTGTAAATATAGAAAAACCTAAAATATGAAGCATTCTCATTATGGGTTCATGCAAGAATATAATTGATCATATATGATTTATAATTAACTTTTGTTTTAAGTATTCACTTCATATATGATTTATAATTAACTTTTGTTTTAAGTATTCACTTCATATGAAGATCTCAACACCAGCGAAGAGATATAATCCCTCCACCTGGTCCTAGGTCTACCCCTTGGTCTCTTCCCAGCTGGACGTGCCTGGAACACCTCCCTAGGGAGCCGCCCAGGTGGCATCCTAACTAGGTGCCCGAACCACCTCAACTGGCTCCTTTCGACGCGAAGGAGGAGCGGTTCAACTCTGAGTCCCTCCCGGATGACTGAACTTCTCACCTTATCCCTAAGGGAGACGCCAGCCACCCTGCAGAGAAAACCCATCTCGGCCGCTTGTATCCACGATCTCGTTATTTCGGTCATGACCCATCCTTCATGACCCGCTGCTCCGATTCTCCGGTCCATCTCACGCTCCATTGTTCCCTCACTCGAGAACAAGACCCCGAGATACTTGAACTCCTTCACTTGGGGTAAGGACTCATTCCCTACTTGGCTTATAATATGAAGATATTAAATCAATAATTCACTAAAACACTAGCTAGCTTTTCACACCACGTTGCATTTGCTGACTGGCTGGAACAGCTATTACTTTGATGGAATTAACTTGGTTTTCTGCAATTCTACAAATTATTAATTTGAGTGCACAAATGTAAGTAATGTATGCAAACTGATTATTAATTCAACAAAATTACTAATTTGTACACATCAATTAGTAATTTTAGAGACACATTTACAAAATATGAAAAATGTTTATACACTTACCTTTACAGACCAACTCGACACTAGGTTATGTTTGGGAAATGTATATCATACATCATAAAATATGTAGTTTAGCTAGGTAAAAGTGAAGACTGGAAACGTTATGAATCAGAAGCACCTAAATACCATGGAATTTATTTTGTGTTTCCATGTTGCAGCTGTGTCAACGATGTGAAGCCTTAACTTGATCCATATCAAACGTTCTCCCTTGACAAGTTATCTTATAATCTGAGGCTTAACCCCTTTTATCAATCAATGCGTGCAGGTGTAAACGGTAAAATGTTGTTGTTTTTCTTTCCTTTCCAGTACACATATTAAAGCTACATTAAACTGAACAGTCAAGGGATTTTTAAAACGGAGTGTAGTTAACAAATTGACTCCTCAATACCAGAAATCTCAACAGCTGCAGCAATCATTGACTCATTGATCAACAACCCTATTGACACGCTGCAGGTACAGTGTGGCAGTTTGAGGTAAGTGCACCGTAAAAAGCTTGATGCGTAAGAAAAGTAAAGTAGTTTCACTTTGTTGCCGTCAGCTGATACCGCCGATTCTGCTGCACTTTTGCTGCTAAGCATTGTCCATCTCCTCTGATGATCCAGTTGTTGCCAAAAGACTACTTAAGCTTAATGCCATGAAAGGAGGGTTGATTGATTGACGAACACAAACGTACTCCACAGGATAATGACCTCAGGTGTGTGTGTGTGTGTGTCTTTTTTTTCTCTGCATGAATTATTCCATAAAGTAATCTCCTTTTGACAAATGATCAATCGAAAGAAAGTACTATAAATGTGCCTACTTTCCGACCAGTTACATCAAACTATACCTTTCTTCTCATTTTTCTCATTTTGACGTACACATTACACTCCGTTTGACCTCACTGACCTCCCCCCCCCCCCCTCCCCTCCCCCACATGCTTTTACACACATGAGTGGAATAGAAAGTGACATTTTCCAGCAAGCTTTGTTAGCCATCAGTCATTGTTAGTGTGTCATGGAGAGAAAGCACTGAGGGAGTCTAAACTGTGGGGGGTGCAGGACAGGGGCCTTTGAGTGTTGGGAAGAGGAAGGCTGGATTGTGTGTAATCTTGCGCACGCACACACCCACACACTCCGGCTGAAATTAGCAAATAATGGTCACCAATTGGCAGAAAAACTAAATATGAATGTGCCTAATCATATATTCTATGTGGAAGCTAACAAACAAAGAAAATCGCCTTAAGACAATGTTCACCCTTATTAATGTGATTAATGTGATGCATGAGCCTTGTTAATATCTTGCTTTATTTATTGTTTTAACTTGCATCATATTTACAGCTTATTTTCATCTGTATAACCTACCTTTCTCGTTTCTTACAGTCACAACTTCAACCTCATGCATTTGGCCAATGTTTAGCATTCAAAATCTAAAGCTCTACTTGTGTTTTATTTCTACTGCTGTAACATTTTATGTGCATAAATAATAGACGCTGCAATTCTTCATGCACTGTTTTAACTGTGATTACTGCTGACATAATGTAACAAGGCCATTTGTTTATACAACCTTTAATAGTAGTCACATAAGGTCTTGATCCACAAACAGTGTGTCGTAACTAAGTAGTAGTAGAGCAAGTCACTTTCTTTGCTTTCTTACAAACAAATATTGATCTTTTTTATTGGTATATAATTCACTAACAGTATTGTAGCCTAATATATATTGCTGTTATATTGACCATGACTTAAGATCAGAGCGGTCTTGTATGTGATGCAAATGCTTGGTCTGCCACATATATAAATTCAGCTTATATTATAAAATCAATCAAATTCACCAATGCTAAGCCATGTGTATTTAAACAGTTTCAACTGTCCACAGATAACCACTGGCTCCCTGACGTCCAGGCTTCAAAGGAACAGGCTTGAAATTATAACATCTAAATATTTCAGGATATGCCTACATACTCTGAACACTGCAGCCCACAGTTAAGTATTCTGAAAATGTCCTACAACAAACCATATCTTGGTTTGCCTAATTAGTGATTAGCACTAATTTGATACATGTGGCCCTTTAATAAAGCATAACAACTCTCTGACCTCTTGGAGACCACGTGAGTTTCTCCCATGCTTTGTTAGCATGAACAGCTTTTTCCTTCAAACAGTGGTAGGCCAACATTGCCAAGTAACCGTCAGCAAATATTGGCAGCTTGATTGCTGTGATAGCCTCTTGCTTGTTCATTCTCTCCGTGGCGTGCACTCGCCCCTTCACAAATGAGTAAAGCTGTGCTTACCAGATGAGGTAAAGGAGGAGAAATACATTTATGATTTGAACATGCAGGGAAGGGAAGAGTGTTGTTTGTACAAATAACACTGAGGAGGAAGAGGAGGGAAGGGGATGAGGAAGGAGGAGGCTTTAGACCAGGGGTGGGGAACCTCCGGCCCCCGGGCCTTATACGGCCCGCGAGACCATTTGGTGTGGCCCTCGAGGTAATTTATAAACACACGCAAAAAAGAAAAAAATTAAAGAAATCTAGACCGCAAAATAATTAAACAAGTGAGTGCCTGTTTTTCCTGGCCAAGGTCAGGGTCCATGAACACAACACAAGCCTAACGTGTCATCACGTGGTATATGTCTCGTCTGACAGGGGTGTAGTTCTGACGGAGAGCACCAGAACGCAGCTCCGCTCCGGCACTTCCAAAAATAGCAGTACCCATAAGGAGCCGTACACATGCTGCAGTTTTTGCGTGGCTGTGTTTTAGTTGTAAGCCCAGTGGCGATCTGTTCACCTGTCATACTGATCATACAGTCAATAACTTTGTTGTTATTAGCATCTGGTTAGCTAGCTATGCTAACGAATATAAGAAGCTTTTTCTCCAACCAGTGAGGTAAAGGCACATCTTTATATGATCATTATAGTTATAAAAAAACAAGAGAATAAAGTAAACAGGTATAAAATACTATATGATAGTAAAGTAAGTTGTTATTAATAAACAAGAATACAGTTTGAAAGGGGAGTGATTTGTAAAATATCCATAAAGAAAAAGAAAATCTGCTTACAGTTCTGTTTCATATTGGTGTTGAGAGACGTACCCATAGATCTTCTGATGTTGCTCTCAAAGTGCACCAGATTGATGCTTTTAATTTCAACATTTAAAAAAAAAAATCTTCCCGGGGGAGCATGCCTAAGGACCCCCCTAGAGGAGGTTAGGTCCCCCCCCACTTAAATCATGTTCACATGGATAGGAGTCTAAATACATTTGCACACATCTTTCTGTTTGGGTGGTCATGCCACAGCCGTGCACGATTAAGAGGTTGCTTTTTCTTTGCACAGCATGAAAGAAAGGTGAAATGAGTGGGCTGTGATTTTAGTATTTTTAAGCTAGGTCAATAATTTGTACGGCCCTCTGAGGATGTTGAAAACATTGAAATGGCCCTTGAGAGGAAAAAGGTTCCCCATCCCTGCTTTAGACCAAAAAACAGTGTCTTTGGATTTGTAAATTGTTATCACAGCGCTGTGACACCGAGAAGACAACACACATATTTACATCCAAGCACAGACATTGCTAAATTAAACTTGTCTTTTTTTTTTCAAGCCCACAAGTAAAATGTCCATCCCTGGTGATAGTTAGATTTTATACGAGGGGTCCCGTTATAGGAAATTAATGAACACCCTTCAGCCGGAGTGGCACATTCGCCCAGGCCATGTTATAATGTAAAAATATGTTCTGCAATCAATGCATATGCACACTGTGATAACTGTAATGAAAATGAAGATAATAGTTCAGTGTGAAATGAAGATGGTGTTCGGATTGCTGCCTGACCAGATCCTATCATCATTATGACACCTGCTAGAGAGTGAGATTGAAGTAATGCGAGGAGAAATAGATTGTGAGAGACAGAGAGAAGAAGAGAAAGGAAAGATGAGAAGGGGGGAAAAGGGAGATCTACAGAATCGACATTATTGTTAAATACATACAATCGCAGCCAGAAAAATGCCCAATGACCTGCTGGAGTGGCAGCACTTGACTAACCACTCTTATACCCCTCCATCCCCCCAGAATTCACTTTCATAGCGGGTGTACTAGTGCATAAAGTCTTCCATGGCTGAGACCTGACAGCCTCAGATGCCAAAAATCCATCTTCCAATGCAATTTAGCACAGAGGGAGCTGGGAAGATGGGGAAATTATACAGGACTCGAGTTAGAGTTTTAAGGTAGCATTGGAGGCCCACAGACACATTTGAAAAGATGACAGTTTGCAAGGATCTGACAAGTCAAAAGTTAGTGACTCCAAAAATAGAATTCCAGTCACTTTCTTGAGACCCCTGTGACAAGGCAGAGTATTGAGTACTGCTGCATTCCTTCTGTTTGTTTCCAAAAGACAACTAGCCGTAAGACCAATGTAACTTTCATTCCTTCTCATTTCTCACCTAACTGAGGACATATACAGTGTAGGGCCGGGACTCGATTAAAAAAATTAATCTAATTAATTAGAGGCTTTGTAATTAATTAATCGAAATTAATCGCATTTTTAATCGCATATAAATATTTGACCTAAGAACAGTGAGAAGCAATTTTTTTCACATGGATTTTAGTATACCATTAGGCGAATTCACACCGCAGTACTTTTCCCACAAAGGTTCATGAGAATTTAGTTCATGAGAACAAATTAAGCCGCTGACGTCACTTCTTCTTCTTCTGCTTTGGGTTTACTGGCAGGCCGCAAACCACTTCACGGCGTATACTGCCGCCCAAAGTCCCCGGCCGGAAGTCCCCGGAGTTGGGGACTGGCTTCAGTAGAAGCTGCTGGGAGTCCCAGCAGCCTTCCGAGTAAATCGCCAGAACGCCGACACCTCCTCATCTCCACCGCTCCCATGTTTTATTTGTGTTGCCACAAGTTAGTCTCTCTGCGTTTCTGCGCTGGGCTAATGCTAATAATGCTAATGCGAGGATAATAAAATGGCGGCTTCACCAAACTTTTTGGGAGTTTTACGGGGCGTGGTTTGCAATCCGCCCAGCCAATCAGAAATATAGCTATTTTCTCACAAGAGAGCCGGTGTCAGTACCAGATATGTTCGGGCTACCAGATATGTTCGGGTGTATTTCCGTCGCATCCGTCATCCGTCATATCCGTCATATACTCACCTCCCTCTGCTCCCAGCGCTCTGCTGCCACACACCGGCCGTCTGTGGAACTGCAGCCGGAGGAACTCGGGACAGCTTGTTATGTGTGGCGTGATGGGGTCCCATGTACTTGTGCACATAAATAATGTTTCTAATTATTTACAATTAAAAAATATATATATTCTGCGTTACTTTAGCCAACACTTTTATAAGGCCACTAGATTAGACAATTACGAAATGTGTAGATAGAATACATATATTTCAGGTTGTTATTTTGTCATGATGTTTAATGTTTTATTTACCTTTTAGTATTTTTATATAGTATCTGAACTTTGGAGAGGAGTTGGGAGACACACGACACATCAAATCACATCTACAGATCAAGGCGAAGCGAATGGAAGTACTCACATACTCTATATACTAGCGTGAACATGTTTGTGAAAACGTGTGCAAAGTCTCCGAAAATCCTAAAAATAAGCTCATATTTTAATTCCCCATAAAAAAAACACATCATTCAGTAAAAACAAGGCCCCACTGATCATCTACTCTCTGAGACGATTCCAGGGATGTCTGGCTTGAGTTTCGACCACCAGGGAAAGTGGACAAAAGTGCCCGAGATCAGCCTCTTAATTTACCCAGGGCCTAGTGCTTGGTTTTGGGCATGAAAATTCAGGAAACTCCCCTGAGTATTTTATTAAATATCTGAACTTTGGAGAGGAGTTGGGGGACACACGACACATCAAATCACATCTACAGATCAAGACGAAGCGAATGGAAGTACTCCTAGCATGTGAACATGTTTGTGAAAAACGTGTGCAAAGTCTCCGAAAACGGAGCAGTGGCTGTGATGCTAGCTTTGCGGCTAGCGGTTAGTTGTTATTGTTTGAAGTTGTTGCTATGGAAACAACATGACGGAGAAAAAATTAATATCTTCTACATATAATAACGGACAAAGTAAAGAATGAAGTGTAGGCTATGCCTGTTTGAAGTTGTTGCTAAGGAAACAACATGACGGAGAAAAAGTATAATCTTCTACATATAATAACGGACAAAGTAAAGAATGAAGTGTCGGCTATGTTTAAATGTTCGGAATTTGACCGTGATGGCCCTCTTGAGTTGCCGTAAAATATGACGAATATGACGGATGACGGATGCGACGGAAATACACCCGAACATATCTGGTAGCCCGAACATATCTGGTACTGACACCGTACGAAAGTCCCTGCTCTCTAGCAGGGACTTTCGTGGGGTTAAAAAGGTTCTCATGAACTAATTTTAGTACCGGCTCTTTTTGGTGTGAACGCGATAAAAGAGGCTAACGTCCACGCTAGCTTCCACGCTAGCTGCTATATGTTTTGCATTGAGGTGATACTTGAGGCTTGATGTGCTGCGGTGATATGCGAATTCCTTTTTGCATAATTTGCACACAACCGTGCTCTTATCAACGCTTCCATCCGTCCGTTTTTTAAAACAACATTTCCCACTGTTGTTCACCGTGGTTTGTTGTTGTCTGAAGTCATGAACGTTAGTTGGTGCTCCAGTATAATCGGTACGCCTGAAACTCATCCAGTGAGAAACGTTCCGCGGTGCAAAAATAAGTGCGATTAAAATGCGTTAATTTTTTTAACGCGTTAATTTTTGTGTAATTAATTAATCTTAATTAACGCGTTAAAGTCCCGGCCCTAGTAATAAGAGATATAACAGGAGATAAACTAATGCCAATTGTAAAGAATTGCACAGCTGAGTCCAGATATATACTATAACTGTATGTATATATATTTTTTTTTTGCATGAGTTTTATATGCGGATGTATTTTTCAGAAAAGCAATTTGTTTTAATTCCCCTCCATTTCTCAAGGTATTGTGAGTTTTTCTCTCGTGTGAATGCAGTTAAAAATGTGTGATATGAATAATACGTTTTTTTACTCAAACTTTTTAGGTTTTTTCACATCAAATATTTACTGTTACTGCAGAAGGGAGTTTCTTCTTAGGATTCTGAGAAAAGGTCAGTCTGGAAAACACTTTTGGAAAAGACTATTAACCTTAACCTAACACTCCCTCAGATTTATTACAATGTGAACACACTCCACACGCTTATCCTGATCTCAGCAGAAATCAGTCTCTCAATGATAGTAGTATCTCCGGTGGCAGATCTCCTTTAAGGATAAACGTTTATGTATCTGCTCATAATACATACCAAAAGAATGACAGGGGAATCTAGTGATGATAACACGATTGTCTCAAATAGTATTATGAAAAACAGAGTAACTGTATAGGATGACGCACTCGCATTCAGTATACTGCAATGCTACATCATTGCGTAAATACGTTCCAAAAAGGTAGATCCTTTGAGTTATCGAAACATTTTGTGATGTTCTAGCAGCTTCCTTGATTTTTTGCAGACATGTTCAAAGGTAAAAATATAAACTATTTTCTCCATTTGTAATATTATTTTAAAATATATTTACACTATACTTTTTGTCTTATATCGAGTTTACACTGAAATATTTAAGACATCCCTGAGAAACCTGTAAAATGTCTCTAGATAACTTGAATGTTAAATATGTACCAATGTGGACATTGTTGATATGTTCATTCATTTAATGTTTTCTTCTAAAGAAATATTATCAGTCGAATACATTTATTTAAAATTAAACTGCCTATTTCCATTCTGAATATACCAAAAACTGTTTTTATTGCCGACAACAACGTAATGCTTGTGTTTACTGCAGATCACAGCCAGAGAAACACATCTCTTTACATAGCGGAGATAATTGCTGAACAGAATTGAACTTGATATACACGGTGGTAAATACATTACACTTAACCACAAAAATCTAATTGATAACCCTCAATGTACATTACAACAACACACATTTCAATGGCTTTTCATTTTAATATAAAATACTTAGCTTTCCTTCAGGGGCTCAACAGAGCAATCTGTGAGAAAGCCAAGTGTAATGTGGGCAAAGTGCTCGTGTCCCTCAGAGGCACACATGACCTAACTGTCAGATGCCAAAATGCCATCGGCTTGATTGACAGTCTTGTGTTAAACTGCATGTTTGAACTCATTAGCACATTAAGGCCTTGCTACACGGAGTACCCCCAGTCATTGTGTATTAATGTTGTACTCTTGCTTGTTTAAACTCGTCACTCAACGCAGCACCCTTGTGGGGACATGGTAATGTAATGGCATTTTTTAAAAGCCTACAAAAAAGGTGGATATCCATTGATACTTATATATCAGACATATCATTTATTTGCCAAAAGAAGTAGTTTCATACTTAGATTCCCTTAATGCATAAAGTGGTGCTGTGCCCAGATAGACACATTCACACAAAGCACATCAATCAAGACTCAGTACAGGCTCTTTCTTCACAACAGCTGTAATTCCAGTCTCAATCAGAGCACAGTGCTGAAAGCTCAACATCAGTCAAGTCCACCCACTCCTATTCTCACATCTGTCACATCAAACAATTACATTGAACTTTAGAGTTCATAAAATCTTTAAAAGGGATACAGAACAGTAAGGGACATACAAACATGTATGTCCCTTGTATACTTGCCAGGCTTGTATTTGTCGTCAAAAAGGTTAGTTTCGGGAGAGAAGTGTAAAAATACACTGATGCATCCTAATGCGTACAACGTAATACCTTGATACTGCGCAGGTTACAAACAGGCTTTGCTTTTCAAAGATGAGTGCTTGCATTTTCCTTTTTAAGTTGGGACTGTCACCATAATGCATCTTTCATAAAAGTGATTGACGTATGGTGTTATCATCGTCAGTGGCATTCTAAAAAGGGCTAGTGGCAGTCTCAATGCACTCTTCATTTTTAACTAATGGGGACAGCACATGGCTGTAAGCTGTCGCCTTGTTTGTTCCTGTTTGACACTGATGCATTCGTGTCCAAACTGAAAATGCTTGGTCAATAGCCAGCCTCTGTATACTGTATACTGTGCATATGTTAGCATTTTTTCTGGTGTCCTCATAGTTGTCGGTTGTGCAATCAGAAAATAAGACATTGTCCTCGTATTCATTGCGATATGAAATATTCTCATGTCGACAATAGTCCTAAGGAGGATACTCAGATAGTTTAGTCCATTGAGTGACAAGAAAATACTCTTTAGCATATTGAGACTTTGACAATTAAATTCCACTCTGACACACTTTTCCACCAAGGTTATAAATAATGAATTTGAAGAAGTAAGCAGTCAAGAGAATGTCACGTCTCATTTGGTTGCGCTGAGCGACAATGACGAGCCTGAAACATGCGGCTTATAAGATAGTATTTGGAGGTTGTTCAAGATATCCTGTTTCACAGTGACACTGATGTAAGTGAATCTTAGTAAGAGAATAAATGTTCAAAAGTAGGGAATTTATTTTGTCAATTCTGATAGCATTCGTTTATTTTTTTATATGCTGTGCACTCTCACTTTTAAGCTTCTGAATCAATGAGAAATAGACTAAATGCCACAGCAAATCCTGAGGAAAGGTATAGTTTCGGAGAGAATTAATAGAGAAGATACATGAAAGTGTTTAAAACACATTTTCAACATACAGGTTATAATTCATCGTCTTGTTTATATTGTGTTCTCCAAAGCGACATCTGACAAAAAACTGACAAAAAGACCGTTGTTATCTGAAACTGCAAGGATGAAATTCACATCCTATGAGGCTTGGCAACGGACGTTTTTGACATGCAATCAAAGACATATAAAATGCAAATTGTTACTAACGTAACAAATTTCCTCATAACAATTCCAACAAGTATTCTTTGAAACAATCTGATGTCTAAACTGACTGTATTGAGCCTTTAATATGAATATAGATTAACATCCGACTAACCCTCAATTGAAACTGACTGTATGATGCAAGTCAATGAAAGTCAATATTTTACTGGATTTCACTGAAATTGCCATGCATGTCTACATACAGGGTCAACATACTCTAACAATCCTATGCTTCCCCTGCCATTGTGGACGGCAGATTTTCCTCAAAGGCCTTACAATTTGGTGATTGAAATATATTCCTCTTTCAGGCTGACAAGGAATATCGGACAGGTCATATCAGTCTTTTGATCCAGCAGCCATTAATAATCATGGGGCATGAAAAACTAGACTTGCATATAGTCAGTCCCATTAATAAATGATATCTCTGATCCAATTAAAAGGCCTTGCAAAGGAGGGTTTCTCAGGGTGTCCTCACAGAAAAATGTTTGAAGGCACGCAGGCCTGTAAATAATCAAGCCCAGGGCGCTCCCCCCTCAGTGCCCAGGAGATGCAGGCTGTGTCAACAGCGTGGCACTGTGCTGTCACCACATATCACTCCTGAGCCTTCTCAGAGCCCTCAGTTGTGTGAAAACCTCACAGCCCTTATCTCTTCCCTCCTTACCACTCCACCATGTTAGCCATAGAGCATACACACGGGAGCCAGCCAACTAGTCAGACTTTTTTGTATTTTCAAACACCATGTTTGCCATCTCTATTTGGCTTCCGTTCTGTAGTGTTTTGTGCTGTTCAAATATAATACAGTGGTTTGAATTGGCAGAAATATCACCATGAATACAAGCAGAGGTATTGTGGAATTCAGCAAATTGTCCCCTCTCTATTACCATTAATCCCTTCCAAATTCACAATCAAATGTTTAAATGTATTACTGTGATCAGTCACTCATTAATAAATACATTGTTCTGGCTGTGTCTAAGCCCCTATTCCTGCTGATATCACTGAGAGCTTTAACTAGAATAGAAGCTTGACACTGTTCTTGCATCATCATAAAACACGTATTTTTCCCTATTTAAGTATTTAATTAAAGCATCAGACTCCTCTCAGCTAAAATATATTGTCAACCACTGAATTTGTGACTGAAAATGTGTGATTAAAGGCATTGTGGTTGTTGCTGGTTTAGCTTTTGTGGCGTGCAGACTGGCCCTTTAAAAAGGAAATGCATGGAGATATAAGCCCTGGATGAAAATGAATGTGACTTGCCATCATTAGTGGAACGGACATGCTCATCCAGGTTGTCGTTTAGCTTTGTGCCCGAGGCTCCATGATGCCCTAAAATATCAGCCATGGTGTGTGTAGAGCAGGCTGTGACCCTCTTACACTGAAGCGTTAATACACCAGAACAATATGATGGGCCAGGGGAACACAATGATCTTAATTAAGAAAATGACTCATTCCATCTGACACCAGCAGAGTCACCAGTCGACCAGTCTATTCTCCAGTACCTTATTATCACATAATGACTTCCATTGAATTAAACATGTCAGCCTAACTTAAATGCAGAATGAGGGACAATGCTGTATATAATAGAGTGCTTGGAGCTGAAGCTGCGATTGAAAATTATTAGGTATGAGCAGTTTTTGTGTAAAATGCACTCTGTAATTGAAAGGAGTATGAAGCATTACATATTTTATTAAACATGGCCAAATCATTAGCATTTTGGCACTACTCAAAAACATGAAAATATATATTTTTAGCTGGGAAGGGCTGACTCTCAGGCATCAATTTAACATTGTAAGTACACCGTCTTCATGATTCCCAAGCTTCTTTTGCATTCTAATCAGTGTTGAATGGCAAGAATGCAAGGACTGAAAAGTCCTTGTTTTTTAATGGATGAATACATTTAACTAGAACAAAACCTCCCCCCCGGATGGTGATAATCAAGCTTATAACTTTAAATTATAAAACGTTTAATGGCAAGAAAAAACTCTCAATTCCCGCCGATTTGTTTGAGGTGAATTGAGTTTACATAACAATAAAATATATGTTTTCCTATACACCCTTGTGAAACTCATTGCAATTCATGTGATTATATACCTGATTACAGAAACACACAGAGCCGGATATCTAGTTCAATTAAGATGCTTGCTGTTGATGACTTATTTGCCCCACATAATAATTGACAAATCCCTAAAGTGCAAGCAAAGCATTAACTCAGGGAGGACAACAGACGTGAATGCAATGTATTTATTGATGAAATAATCATCGAGCTACACTTCATTAGAGCCTGCTTTATGTTTCAGTTTTAATTATTGGCCCTGGAAGATATAACATGACAGGATCTTTAATCACCTGAGACAGACGCTTGCTTCAAAAGGACACCTTGCTGACATGCTGAGCAGGGAATGTGAGTGCAATGCAGATTCACTGATCTCTATGAGTACATGTGTCACATCACCTTGATAATTAACAAAGGGATGTGTCAATTACCACTGGGCTACCGGGAAAGCCGTGGCAGCAGGTGGGTTCGAAGGCTGGGGATTTCAGTCAGCGTTCAGGCCTTGCTGCTGCCAATCAAAGGTGTGCTCACCTTCCCATATAGGTGGGGGGAGAGACCCTCAGCGCCAGCAGCATTCCCACAGCAAATATTCAAAGAAGGGCAAATTGGACTCAGCTCAGTGAAGCAAGGAGGGCACAGAGTGAACCCTTCTACTGCCTTGTTGTGCACATGCGTACTGAGCGTCTCCTGCTCCCACAAAGATAATCTGCATTTCAGCATCATAAGACTCACCTAAGACTAAAAAGGTATATGACAAGACTTATACATCTTAACCAGTTTTGAAATGCATTGCATCATACACGATGAGAGATTTCACAGAGAATAACTGCACGATTCCTCAGAACCAGAAAATTAGCTGTTTCTTTAGCCTGTACATGCCACTGATGATCCCACTGTGGATGTGGAGGGTCCAACATGAATAAGAATATACAGTATTAGTATGCACTTCAAAATGAATAGGGAAAGGGAATTTAGGCAAATACTCAGTCAAATACGCACTTTGCAGTAGAAATGTCCGGGAGCACACAGAGGGATACAGGTAATAGTGCTGCATAGGGGTGTAACGGTATCCGTATTCGTCCGAGTAGCATGAAACTGCAGCGTCGGAGACAGCAGTTACAGGACCGCAGTTACAGGACCGCACCACGTGACGGCGGCACGTGACGGAGCCAGTGTTGCAAACTTGGCGATTTTCTCGTTAAATTTGGCGGATTTCCAAACCCTCCGGCGACTTATTTGTGTCAAAAGCGACTAACGACTAATCTAGCGATTTATAATGGTGTTATTAGCGACTTTTCTGGTGTTTGGAGACTCACATTGTTCTGCAGTTAACGAGCCGCGGGTGCTGCCGTGAGCCCCGCCTCCCTCCCATAGTACTCACAGGCGCTCAGACTGACAGTTGCCTGGCCGCAGCAGAGCTGCTGCTGCAGTCAGAGCAGAGAGGAGACAACCACACTCCCCCGCGTCGAGACTGCAAATGAATTGCGCATGCGCCAACAGCCAAGCCGTCCTGGTTTTGAGCGGGATTTAAATATTTCTTCACTCACTTTCACACTATAATAAAGTTATGTTCTGCTTAAGACGGGGAAGCAACAAAGTAATTTTACCTCGCAGAATAGAGACATTTCTGATCTACTGTCGTCTGGATTTAACTCCGGTGGTTTCAAGTTTTGATCCTTCAAGGGTTGGGAACGTTTTTTGTACTCCCCTCTACCATGCTCTCTCCTACAGCCGCCATTACATGATATGCAAATTAGGCGATGACGTCATTTAGCGACTTCTGGCGACTTTTCGGACAGCCAATAGCTACTTTCCTTACTATGGAGTTGGCAACACTGGACGGAGCACGTTCACATGAATGTGAACGTCAACGCAGAGAATGTGAGTAATGTGAAGTGCTTTTAAAGTTGTATTTGTTTAACATTAATAACAATTCCGGTGTCTTGAAATGAAGTGTGATTAGCTAACATTAACTATGATAGTGTTAAGGCAATACAAACAAACATCTGTTTGCTTATGATAGCTTCTAACCGTATTAAAGTCTCTAAAAACAACTATTCGTTAGCTATAGCTTTCGGCAAAAGCATTAGCAAAAGCATTAGCTTCGTTAGCATATTTGATCATTTGTTTAATGAAACTAGCGTGATTTTGGCAAGCCCAACTAGGTGTCATAGTTGAGTAATTTAATCACTAATTACAGTAATAGTGTGAGTAATGTGAATCATGTTGTTTTTTTTAAAGTTAACAACTATTCTGTTGTATTGAACAGCCATACAAGCAACACGTGCTAAATGTCATCTGTTAGCCTATGATGACTCGCTGCAAAACCAACTGTTTTGTTTATTTGTTTAATGAAACCGTATGTTATGGTTATGTTATTTGACAGAGGCTTTTATCCAAAGTGACTCACAAAAAACATACATTTATTATTTTGAGGGTCACTTGTAGATTATCTATTATATTAGGTTAACCATGTACAGATCAGTAGACCATCAGTAACAAGAGCTGTAAGACTCTGGATGGCATTATCTGTTGAGATTATTAATGCATATCAATTGTGCACCAATGCCTTACGGCCCGTACACACAGCAGCTTTTGGCGATTTGTCCACCGCTTCCAGCGCGTCTCCGCCCATTGACTTTGAATGGGGATGACGTCACTTTCCCTCGCTTGTCGCCGAACTGCATTGTGGGGGGGCGAGGCGAAGATTTCCAGGATTTCCAGGATGTTCAGGATTCCAAAGTTGAACAATGTTCAACTTTTGAGGCTGAGCTGGAAGCGACAGCCAATCAGATCCGTTTATGCAAATCTGACAGTTCAAGCGCTAGCCAATCAAACCGCGTGCAAGCTGGGAGAACCAGACCCGCAGTTCAGTTCTATATTCCACAAAAATGGAGGAGAACTTAGTTTTTGCGGTAGCAAATCACCCGGTTCTTTATGACCAGTCCCTATTTACTTACCGGGATACAAACCGGAGGAACCAGGCATGGGGGGAGGTGGCAGAGGCAGTGGGTGAAACTGGTAGGTTTTCGCTTGTTTGGGGATTTTATATCCAGTTTACTTCGTTGCTAGTTTACTTCGTTGCTAGCAAGCATAGACAGTATCATTAGCCAGCATGGAATGTAGCATAAAATAGCACCATAAACATTAATCTCATAAATGTTCAAAATGTTAAAAAAATAAATGTTCATCATAGCCCTTCCTATTTGACAATAGTGTAGAAGAACCGGGTTTTTTTGCTTTGTATGTCGGGGGCGGGATATTCATGTGATTGGTTGTTGGTCGCGAAATCCCCAAGCTGTCAGACACGCCCAGCTCCAGGATTTTCAAGATTTGGTCAAAGCTGCTGTGTGGACGGCCCGTTAGCCTTTCCCTATGCAATACTTTAGATGACGTCTTGTTCTTATTGTTTCAAAGGCATGGCCAAAGGTTTGCCTTCTGGACTCTGGAGGCCAGAAGCTTGCTGGAGGGAACCCTTCAGCTAGTGTTCAGAGTGCCACGACAGGTTATCTCCCTGGAGAGGGAACAGCAGACCCCGCCTCACCCCCAGTGAAGAAACAGCAGACCCCGCCTCACCCCCAGTGACTGACCCATCTGATTTAATATATATGTCAATATATCCAACCCAGTCTCACGGCATTTCGTGTTCACCAACACGATTTTTAATCTATTGATTCGTGTTCCCCAACACGATTTGCCCCTTATTTTTCGTGTTGCACAGCACGATTTTAAAAGCTTTTTTTTTTTTTTTTTAAATGTATTTCTTTTGCCTGCAGCACGTCTTTTTCTCCGGTCGGGTCGAGGAAGACCTGAAGCTGTGTGGTTCATAAAAACATGTTCTTACTCAATATCAAGCCACAATTATTGCTTTTATTTTAAATCGTATAATTTCTGTCTTTTGTTGCCGTCTGTGAGGAAAATAAATGGGGCTCAGAGCCTCAGAATACTGAAATCTGTATTTTTTAAATATTTTTTTCCTTCTAATTTGTTATTCTTTTCAAAATAACACACTGTTATTTACTCACCAATAACACACAATTATCCTTGCTTTTATTTATTGGTTTAATTCCATAATCTCGGGCTTTTTTGGCGTCCGTCAGGGACTGAATTTCAAAATAAAATATCCGGAAACAGACATAGGACTATAAGAGACATTTCGAGCGTCATTGCGATTGTCAACCTTTCTGAGTTTAGGATGGCCGAAGACACTACACTACCCATAATCCCCAGCTATCGTTTAGGACTACAGTCCCCGTAAGGTTACGAAGAGCGTCAAACAGCTGTGTGAAATGGAACGAAACCATGCCAGACTATCCAAAACTGGAATCGAACGCCCCCCCCAGAACTACACATGCTGGATGCTGGCTATTGTGTTTCGCCAAATGTTCTATGGGACGTCTCTACTGAACGTTTTCGTTTTTCCCACAATTAGAAGTTGCCAGTAT
The DNA here is from genome assembly GCF_902827175.1 of Gymnodraco acuticeps. Lineage (NCBI taxonomy): Eukaryota > Metazoa > Chordata > Actinopteri > Perciformes > Bathydraconidae > Gymnodraco > Gymnodraco acuticeps. Next base: position 803,918 of record NW_022990699.1, read on the forward strand.
TAAACACATTGGCGTTATCAAATGTAAAACTATTATATATTATTTATTATAATTAATAAATGGGTGAAAATCGCTATATATACCCACATGACAGCTCATTGTTACTTTGTAATTCTACTCCACTACAATTCAGAGGTTAACCTGGTATTTTTACTCCACTGCATTTATTTGAGTTAGGCTACTTTGCAGCTTCTGATTAATTATGTGAAATATAAACAACCCTTAAATCAGACTTTAGTTACACCTGAGTAAAATTCAGGTAAGGTGATTGTCAAGTGCCAACAATCAGGAGATATATTTGATAGTTGGTGCTTGAGAAGACTAAACATGTATCTGCAATTGACATGAATGGAAACGAGTAATAAAGTATATTCACTACTCGTTATTCTCTACTAATAGTTAATTAAAGACTGTATATTATGGCTATTTTGCACATCCCTTTCAAGATTTTCAAAGGTTTATTGACATATCATATACACAACTACGGTGTAGTTATGCAATGAATGAAACACCTGTATGGAAGCAAACAAGAGACAGAAGTATTCGAATTGTATTAGACACCGAATTTATAGCATTGAAAATAATTACTTTGAAAATCATGAATCTGAATTTTTTTTGCTCCGAATTTACCTATGTGAAATAAAAATGTAAAAATTCAAGTTAAAAAAATTCGAATGTTCAAATTCAGATCCCAAAAATGCAAGTGAAAAAAATTCGACGTAAAATATTTTGGTGTTTAAAATTCGATGTCAAAAAATTCGGTGTGTAAAATTCGACGTCAAAAATTGCGATGCAGCCTCATCCGGGCTACTCAGACAGGATAAGCAATCGAGCCCTAATGCAATCAAACCGATTTCTGGCCTATCAGAGCCAAGCGGCAAACCCCGGGACAGTGCGGTGAAGCCCAATGCTACAAACTATAGGCGATGGATGCAGATGGGAGCAATTCCCGTAGACCCTATGTTAAAATGTCCAACTTAACATAAGAAAATGAACATGTTTCTAGCCTGGATCTACAAAAACATATTCTGTATATAGTTAGATTCCCCCTTCATGACAACGGGACTGCTGCTCCTAGCTCCGTTAGCTCCGTGATGCTACAGCGGCTCAGCTCATGAGGAGAACACTACTTGAACTCGGCCGTGTTTGTTGTGTTGGTTCCTGGTGGACTATTCGTCATGCAAATATAGGATTTATCTGCGGTTGAAACAGACCGTCCATGAATGCCGTTTCTTCGGTAAGTCAACCCTGCGTACTTTATGTTATGTTACTGGTGTTTTTATTAAGCTAACGTTAATGAATGTTTAGAGTTGGGTTAGCATTTGAGCAATCGTAGCTCCTTCTGTGCTAACGATGCTATGCGTAGCATCCAAGAGTGTAAAACATTAAGTGGGATGCTACTGTATACCAAAAGGCTTCTGTGCGAGGTTGCTAAAATAAGGTCATCCTTGTACGTTATATAGTTAGTTTGCTATTTAGGTTACTGTATGCATTGTTAAGGTTCATTTAAATTCGATATGCTCTACTATAGCATAAAATAGACTAGCTAATGTTAGAAATTAAAATCAATGTTGGTATGGCGTAATTTGAATTAAATACACTATTTAATTTAAATCAGTTTTATTCTGAAAAACCGGAAGTTCACTAACTATTAACTTAATACTTTTATTCTGAAAATTCTTCATTTCCGGTTAGCATTAGCATGTGGCGAAATGCTGCATTTTCAAACCGTGAATCAAAGGTGAAAGGACATGTGATGTTGTACACTGAGCACACTGGGTTTAGTACTCATTTATTACCGCTGAATAACGTTTATTAGGGAATGTTTAAATAACCACAGACACCAGAATGATATAATTTAACAACAGAAAAAGGCAGAAATTGCATTGGACCCGCCCCCGACCAATAGGAGAAGACCTCCGATGACAACAGGAAGAGCAAGCCAAGGATTGACCTCTTTCTACCGGGTGACCTGGACTGACCGGGCGGATGAGGAGAACGCCTCCACTCGCACATTTCATTTTGTACTGTACACCACCACATCTTTTGTGTAATTAAATGCTGTTAACTTTTATAAGCTTCCCTTGACTCTTTTCAGTCTCTCCTGCCTTCGGGGTTATAGAATACACTAACATGGCGTCCCTGGGTGGGCTCTGAAGCGGGATAGAGCTGGAAGAGAGGGGAATGCTGCAAGCTAACTAGCATCACACTAGCCTGCAGAAAATGAGTTTTTGGCTGGGCCTAAACGAAAGGTGAGACAGTTACCTGTTTAATTCCGTGGTGATTGCGAGTGGTGTGGAGATTGTATATAGTGTTTCTATTCGTCTCTGTTGTATCTTCGGCGCCGCCCGATAATGTGAATATTACATATTAAGACCTGGTGAGGCAGAATTTTATCTGGGATAGGGTTCACATTGTGTTAAATACCTCTGGGTAGGTACCAGACCTGATTTGTTTTACACTGGACTGGGTCCATTCATGTTAGTCTATATGTTCGATGTGTTAAACCTGCGTAGTCTGGTTTAATAACGTATATTGTGTGGAGTTTTTAAGCCAAAAAGTATATTTTTGTGTGATCTTCTAAGCCGAAACGATTGTGTACAAGATTGGTATGAGATCGGCTTTTAGGGTCAGCATCTATATAATTTAGAGCTAAGATAAATGAAGATTGTGTTTTGTATTGTCAATCAGTGTGGTTATTTATATGAAGATGTTGAGTGTTTCCATTGTTCCCCTTCCCCCAGTCACATGCGGTTAATGCTATACTGCTAAGCTAGCCAGTTAGCATTACTAGATGGTGAAATACTTCGAGTAAAGATACAACCGGTAACTACTGATTAAATACACAGGGATGGTGTAGATGAACGTTGAGAGTAGATTGAGTTGTTTTGTTTTTCATGCTTTTCAAAGAAAGTACTTTGAACTTTATATTTTGAAATAAACAGGAAGTATGTTTATGAACCGGAAGTACTAGTTGATACATTTGAGAGGAGTTACAAATAAAACAGCTCCCCTAGCGGACATAATAAGTATTACAGTTAATACATTCTTCACCACACAGATAAAGATTACATGTGGTTTCTTTGAATTAAAGTATTGCAGTTAACACATTTTATGACATTTGCATAATTTCTTGAACTCAACTTGAGTATACACTGTCCACGGTTTATTTGGATTTGCACCATATTCCTATTTTTACAAAGTCAAAACCATACACTGTTCATTTTTATTTATTTGTTCAGATTTTAAAAAATGTGCATAATTTCAAAATTTTAATTTAATTTGTCTAATTTTGATTTTCCAATCTCAGTTTTACAACATTTAAATTTATTTTTCCAAATTCTGTAAAAAAATTACAAGATTTTAAAGTTAAGTTCAGATGACATAGGATATCTTTATAAAGAATACAAGGGTACTATTCAGAGGATTAGTCATTCATTTTGATAAACTTAATAATATTATCGGTGTACTTAAGAAACATGTCGCCAGAGTTAAGAGCACTCACAGTGCCAGGCACAACTGCAGATATTAAGGCGAGAGTAAACATCAGATCAGATGCTTTAACGTGTCCAAGTCATAGACAGAAGACATGGAACCAAATAGAGAAACTGTTGGAACAGTGGCAAACGAGAGGATTGATTCCAGCAGATGATCAACCTGGACCAACGGAAGCCCATAGAAAAGCTGTAGTTGAACATGAGAATGCTGAATACCTACAACAGGAAAAAGCATGGATCAAAGCCGTACAAACCCCTTGGTATGGACCTGCTAAAAGCGCTATGAAAAAAGCTGAAAAAAGAAAAGTTAGGGTTACATGTCTGTTAATCCATCTGACATCCATCGCAGAAGATCTGCCAGTAAATGAAGACACAGCAGAAATGACAAAAGAGGCTCCACTTATCCAAACTCCAAAGCAGTATCCAAGCCTGACCGAAGTGTCTCCTCCAGACATATCAGAGAACAACCCTTCTCACCAAGCTTCGATTCAAGCCCCAAATGAGAAAGAATTGGCGTTTGAGGTAAGAATCCTATCCAGTGTCAACCAGCTGATGGAAGAACTCGGCAGAAGAATGGAAGCAGAACTCGGCAGAAGACACGAAGAGCTCGACAGAAGAATGGAGGAACTCGACAGAAGAATGGACGAGGAGCTCAACAGAAGCATTGAAGCAGAACTCATCAGAGGAATGGAAGAGAGACGAAAGGCAGATGAAGCCCATAATGACATTATTGAAGAAAGACGGAAGGCAGTTGAAGCCCATAATGACATTATTGCAGAAAGACAAAGGGAGGAAGATAAATACCAACTACTTCTGGCGGAGAGGCAACAAGACGATGTAAGATTCCAGGACATGATGGCAGATAGACAAAGGAGAGAACAAGAAGAACGAAGAACTCAAAGAAAACGCAGAACAAACTACTCTCCTGACTATTCCAATGGACGGGGAGATGAATATGACGACAGCGGTACACAGTCTGAAACCAGTAGACACTCCCCATACCATGAACAGTCACAGCAACAACGCAGTTTTGCATCTCCTCCTGAGAATAATAGTAGTGACGAAAACGAGCAACATTACCCTGGGACATGCCCCAAAACTAGAAGAACCAAGACAACTAAAAGAACCAAGACCGGTGCACATACCTCCATGCCATTGATAGCGGCTGGAAGAGGAGGATTTCAATACCAATCATGGACTCACAGGGACATGGAAGCATTAGTGTCAAAGCTACCTCCACTCACGAAAGGAGGTCAGAAGTGGGTTACTGATCTGGAGAAGTACACTGTCCAAGACCACCTGTGCTTGGGAGACATGAGGGCCCTGCTTGGACGGATAGAAGGAAGACTAGAGGCAAGAGCAGTAGATTCCGAGGCCAATTGCACGCACGACCCAGATGAAACTTCATTCAACAATATCAGGTCGAATTATTGGGCTGCTATTCGTCACATCTACCCGACAACACGCAATTTACATGCCCTCAACAGCCTGAGAAAAGAACCGGGGGAAGAAATGCATGCCTTCTTGAAGAGATGTGAAGGAGTGTGGGAGGACTGCACTGGAGAACGGCATGACGTTTCTCCGGCTGTTGTAATGTTGTGGAAGAACGCTGTCATTAAAGCCCTTCCCCGATCAGTGCAGGCAGGCCTGGGAGACGTGGTGGGATTAGACGCTAAACCCATTGAAGAATGGAGACTACATCTCATTCACTACGATATGAAATACCAGGCAACAAAGGGGGAAAATGATGAAGAAATTAAAACACTAAAACTAAGACTTTTGAAGATACAAGTAGCTGAGAAAGATGCCGAAGCTAATAAAAACAAGAAATCGACAAATCAGATGGCCATACTAGCAGAGAAGGCAGGGCGGACACCTCCAACAGTTCAACAAAGCGGAGGAGGAAGTGTATGTCCACAAAACCAGGTTCAGCAGACACCTGTGTATCTTCCTACGCAAGTACAGCCACAAGCACCACAGTATCTTCAACAGCAGACACCTGTGTATCTTCCTACGCAAGTACAGCCACAAGCACCACAGTATCTTCAACAGCAGACACCTGTGTATCTTCCTACGCAAGTACAGCCACAAGCACCACAGTATATTCAACAGCAAATACCTGTGTATCTTCCTAACCAAGTACAGCCGCAAGCACAGGTATACACTCCCATACAACATCAACAAAAGGGACAATGGAGAGGAAAGCAACGATCAAGAGGAAGAAGGGATGATGGCTGCTTCATATGTGGAGATTGTAGACATCTGGCCAGAGATTGCCCCACTCAGCAATATCCACCACAAGGTAGCACCTCACAATACAGAGGAGAACCAGCGTTAGATTTTAGAAATATTGAGGCGGAAGCATATGCCAGGGCCATGACGAATATTTCTGTTGGATCAGGTGATTGGGTAAATGTAAAAATCCACAAGATGAACTTGTTGCAACCTGTATGGAGTGGACCATGGGAAGTTGTAGAACGCACTGCAGATGCGCTCCGGATCAAAGTTAAAAAAGGAACATGTTGGCACCTTCTTACACATTGTGTAGCCGTACCGCCACCTTTCCAGAAACGGCACGGCAGTTGGAACTGATTTTGGAAAACTGGTACAAAAAACAATAAGGAATTGAACATTTTTTACAACGACAGCACCAGGAGATGAGTAAACTCAAGAATCTGTAGTGTAAATACATTGAGAAAAACACATTTTACACTCGAACTGTTTGCACATCATAGACAAGGAAGTTAGACAATATAAATAAATGTTCAGCAAAAGTAATAAGTATGGTGGAAAGTAGACATAGGCCTACACTTGATTCAAATGTCATTACTGTGATCCAATTGGTGTGCTCTGCAGGTTTACTATTGTTCTAAATAACAGTGGGATTTAAAATATTGGAGAAAATATGGAGATGTTCTTTCGTAGTGTGTGGAATATGTGATGCTGGAAACATGTAAGTATTTCAGAGTTGTGTTGGGTAAATATGTAGCAATGGATGAAACAATTTTTAGAGTGAGTTTTTGTAATATCATTAGTAGACATTAATTATGTTGTTTAGATGGCATTTAACAACTAAGACAGATAGTATGATTAGAAAGAGACAGAGTGGAAAGGGTTGGATTTATTTAACCTCAGTGTGCTAGACTTCTTATAGGTAATGCGTCCCGAGACCTGGACTCCCCCTCTGAGTTAGAAAGGCTACGATCCCGACCCTCCAAACAGACAAAATACCTAACCCAACAGGAGACTCCTCCTTCTCCATCGAACAGACAGAGAACCAGAGCTGAAACAACAACAACAACAACAAGACTGCAGCCAGAACTATCTCCACCTGTGGCATCCAGAACCAAACAGCATGCTGACATACAGAGAGATACTCTCATCAGCCCCTCAGACAGGGCATGAAGTTCCAAGCTGAGCCACGAGATTTGGCACAAGAGCAGAATCCGCCCTCCATAAAAACAGCAGAGAGACTGTAAAGGAGGAGATGAAATGCAAAGCAGTGCAACAACAGTGGCACGATGGGGCTGCAGATGTGACTGGGCCAATGGCTGCCTAAAAAAGTTACAGGATGGATTCAACAGCTGATGGACTGAAGAGAAGACGGAATCAGAGGAGTTGGCATGGTCGATTAGAAGTGAGGAGGCCGGGGTCACGGCTTGAGAAAACCAGGGGAGGAGAAAAGGAGAACGGGAATGAGTGAGTTTACACATAAACACACTTATTCACAAAATGCACATTTAAATAACTTGAATTAACTTCATAAATACGTAAAGACAGATTAAAGTAAAATGAGAATCATCCTAAAACACACTGAGGGATAAAGGGGAAGACATGACAGAGTAGAACCATATTCTTCAATCTTTTAACAAATCATTCTTTAAGAGATTTTTATTCACGTGTGAATAAAGTAGTGATCTCATTTGTTACAATATTGATCACCATTAAAAGGATAGTTTTAGGAACCACTCTATAGGACAAATCTTTATTTGTATGGATAACGTTAAATGGAGAGCTGGTGCCAAGCCAAATATAAAGTTCCAATCTAAAGTATTGATTTCACCATTGTAGCATAGTTATTACCATAAGAGGGCTTTAAGATGGAAATATAAAATGACTTCTGTTTTGAATCCTTGATAAAGGAGGGAGTAATTGTTGCATGTTCGGACACCCAAGGTTCCACACACTGCTAAAGAGTTTAACATTGTTTTTTAAGTAAACCAGAATTAAAGATAAATGAGTATAATGAGCTATGAAATGCAGAGCTACACAGATCCTAGTAATGTTTTGACTCAAGATAATAGTTATGTACACAAGTTTCTGAAATAGATCATTAGACATTTTAATACTAATTAGGTGTAAATGAATTGCAGTAGTAGTACTCTAAGGAAGTGAGTTTTGTACCAAGTTTCAGGAAAAGTGGGAGGCAGAAGTCCCAATGAAAAGTTAGAATCATCTTGAAAATCATAGTTGAAATCGTGAATGAATAAGGAATGGCGCTCCACATATGACATATTTTTGTAGATAAAGGGTACCCGCCTATGCTGAAATACCTCTGAAAAGACTCTGCAGAGCACGACATGGCCAAAAGACCGAGACCAAACGACCTTTGACCCTGACTGACAGTGTGACAAAAGCACTGTCCATGACTGACTCTGGGGTGTACCTGACCAAACCTGACATGACAACCAGACAGTGTGAGTGTGAATGAATGCCGGCATGTGATCAGTGTAACTGCATGATTCTAAAACAATAACTAACCAAGCATGTTTTTGGACTAACATATTATTTTGGAGCTCCAAGGGAAACGAGAGGTTTCCTAAAAATTCCACAAAAAGGGGAAACCGCACATGTGACCCGTTTCTAATCTACTTGATGATATTTTACTCCCACATGAGTTGGCGGTTTGCAAATGTAAAACTAAAATCTGAAGATTCTGTTTCTTTTAGGCCTGAAGGACGGAGAGGAACACTTCTTTTCACTGAAGTGTTTACTGTGGAAATAATGATAATTGATGTAAAATTGTAAATAATGTTCGTTATGTCCCTAACCAATTACCTGACAGTTTTTTGTTCCCCTCCCCATTACAGGGTTTTGTTACACATGAGTTCATGTGTAAAAGGGGGGAGTATGTATAATGTCAACATGGCTGTAAAATTCACAATTTAAATGTTTCTTTTAAGGATTGACAGAAACCTTCCGCCCCAACCCAGATGTTCAAACTGAGCATTGAATGATAGTTTTATAATTAACCTGCTCCATATCTGGGGATAAGATACTGTTTGATGAATGTTGAGATGTTTCTAAATATTGATTGAATTATAACAGGTAACACAGAAGCAGTGGCCAAGGGGCTACTGTGAGAGATGTAATTCCAGAATAGAATACCGAAGAAGTTGACCTGTGATAGTTAGGCAATTTTGTAATATTTTAACAGACATTAGAGTAACTGAGGTTTGAAATGTAGAAAGAACATATTACAGTTAAGTTAAGCTAAAACATAGTAATGTAATGATACCGAATTTAATTTAGACAACATATTGTAACTAGCCTGGTAAAGAATTAGAAGTAAAAGCCATAGACTTTATTGTTTAGTTCATTATGGGGATATACATTTAATTTAAATTCATAATAGAAAGACATTTGATGACCGTATGTTGGAATTCTGTATTCATTTTTCAGCTTGATAATAGACAGGTAGAAGCCGTATTGCCAGGTGCAATCGATGGGATTTCTGCACACGATCCAAGCAGAGAATGGTGTACCTTACAGGACAGATACACTCAGGAAATCATTCACTCTGACAGCATCATGACTTTAGTTGTTTTTGAATCCATAATGAAATTGTATTACATAACGTTAGTGTGTGTCTTTACCACAAACAGGAATAGTTCATTGTTATATTTAGATTTGAGAAATATTACAAGGATTTTATTTAGTTCACCATGAAGATGTTTTTTGTTTGTAACATATGCCCAGTAGTAAGATTCAAATATCAGCAAGTTCTGAATTATTATTCCTCTGTCCCACAACCAACAAGAATGTGGATGGGGAGAACTATATCTACTAGAACCAGCAGAGATTCATAAATTACACCAGAGACACAGTAAAAGTAAATAAAGAGTAATATTTAGCTATTTTCAGATAGTTTAAGCCTTCTTATACTTTGTAAAAGAACAAGTGCCTTTACACCAGATACAGTAAGAAGATTATTTATGATGTGAAAGGAGGGAGTTAGACGTTTTCCATACCAAGCTAATTGCTGCTATTTTACAAAGTGACATTAAAGGTTTAAGCTAGAAGTTATGAAAAACTTCATATTTATGATGAATATGTATTCTTATTTGTATTTTTTTACTTTTATGAGTTATGTACCATGCAATGTTCGGATGAAGAACTAATTGATTTCAATATTATTTACATACCTTAAAGGGTATGTAAGGAGGGATTGTTAGAAATTAAAATCAATGTTGGTATGGCGTAATTTGAATTAAATACACTATTTAATTTAAATCAGTTTTATTCTGAAAAACCGGAAGTTCACTAACTATTAACTTAATACTTTTATTCTGAAAATTCTTCATTTCCGGTTAGCATTAGCATGTGGCGAAATGCTGCATTTTCAAACCGTGAATCAAAGGTGAAAGGACATGTGATGTTGTACACTGAGCACACTGGGTTTAGTACTCATTTATTACCGCTGAATAACGTTTATTAGGGAATGTTTAAATAACCACAGACACCAGAATGATATAATTTAACAACAGAAAAAGGCAGAAATTGCATTGGACCCGCCCCCGACCAATAGGAGAAGACCTCCGATGACAACAGGAAGAGCAAGCCAAGGATTGACCTCTTTCTACCGGGTGACCTGGACTGACCGGGCGGATGAGGAGAACGCCTCCACTCGCACATTTCATTTTGTACTGTACACCACCACATCTTTTGTGTAATTAAATGCTGTTAACTTTTATAAGCTTCCCTTGACTCTTTTCAGTCTCTCCTGCCTTCGGGGTTATAGAATACACTAACACTAACTTCAACGTATTGTTGAAGAGAGGCTTAGTGTATATTAAATCAACCTCACAATGAAATGTGTGTATCTTTAAAATATGATCGTCACATTTCAAGATGGTCCAGAAATAACGCTCCCTTAGATATTGTAATATGGTTTGTTGAACTGGAGTTATTTATTGCAGCTAACCGCCTATCCGACGAACGACCCAAACATTGTTGTTTTTAATATTATTACCAATGCCTCTTTTAATTGTATTATCATCACACTTGAGAAACAGCCTTATCGTGGCTGTACAACGGAACATGTAACTTAATTCCTGCATTTAAGGATGATGAATAGCGTAGTCAATGCTTTAGTGACAAGGAAATGATTTGTTTAAATATTATATATGACGTTATCTGTGACTTCAGTGGAAATTAAGCTTATCCATTGCATTGCATTTGTTCAATAGGGTTGTGTCTTACCCTTACGTGTGTGATTCATATGAATATGGCATTTGAAAACAAATTAATTTGACTGACTCATGAAAACCTCATCCAAAGTAACAATTCAATTCAATTCAAAACCTTTATTTATCCAGGTAAAATCCCATTGAGATCAATGATCTCTTTTTCAAGGGAGACCTGCAGCAATAGGTTCCACAAGAAGACATAAACAACAGAACAACAAAAGGACATCATACAGCAAAATGTACAGGGATTACAATTTACATATTTAACCACAAGTACAGGTACCAACAGCATCTGATTTTGTAGCATCCAACCGAGCTTTAAAAACATGTAAACAGTAAAATAAAAAGGACCTACACAATAATACTCAATCAAACTGATACAGTATAAGGACTGTGATATCCAGCCATTTCTTAAGTATAACAATAAGATTATGACCTGTTTTTAAAAGAAGATAAAAAGTAGTTTGCATGTAAAGAAGTCTGTAACCCACGCATGTAACTTTACATCTGTTTGTTCAAAGTGTCCTTAAGGTGATCCAGACAGGCTGGACCAGAGGAGGAGAGACAGATCTGGAGTCCTAGCAGCAGAGAACTTCAGCACGGATTCCAAGGTACACCTTTTTCATGCTTTACAAAGAATGCATAAAGTAATGACTCTAATACACTGATATACATGCCATTAAACATGACTGAGTGAATACTAGATCACCTACACATCAGTGATGTTGAGTGGACTTTCTTAGCAAAAGGTTACATTTACATTTTACCAAGCAACATCACTTTTTTGTTCAACTTTCACATTTCAATGTATTTAAGGCAAATATTATTGAACATAGTGAGAGCTGCAACCCTTTGTCTTTCAGTGAGCCACCCGGACAGAGCAAGCTTCTACAGTTGCACTAAGTTTTGATAACAGTTACATATTATTTTAATAATACATTTATTTCAATGTTGAGGAATTTAGAACGGTTTATTCATAATCTGATTATCTTTGTAGTACACTGTTGGATTTAAAAAAACACATTAAAATAAAAAAATCATTATATTTATGAACAAACAAACACACCTCTTTCTTAAATAACACACTTGCTCTGCAATAATATGTTTTTTGATATTTCTGTTAGGAAAGGACATGCCTGAGAGACAGGACTGCTTCACCATGTTCTCTTTCTCTGAGGGTCCAGAAGAACATCCAAGAGGGAAAGGAGAAGCTGATGTTATGAGATTTAAGAGCAGTACAGGACATTCACTAAGAGACACTTGTATTGTAACACAAAGACCTGCACACTGAATAGTTTTGTAGTCTAACAGGAACTTCATTTGTGTTGTTTTGTGTTTTACGTTGCACCTCAGAGACAATGTGATTATTGTCAGGCCTATAAAGTTTGGCAAAAAAAAAAGTCAGCTGATCAAATGCATTTGCCTCACTTTGAGCTTCACATCACTTGTGCCTTGTACCGCAGAGTTTGCAACGTCATAAATAAATGGTGCCAATCTTCATTCAGATGTGAATGTGTAATCTAACATTTTCAGCAAGAATAACGGACAAAAGGAGTGCAAATACAATTTATTGAAATGTGAACTAAAAGTTATCAAGCATGAACCATCACCATTTTTTTTAAATAAAAACGAAATAATATACATAAGTTACACTAAATGTTAATCTGTTAATTGACAGGCCTGTGCAGGTGGTAACAGCTATGCCCAGCATGGGCTAAGTTCTGTAGGTGGTGCAGGTCCTCCTCCATCAGGTCTGGTCCTCCTCCCTCAGGCCTGCAGGGTCTTTCCCTGCGAGGAGGACTCCTCGCAGGGAAAGACCCTCAGCCCTCTCTGGCCAACGCAACAGACAGGACGTTCATAAAGCTGAGGTTTCCCCCAAAGTCTCTAATCATCCATCCTGTGAATATGAGAGGGGAACAAATAGTGTAATAGATGCTTTGGACAATAAGAAATATAAAGTTAACTGTTGAGTTGCTCAGTTTAATAACACAAACAAAAGGAGAGAAATAAAGATTGGTCTTTCAATAAATTGTGTTGATTTTGTCTTTTGAATTGTTTGTCTGAAGTCAAGTAGCTAGAACTGTTACTTATAGTTTGAATGATACAGTCTGGTTATAATGTGTGGAGGAGGCATCACAGGTAAGAGCACCATTTGTTGTGTTCCATCCACAACACATTGATGTGTGTGTATTTATTTATCTACTATTTCTTGAATTATTACTGTCAGTCCAAAACAAGAGATTTTGTTTTGGTAACATTTAAAAAAAACAAAACATCTATTTTTCACTACACTATCTTGAATACTTTAGTTTTTACGTCACTACATTTATCTAACAGCTTTAACATTGTAAAGGTGTCACTTCGGACTAATGACAGCATGTCCTACTCAGCCCTAGAGTCTCTAGGGCTCTGGTCCTACTATTTTGAGAGTTTGAACAAACCAGACCTTCATCTATTAATGTAGAAAATAGTTGGCACATTACACCATTATGAAAGTAATAATTAGTTAGCTCATTGTTCAAAATGAGCTCCAACTACAACAGTTAAGTCAACTCGTGCATCGGTAAATCAAATGATATAATATAATAGTATAACGTCTGTCTACTTTAACAACACTTTCCTAATTATACTAGCATACTTTTACTAAAGTAACATTAACATGTTTAAATGCAGGGCTTTTGTAAGAGAGTATTTCGTATAGTGTAGCATGGTCTACTTGACTTATCTAACCGAAGTGATCGTTACGTTACTTTGCAAACCGTCACCCCCAACCAACCCACACACACACACACACACACGTTGTGATTCACTTCAATTAATGGTAACGGAGCTTGCTAACAGCAAGGCACAAGGCTACTTCACTCATTTAGCTAGCTAATGTAAAATACAAATGCTGTCGAGCCCTCACTGCTTGTAAAATAAAGAGCACAAACTGACTACTTACCCGAGCGGCGAGCCCCGCTGTTCTCCGTCATTTTTCTCCCGGGTTGTTGTGATCACATGACTGACAAAGCCGTGCTCTGATAGGCCAGAAGTCGGAGTTGCATTAGGGCTCGATTGCTTATCCTGTCTGCGTAGCCCGGATGATGCTGCATCGCAATTTTGGACATCGAATTTGATACATCGAATTTTTTGACGTCGAATTTTTGGGATCTGAATTTGAACATTCGAATTTTTTTCACTTGAATTTTTACATTTTTATTTCACATAGGTAAATTCGGAGCAAAAACATTTAGATACATGATTTTCAAAGTAATTATTTTCAATGCTATAAATTCGGTGTCTAATACAATTCAAATACTTCTGTCTCTTGTTTGCTTCCATACACTTGGGTCACAGGTTCCTTAACGGTGCATTACAAGACATCTATCAATATGTGTGTACCTCCACCATTAAACTGTCATATTCTGCTCATTTCTTATTCTATCTACATACATACGAGTATAATTAATATGTATAATATCAGTTAAAATAAGTGCTTCAACATAGTTAACATTGCAGGAAAGCAATATATTAGACGTTAAGTACTTTGTCAGGCTTAATATTTATCTGTAGATAGATACCCCCAACGTTTCTTTTTTATTTAAAAGAAGACCTTAATCTGTTATTTAATGTTTAAATAAAGGTTAATTCGTTTTTCTGTTTTGCACCTCCTCCTATTAATATCTTTGTACATGCTGCACTAAACTGTTTTATTGTAGAGATCACTTTATAGTATCTTCTTGATTTTTTATATTCTATATTTCTATATTTATACTTTCCCCCTATGAAAGTATGTACTCTTAATATTTTTTTAATCAAACACAATAATTCAATAACGTGCTTTAACCACTAGATGCACACAAGGTACACAAATGTTTTCCGGATTTCATATCATATAAACACCAAATCCCAGCATGCATTGCGGCTAAAACATCCAATAAGCGAGCTTAAAACCATAGCTGAGGATCTTGGGTAATGCCTATGTCCGGTTATTTTTATTTTGAAATTCAGTTCCAGACGGACGCCAAAAAAGCCCGAGATTATGGAATTAAACCAATAAATAAAATCAAGGATAATTGTGTATTATTGGTGAGTAAATAACAGTGTGTTATTTTGAAAAGAATAACAAATTAGAAGGAACAAAATATTTAAAAAATACAGATTTCAGTATTCTGAGGCTCTGAGCCCCATTTATTTTCCTCACAGACGGCAACAAAAGTCCGAAATTATACGATTTAAAATAAAAGCAATAATTGTGGCTTGATATTGAGTAAGAACATGTTTTTATGAACCACACAGCTTCAGGTCTTCCTCGACCCGACCGGAGAAAAAGACGTGCTGCAAGCAGTAGAAAAACATTGCTTTTAAAATCGTGCTGTGCAACACGAAAATAAATCGTGCTGTGCAACACGAAAAAAAAGGGGCAAATCGTGTTGGGGAACACGAATCAATAGATTAAAAATCGTGTTGGTGAACACGAAATGCCGTGAGACTGGGTTGATATATCACATTTTACTCTATGAGCTCTGCCAAAACTGCCTGACAGCAGACCCCCACAGTGTGGAAATAAAAATAAATAAAAATGTATTCTGAAACAGTGTTTAACATATATATATATACATATAATATACATATAAACATTCATGTGAACGTGCGTTGACCGTCACGTGCCGCCGTCACGTGCTGTCACGTGCTCCGTCACATGGTGCGGTCCTGTAACTGCGGTCCTGTAACTGCTGTCTCCGACGCTGCAGCTTCATACTATTGATTCGTCCCGTACCGTCACGGTTCGGACGTCACGGTTCGGTGCATGCAGTCACACGACGAATACGCCTTTTTTTTACGAGTGGGAAAAAAGTCTGTCATTCAGGGCAGTATCCACTACTATATATATAATCCAGTATTGCGCCTAAAAGCTGTTTGCCAGCCGCCCTTAAACAACAAATGAAGAAGAAGAAGAAGGAAACACAACAAATCGAACAAAATACAAGAAGAAGAAAAGTTAGTATTGCGAGTTCAGATAACACACAGGAGCTAGAAGACCCACCTGCTTCTTTTAAATCAGCTGTGTGGGAACATTTTGGGTTCCCTGTGGACTACAATAACGATGGAGCGCGAGTGGTGGATCTAACGAGGACGGTGTGTCGGCGTTGACAGCGGTGCGGTATGCAAATGGTAACACACGCCAAACATGCTAAATCATATCAGAAGGCACCAGATTTGCCAATCAACGGAGCCCGGCAAAAGACAGCAGCAGTTCAACAGCTTATCCCCACTGCTTTTAAGAAGCCAATAGACATGAAAGCCGAGAGACCAAAATAAATAACGGAAGCTTTTGGCATATGTTTTTCAACGGCTATGCTGCGCCCTTATGCAATAGTAGAGGACCCCGGCCATTATTGATTGTGATTGAAACACTATCTTATTATTTATTTTGTAATATTTTCAAGACATTCTTTTTAGTTTTACAGCTTATTGAACCTTTTTTTTTACATCAGCCTTTATAGATAATATTTCCATCTGAGTGTGTGTGGTTGTCACAAGTTAGACACTTCTATTATTGTTTGTTTGGTGGCTCATCTAAACTCTCCTGTTATTTCAGATCCCGCCTTCCTCCAGGCCCTTGTAATCAGCTCACTTCCCTCACCTGGTCTCCCCAGCCCTTCCCCTCACCTGTTACTCATTCCCTCATCACTCCACAGTATATACCACCTCACTATCACTGGTCCTTTGCCAGATTGTCTTGTCGTTTCTGCCAAGCTCTCCAGTGAGTGTTGTTCTCTAGCCTAGATTTTTGTCCTGCCCGGTTTTTGATCCCTGCCTGCCTGTTTACGGATCTCGAGTTCCTGCCTGCTTCCTGTCTGGTTTTGGTTGCCTGTCTGACGGATTTCCTGGTTTTGACCCTGCCTGTCCCTGACCTGAATAAACTGAACATTGCAATACACTGGTTGTATCTGAGTCGTGCTATTGGGTTCTGATCTGTACCTGTGATCGTGACAGTACAATCTGGCCAACATTAACCCAGCCGATTCAGCGACAGAACCGCCGACGCAAGATATCATGTTACAACGCCACGAGCAGCAGCTTACCTTCATGGCTGAAGCTATGCAGGAGATGGCCGCTCGTCACGAACGGACCTTTGTGAATCTCCGTGATCATCTTCAGAACCTTCCTCCTACGGTCCAAAATCCGGAACTAACTCCAGCTTCCGCTGTTCAAATCCAGAATCCTCCGGCATCAGATGCACGCCTGCCTCCTCTGGAACGCTACTCTGGAGCCCCAGGTTCGTGCAGACCATTCCTGGTCCAATGTTCCCTCGCCTTCGAGCTTCAGCCTTCCGCCTTCCCAACAGAAAGATCCCGGGTGGCGTATATTGTCTCTCTTCTCACGGGCAAAGCTAAAGACTGGGGTACCGCCGAATGGAAGAGACAATCCTCTGCCTGCTCGTCTGTAAGCTTATTCTCCGATGAACTGCGTAAAGTCTTTGATCACGCCACACCCGGAAGAGAGGTTGCTCGGGGACTGTTTAACCTGGCGCAAGGAGGGAGATCTGTGTCCGATTACTCCATCGAGTTTCGTACCATAGCCGCCGAGAGTAACTGGAATGCTTCTTCACTTCTCGATGCCTTCTACAACGGTCTGTCGGATCGCCTTAAAGACGAACTGGCAGCTCGGGACCTTCCTGCTGATTTAGATGAGCTGGTGGCTCTCTCCATCTGCATTGACTGCCGTCTGCGGGAGCGGAGGAGAGAGAGGGTTTTCTCCGTCGCCCCTCAGGCTCCGCCTCTCCCGTCAGTGCATTCTACTGAACAGGTGAGAGGAGGATTTTCTAACTCTTCTGAACCAATGCAGCTGGGGCGGACCCGGCTCTCCGAGGCAAAACGACAACGCCGGACAACGGCTGTCTTTACTGCGGCCAGGAGGGTCATCTTGCCTTCTCTTGTCCTGTAAAAGGCAGGGCTCACCAGTCATCCAGAGGGTACTGGTGAGCCGAATTATGAATTTAGAAATGCCCTCTTGACCCCAAATCCATGCTCAGCAGAGCTGCTCGGGGAAAATGCACACTGTGGCAGTTCTTATTGACTCTGGTGCTGAGTCTTTTGGACATAACACTGGCCTTTCAGATGGGACTTGGCAGGGAGGTTTTGGAGAAGCCCATCAATGCTACAGCTCTAGATGGTCGTCTTCTCTGCAGAGTGACACACTGTTCAACTCCAGTTCAAATGAGCATGTCAGGTAATCACAGCGAAACACTCTCTTTTCACCTTATCCATGCACCACATCAGCCTGTCATTTTGGAGTTTCCTTGGTTAAGGAGGCATAATCCTCATATAGATTGGGATTCAGGGACTATTAGAGAGTGGGGTGCTCATTGTCATGCTGTCTGCTTAAGATCTAGTTCCTCAATTGATTCAAGTCAGCTGATTATCTCTGAGTGTCAAGACATTTCCGGTGTTCCCAAGGATTACTGGGACCTTAAAGAGGCCTTTAACAAGGTTCGGGCCACCTCACTCCCGCCTCATCGTGCTAATGACTGTCCTATTGAGCTGTTACCTGGTACTTCTCCTCCTAGAGGTCGACTTTTTTCTTTATCGGCTCCTGAAACTAAGTCAATCGAGAAGTATATCAATGACTCTTTGGATGCAGGGCTGGTGCAGGTTTTTTCTTCGTGGGTAAGAAGGATAAGACTCTGCGCCCATGCATTGACTACAGAGGACTCAATAACATCACTGTCAAGAACAGGTACCCCCTTCCACTTGTTTCCTCTGCATTTGAACTGTTACAAGGCACTACTATTTTTACCAAGCTGGACCTACGTAACGCGTACCATTTGGTGAGAATCAGGGAGGGGACGAGTGTAAGAAGGGATTTAACACTCCTAGTGGACATTATTATGAGTATCTAGTCATGCCTTTTGGACTCACCAATGCACCTGCAGTCTTCCAGGGGTTGGTGAATGATGTTCTGCGGGATCTACTCAATATCTGTGTTTTTGTATACCTGGATGACATTTGGATTTTTTCCAAGTCAAAACAGGAGCATGTGGTCCATGTTCGCCTAGTCCTCCAGAGGCTCTTGGAGAACCACCTCTTTGTCAAGGCCGAGAAGTGTGTGTTCCACACCAAAGAAGTCCCTTTCCTGGGATTTGTGGTCTCCACCGGAAACATCAAGATGGATCCTGACAAGACCAAGGCGGTGACTGACTGGCCACGCCCTTCAACACTTAAGGAGCTCCAACGCTTTCTGGGTTTTGCCAACTTCTACCGGAGGTTCATTCAAAACTATAGTTGTAGTAGTTGACAGGAAAGCTACTGGAGACTTCTAGAATTGTGTGAGTATCATTCTGTTTTTAGACTTCACTGTTTCAGTGTGTGTACTCTGTATCAATGCTCTGTAGTTGATCTGACTGAAATTGTGATTTTAAATCTCAAAACCGCTACAGTCTCTGTCAGGCAGAAACTTGGGAACAAGTAATTTGACTGAAACCTTAAAAGTTAACTAACTGACTGCTAGGGTTAACATTGATTTAAACATTTGTAGAATACTAAGAGCTTTATTGAGTAGGTGTAACTGTATTAAGGGTTAAACTCATAACTTTATAACTTAGGGTTTAATGTAATTGACTTAAAAGACAATAACAAATCAGGAGGAAGCCAGTCTCGATTTCCTTTTGAGGGCCACCGGCTGCAGAGAGTTAACTAATTAAAGGGACGTTGCCCCACAGCTGTGAGAACTCAGCAATCAGGTGTCCATTTTAGGTAGCACTTTCCTGGAGCGTCAGCTCCAGCGTCAGACAGGCAAAGACTGGCAAAGTCATTAGGGTCCTGCGGGAGTCAAAGACTGACAAAGACATTGGAGTCCTGCAGGAGTCAAAGAGGAGGCAAATCCTACTTTGATTGAGCGAAGTATCGCTGGTGTTTTATTTTCTTTGGTTGTTTAGCCCCTCATGCTATAATCATGTGTATTTTCTCCATTCCTGTTTATGTGTCTTCTCGCAATTATCACTGGCCCCGTGTATCTCGTAATCGATATAACCGGCCTGCTCTCGTCCATCCCACATGCTCCACTGAGATCCAACATCTAGTTTCAGGCGGCCTGTGGAACTGCCAGTCAGCTGTTCCTAAGGCTGACTTAATCTCTGGCTATGCTTCCCTGCAGTCTCTGGATTTCCTTGCTCTCACTGAGACGTGGATTACTCCATCCAACACATCCACCCCAGCAGCTCTCTCCACAGCATATTCCTTCTCCCATACACCCAGACCCACTGGCAGAGGAGGTGGCACTGGTCTCCTGCTCTCTCCCAAATGGAGCTTTTCCCTCTTCAAGCTACCTAACTTCACTCCTTCCACCTTTGAATTCCATGCCGTCACAGTAACCCATCCTATACAATTAACCATTGTTGTTCTCTACCGTCCACCAGGAATTAGATCATCTCCTCTCACACATCCCTGAAACTGGTCCTCCCACTGTACTTCTCGGAGACTTCAACCTCCAGACGGGGAAGATAGACAAACTAACATCTCTGTTAACCGCCTTTGCTTTCTCACTGTCTCCGTCCCCACCAACTCATAAAGCTGGCAATGTCCTTGATCTCATATTCTCAAGGAACTGCACTACTTCTAACCTCACTGTAAACCCGCTCCACACATCCGATCACTTCTTCATTTCATTCTCTCTACCCCTTTCCAAACATAACAAACTAATCTCTTCCCATCCTGCACCTGTCCGCCGTAACCTTCGCTCCCTTCCTATGACTCGTTCCAACTCCTACCTCCAAACTATGCTGCAGAAACTCTCCTCTCTACTCTCTCATCCTCTCTGGACTCTCTCTGTCCTCTCACATCTCGGCAGGCTCGTCAGTCCCCTCCTGCTCCCTGGCTAAATGATGCACTGCGTGCCAATAGAACCGTCCTTCGGGCAGCAGAGCGGAAATGGTGGAAATCCAAACACCGTGACGACCTCCTAACCTATCAGGCTCTCCTCTCCTCTTTCTCTGCTTCGATCTCTCAGGCAAAAAGCACTTTCTTTCAAGATAAGATCCAATCTTCCTATTCCAATCCCAAAAAACTATTTTCCATCTTCTCCTCCCTCCTAGACCCCCCCAAAGCCCCTTCCCCCTCCTCCCTTCTGTCAAGCGACTTTGTTACCCACTTTGAAAAAAAGGTTGATGATATACGCTCTTCTTTTTCTGACTCACCTCTACTCACCGCTGAGTCACCAGACCCTCCTTTCACCCACACACTGACCTCCTTTTCCCCTCTCTCTCCAAGTGAGGTTCTTACCCTCATTACCTCTGCCCGCCCTACCACCTGTCCTCTGGACCCTATCCCTTCAAACCTCCTTCAGACTATCGCTCCTGATATTCTACCGTTTCTCACCCATTTCATCAACACTTCTCTAACTTCTGGTCACTTTCCAAACAGTCTCAAGGAGGCAAGAGTAAACCCTCTCCTAAAGAAACCCACTCTCAACCCGTCAGATGTTATAAACTACAGGCCTGTCTCTCTCTTCCCGTTCCTGTCTAAAACACTTGAACGCGCTGTCTTTAGACAACTCTCCTGCTATCTCCATCAGAACAACCTTCTGGATCCGCACCAATCTGGTTTCAAGGCAGGTCACTCCACAGAAACTGCCCTCCTTGCTGTTACTGAGGAACTGCACACTGCTAAAGCAGCCTCCCTCTCCTCTGTCATCATCCTTTTGGACCTGTCTGCTGCATTCGACACGGTGAATCATCAGATCCTCCTTCGCACTCTCCAAGCACTTGGAGTTTCAGGCTCTGCACTTTCCCTCCTCACCTCATACCTCAAAGACCGCACCTACAGGGTTACTTGGAGAGGGTCCGAGTCAGACCCTTGTCAATTAACTACAGGGGTCCCTCAGGGCTCTGTTCTTGGTCCCCTCCTCTTCTCCTTGTACACAAACTCGCTCGGATCAGTCATTAGCCCGCATGGTTTTTCTTACCACTGCTACGCTAACGACACCCAATTAATTCTGTCCTTTCCCCGCTCAGAGACCCAGGTCGTCGCACGCATCTCTGCTTGTCTAGCTGACATCTCTCAGTGGATGTCTGATCATCACCTCAAGCTCAACCTTGACAAGACTGAACTGCTCTTCCTTCCGGGAAAAGATTGTCCCACTCTTGACCTAACAATCAAAATTGGCACCTCTGTTGTTTCCCGGACTCAGACTGCAAGGAATCTGGGTGTGACCCTAGATAACAACAGGCAAACACTGCAAACATAGCTGCTACAACCCGCTGCTGCAGATACACGCTTTACAACATCAGGAGGATATGTCCCCAGCTGACCCAGAAAGCGACGCAGGTTCTGGTCCAGGCTCTCGTCATCTCACGCCTAGACTACTGTAACTCCCTCCTGGCTGGTCTACCTGCATGTGCCATCCGACCTCTGCAGCTCATCCAGAATGCAGCTGCTCGCCTGGTCTTCAACCTTCCTAAATTCTCCCACACCACGCCGCTCCTCCGCTGCCTTCACTGGCTTCCGATAACTGCTAGAATCCACTTCAAGACAATGGTACTTGCGTACCATGCTGTGAATGGATCTGGCCCTTCCTACATCCAGGACATGGTTAAACCGTACACCCCAGCACGTGCACTCCGCTCTGCATCAACCAAACGGCTCGCTGCACCCTCGCTGCGAAGGGGACCCATCAGCAAAAACACGTGGGTTTGCTATCGTGACAGTGGTACTGTTTGTTTTTCACTGTGTAGTAGCCTACAGTTAATTATTAAAAATGTTAAAGTTCCTTATTTTTTAACTGAAACTTGCACTACTGTTCAAAATAAATGAAAAACAAACCTGGAATACATTTGGGACTTTTTTTTAGCTTTTTCTTGTTGTACCGACAACGTGACCCCCAAACCGAGATATACCGAACCGTGAATTCTGTGAACCGTTACACCCCTAGTGCTGCAGTAAAATTGTAGTTTATTAACTATGGGAAAGTAGTGTCTAAAATGTTTCCCATTTTAATTAAATCAATTATTATAATTATCACTTAAAATGTTTGTGTCAATTTGTAATCTGGGCTCTTGTCACTGAAACACATCTTTCCATAACAACAAAAGACAGCTGTCAATTCGGACTGTAATGCTTCAGACAAAGGCTGTGATTGAACAGAAACGCACAGTGGATCCCATCTGTGTCTTTGTGATGGTTACATGCTACTGCCTGTACTCTATATGCTTGAATATCTTCTGTACATTAACATTCAATCAGGATGAGTCTTTTCTCGTCAATTGCTGCAACCCCATCCTGTATGCACGAGCACATAATGTGTGCATATTTGGTGCCTAACAGCTATCAGGCTTTATGTATTTCTCCACAGGCATAGAGGCTGATGACCCCATGGAGTCAGTAAATTAGAGCATCCCTTAGTGATGTCATAGTCTTCGAACTGAAGGTTGAACATTGATTGAACATTGAACACTGAACACTGAAGGTTGAACATTAATTGAACATCTCTAATATTGTCTTTACTGTAAAGAGGTATGTGGCTGTTGAGGGAGTCTGTGTGAAATATATCCTGGGTTACAAAACATCATCTTGTGAATGGCTGATTAATCTGTAACATGTTGAACACCAGCTACAGTATAACCATTTAAATTAAATCAATTTCGAGCATACATATTTGATGGATGGTAAAGTGACAAATGTTCTAAGCTGATTTAACAGACCTTTACTGTGCATGCATTATGCTTTGTACAAAACATACAGTACAGATACATTGCAGACATACTACTTACTAAAGGATATCTAAATAAGATATGTGATAGATGACATTTGCATTTAACTACAGAAGAGATGATAACACCTCAGTCATATTTTGTTGTTTTTATATTGTGTTATCTTATCAGAATGAGTTTTCTGCAGTTTACTGCCAAGGATTTGTATGTTTGACTGGGCTCTTAATAAACTCATGATGACAACAAAGCAGTCTCAAGTACATTTTGAATAGTAGCCATGCAAGGACATATACTGGCAGGTAAATCTATAGAAATGGCCAGGAAAAAGTGCTGGATTTGTTTGTAAAAATGGTGGTACAAAGGTTACTTAAGTGACCGTTCAATTTACCATTCCCAGAAATCATCTAGTCTAGAGAGGAACAAAAGAATAGTTTGTTATTTACCATGGAACATGTCACCTTAAGTTATTTATTGGACAGTGTTATCTATCGTAATTGTATGCAACTATCTAAACAACATAGTAACTAACACATTTGTGGTACTGCAGTTTGTACATTAAGAAAAAAACAAATCATTTTACTGGGAAAGTTTAGCTTAGCTTCGGGAGGGGAGGAAGACATGCGAGAACAAACGAACCTTGGAATTTTCTTTTTGCAATTTGTCCAGAGGATCTGCCAAAACCAACAGAAGATTAAGGTTTGTCGTATTAACTGAAGCCACTAATTTCAGAAAATACATAATCAATACAATGTGGAATCAGTGACTAGATGTCAATCATTTATTCAAGATGGTTGAGTTGAAGGGGGCATATGTGGAAAAGGGTAAACATATTAAATAATTTGAGTTAAATGCTAGCCTTATAGTGTCATGTATTGTGTGTCATGCCTGAAACCTGTCTGCATTTTAAATGGAGGCAGCTTATCTGATTACCTTTGTGAGGGGAAGTCATGTGTCAGTGATGAACATCTACTGTATAGTATGGTGTACTTTTCAGTGATGCCAGACAGCTGGATAAACATACATAACTAACCTGAACTCCATAGTCCAAGAAAATAAGAAGCGTTGGCATACCAACGGACTATGCACTTTATTATCGAGTACACTTGTTAAACAGGACACACATTACAGTTTTTCTCGATTGCTAACACACTAAAATTATACATAAAGCACAATTATTTTTAACTGACACTCAAAGAGCAAAACATCGGCTCAAATCTCCAAAACTCTAAACACGTTTTCAGCTTTTCACACAATTTACAAATCAACATGGCACTTTTTGCAAACCACTGCACGTTTCTCCACGTAAGACTCAGGAATCTGACATAAAGTCACGTGTTAGCAGGTTTAAAACACTCATATTCAAAATGCCTCACACATGGACCAATGATCAAGAAACACGTTCCACCTGACCAAACACCTGATAGCATAATTGTTGGCTCATCAATCAGGATGTTAGCACTATAAAAAGACCACAGGTGAGTACTTTCTTACAGCAACAATGGAAGCCAACATGGAAGCAAGAGCAAGAGGAAGAGCTGGGCTGAGAGTGAGAGGAGGGGGAAGAGGTGGGTGAGAGTGAGAGGAGGAAGAATGAGAGGTAGAGGAAGAGCTGGAGAGAGAGGACGTGGACAAAGAAGAATACTCTCTAATGAAATGAAAATGTTATCAACCATGGTTTGACGATGAGAGAGGCTGGACGGAGGGTTCAGCCTAATCTAAACCGATTTACTGTCGCCTCTGTAATCCGGACACTTAGACTTGAAAACAGGTTAGTTACCAGTTTTTAGCTCTGCATAACTCATGATATATCAGTGCTTATATCTGTTGTGTGAAACGTAATTACTTCATTACTGTAATTGAATTGTTGGCATGTTGCATACTATAACTGTACACAAATCCTGCACAATGTACTGTGGTATACTTACTCTTATGCAACACACACACTGACTAACCACTATATCTTTGTTGTTTATCTGAAGGACTGAGAAACAAAGAGCCGGTGGAAGGTTAAGGATTTTCAATGACGCACAGGAAGCAGCAGTTACAAACTTGGTTTTGGCAAACAATGCATCACACTTAGAGAGATCCAAAGCAGAGTAACTATGTGCTGAGATGCATGTTGCACAATGTTATATTTTCAACAACTCAGTTGTATTTCTTCATTTACTGTATTTCTGTAAACTCAAGCAATCTTTCTCTGCAGAAACCTCTATGTACAGAGCATAGCCCATAAAAGATGAAAGTGCTTTAGATTATGCTCAGCAGTGTGTAGCTGGGTGGTCAAACAATCCAGTATTATGAATGAAGTGTGTTATATTTGGTGCGAAAGTTTGCATTTGGTAAGTGTTTTTGTAGTTGTGAATGCAGTTCTTCATTTAACAGGAGCAATTAGGTGTTTTGCACTTTGGGTGTGTGGTTTTGTGAATTGTGTTTAGAGTTCTGAGAAACAGAGCAATTAAAAAAAAAAATGTGTGTTAGCAATCGAGAAAAACTGTAATATACAGTGTGTCCGGAAACATGATGTTCAGTCTTATGAATAACATTTGCATCAAATTGAATCAAGAAAACAGCCCTATCTAAGTATACTTTCCATTATTCTGTTATATACTTTCAGGAAATTATAAAGGCATTGCACGTCATACATATTAAATCTTACACTTTAGTTCTAAACAAATCAAGCCCTGAGACACATTTCCAAGAATCTCTCTCTGAAGGCCTGGGTGCTTCAGAAGTGCAGAGCTGTATCTTTGAGGAGAACACAGCCTCCTGTACTCATTCTGCTTCAGGGGACAACAGTGAGCCGATGCAGCTCCCCATCTGAAGTGACAATCCTGACGGAATAAAAATAATGGCAGCCCTAAACAGTGGGCAATGGATCTGACAAACATTTAGATGCTATCTCCCAGTTACAGTGAATAACTGCTCCGCCACTCCTACCACACCAGTGTAGCCACTGGCAACACCAGCCAGACATGTAATCCCTTTAGACAAGAGAGCACCTCATCAAGCACAGGCCTAAATCAAAGTAATTGACAAAAGCGGGGAAATAATGAATAGACCCCGAGTGTTTAGCAGGCATTTTCACCGGAATAAAGCCTTGGGCTGCTCATGCTGTCCTTGTCAACAACAATGGAAGCTGGGATTTGGGAAGTTAACACGGGCAGACATTTATTTCTATTTATCTGACTGAGAAAATATCTGTTTTATGAATATAAATATCAATGAAAAATACATTAAACACTATAGGTTTATAACAATGTTCCGTTTTCAAGTATATCAGTCAGGCATTTTACTACTGCATGTTTTACTAGTCGGCTTGTTACCCTTATTGTATTGTAGAAGTTGTAAGGCATAGGAAGCCAAATAATATTTCTTCATCTCATTTACTGGATGTCCCCTCTGGGCCACACTCAGTATCTGGGCAATGACTTCATCACATACACAACCTATTTACAGATGCAATTTTATCCCTGCTGCTGCAAAGATAATTCGGCTTGCTTTATCGTGTTTTCATATCCATTTCCATGTCTGCACAGCCAACCCTCCACTCCCCTTGTGTGTCAGTAAGACTGAAACTACATTTTAATGAGGTCAAAAAGTCCTCAGCAAAGAGGAGGATTGTGAGGGTCCTGCACTAGAGACATTTTGGCCATTTAAAACCAATTTCCTGCAATTTCACAATAGATATGCATATTTTATGCTCGTCACAACCTGCAAAATTGACTTATTGTGCAAAAGATCCAATCATCACAGCAGCCCGGTGCTTCGGTAATTGGTGTGCCATTTGTTCTTGAAATACTTACATTATTTTTGGCACCTCTCAAAGAGTTTGGCTCATATATTAAAAATACTTTTTTACAATACACTGCACTTAGAGAAATTGAGGTATGCTCTCTTGACATACAGATTAACCCATTGTCCTTCCCAAAGAAATACAGTGTGGGTTTGTAATGAAAACCAGCAAATAAAAGTGTTAATAATTAAACATCCACTTTTACTGCCCTCTTTAGTCGGTAGAAACGTGTGCCATCATTGTTGCACTATGCATCTTTGTGGCCTTAGCATTACTTTAGTCAAAACAGTGTTCTACCCACTCGTAAAAAAAACCTTACTTACAGTACAGCACCAACAGTGGTCAAAAACTCCACAGGGACCCTTAAATGGAAAGTCACTCCAGCACTTGGCTTTAATAGTAATCCAGTTAAGCCAACAGACAAACCCATAAAAGAAGGTCCCACTAAGTAAAGTCTATAAAATACAAATCTAATTAAAGCTAAAATGTACAACAATAGCTTTAACAATTCCTCACTAGGAATACATTTTTATATTAACATTTAAAAACATAGCTCAAGCTAAAATTAGTTTAGTAAAAACAGCTACAAAGTCGAAGGCTGGAAAAAAGTTGTAGAAATGTAGAGTGTGTAAGCATTAGAATAACATTCAATTATATGTCTGCCTGTTACTCAATTATTGCCATGTGTCTTAATGATAAACAATATGGGCATATTGTGTAGTGGGATTTAAATGACATCCTCAAGGTTGCACCTTTCCTCGGGAAAAGGAAAGATGACAGAATATAAAGTAACCTTGAAAGAGATATCTAAGTTTCCTCTGTCAGCAAGTGTAGAGATCACAGGGGTTGAGCAGTCTCACTTGTTTCTCTGCCTTCAGTGTGGCTTTCATGCAATGTTTCACCTCATTACTGTAAACGTCCTCTAACAACTACAGCAATCAACCCATTTCTGTCTCTAGGCACGCTCTGGTACAGTAAGTTTGATACATTTCCCTTGCAAAAGGCTCATGCAATGCACATGCCTCATCTGCCCCAGTTTCAGAATTATCCCTCCATGGTCTAAATCATAGAGGGGCCAAGAACAAACATAAGAAATATTTTAAAGTAGGCTAAAATATTATTTTTTGTAACATGTTGCAGGGAAAACCAAATTAACCAAATACGTTTATAGCACTTTTGCTTCAGTAAAGTACAAGTGGTTGTCCATAAGACAAAGACAAGTTTACTTGTTAACATTGCATTCATTAGGGCCTAAGTCATGAGACTTGCAGCCTAATGGATTCACAAACATTACAAAGCTCTGTTAATGGTCACCTAACGTTTTTAGCTCTATTTAATAATCCACCTTTTTAATATAACAATTTAAAAAAAGGTTTTATTAAATTGCCTTCAGGGGCATTAAAAACAAAGATAGACATTTAAATAATGTTTTCACCTAATGGTGCCATCATATGTAGTGAAAAATAAATCCTAAAATGATGATGGTGGAAATAGGGCACCTCATCAATATTGTGAAGCCTAATTTTGTTCCCACATTATGATATTAATTCCAAAGTGGACAGATGGCACCATTTGCATGTCTACCAGCACTCTTAGGGATCAAGCAACAATTTTGCACTTCAGTGCAACTGTCTCATAAGAAGGTCAGCCATTAAGTTATGCGCAGCTTTAAAAGCCTTTTCATGTATTATGAAATTCATTTTTGAAAAGAGGAAGCACGCGTTTCCTATTCTTCACTGGACTAGCTGTACTCGAATCACCACATTTAGTTATTTTCTTCACTAAAAATAAAAAATATTATAATACAACCATTAACGTAGTCAGCCATAACATTAGCTTTATTCCAGGAATATTACTCTAACTCAACACACAGGGCATTGCTCAGGTTTTGGAAACACCAAACTGACCTTGAGAGGACGTTTTGACTCAATGTATCCACTGCAGCTCTGTAGGGGGCAGCGTTAAGGTCGTTGGCTCATTGTCATTATGGAGGGGACATATTTGGGGGATCATCTTCATCTCTGATTTAATGATGCATAGTGAAATCTTATGAGAGTCACTTATGTCCCATAAAAATCCCTGGACAAAGCGGTAAAATCAATGACCTGTTTTGTTACTTAATGAGTAGCTCAACTGCGGAAAGGTTGGACCTATCTGATTCTTGTGCCCCACCCCATTTGCTGTGTGCCATTGAAAATACAGTTCCATCATGTATGCTTTTATCTGCAAGTTGTGCCTGTAATGGCCTTCAAGACACACTAAACTGTAGTCTAAGGTTGCATGATCACACAATTCTTCAAGTGATACGGTATAATCTTATGGTCATTTTCCCTATTATAAACTGCTTTATGCAGGTATGGATACTTTGCTGGCCATTGTACAGCACGCTGGATGTATTCCATAATATTGTACCTTCTAATCTCAGTGGGGTATTAAAACTGGAATGATTGGTATGCAGCCTTAATGTGGGAGAGTTAAAAGTTAGGGGTGAGAGAAAGGATATAAAACCAACCAGGGGAAAAATTAATATGAGGCAAGGTAGTGGAACTGATAGTATTCTATAATGTGTTGGCACCGAGATTGGAGGAAGAAAAAATAAATGTCACCAAACATAAAGTGTTGAAAGTTGTGAATTGTTTGGAACCTTTTCTCATATCACAAGAGAAAATGCTATGAAGCTCACCATAAGAGAAACTCTTAAACGGTATGATAATATCCAGTTGCTCTATTTTCTGAAAGTACTTCAAAAAGGTTAATTACATATTTTGATTTGCTTTCTTTTTCAAACTATCTCAGTGAAAGTAAAAAGGCACACAGTGAAGCTGTACATCCATGTGAGGAGTGATTATGTATTCTATCCCATCCTTGTAAATCCATAATCATTAACATCTGATCTAGCTTTCTTTATTGAACTATTTCGCCTATGTGTGGTCCACTTATCCTCGTTAACTCCACTTTAGCCAACTGAGCACATAGATCGAAGGATAGATAGCAAGGAAAAAGAGGGAGAGACAAACAGAGAGAAGAAGACGGAGACAGAAGGGCACCTTTTAAAAAGATAAAATATATAACTTCTGGCTCTATTTTAAGCTTTTAGGTTCAGGCATGCACTCTATAGAGGTGGCTTGCTTGCCTGTATTTTGTCCCAGGAACTAATTCCTTAGCCTCTACTGTACTTTGACAACTGACCCATGGATTTGCTGTCTGGTTGCAGGATGTCTTGAAATAATATCTATAATTGCCTCTCTAAAATATTGATTCAAGCCCAAGGTTAAAATAAGAACACAGCATGTTTATTGAAAATGTGTTGACTCCTGAAATTAAAAACTCATTAGAAATCCCATTGACCTTGTCCCTTTGATAACTTTACAGCAAAGCTACCTTTTTGAGACAAATACCAGAACTACTGTGCTCATTTATTATAAGTGGTACAATAGCAGCAACTGTTGCAGAAGTATTACTAGTTCTAGCATTTCAGGTGTTGTGAAATCCCAGTGGTGCACCGGACACCCGGATTTTTCTAATCACACATCACCCTGTATGACCTATTGATATCAAATGACACAATATCAATATGTCCAGGCCTTGTCAATATTAACACCCCCCCTTACAGAAGATGAGTCTGAGTGCATGCATGCAAAATAATCTAATAATTACACTTTTACAATTTTCAGGGCCTTTTGCAGACTTTTCTGCAAACACAAGTGCAATGTTAAGGTCATACAGCAGCTGAAATATGCAGATGCTGTTGTTGACGAAGGAAGAAATGGGTTTTATACTTTTGACTTTTACACCTGTGTTCTGGCTTTATCTATACTAGAAGTCAACATTTACATTTTTTTTGTTTAGTCATGACCCCATATATTTGCCTAACCTTGACCAACTGCTTAGATTGTTCAACCCGTTAACATTGACAGAGATACTGTAGAAATAGCCAAATGATAAATGTTTCCAAATTATTTTTTTTACGGATCTGTATATTTATTTTAGGATTATTATGTTGAATAAGAAAATGATATAGGTGTTGTAGTAATGGCATAATAACTGCATATGTAGCAATGGTATTAAAGAAGATATAGTTTGTTTAGTGACAAACCTAGTGTTACTCTGTGAAAGATGTATACGTTTTAAAATATAAAGGTTTAAATTATATATAACAAACTGTAGTACCACGTAACTTTTATGGTTGTCCAGAGCAAAACACTTTGATGTTGCTACTTTGATGTTGCTGGACTGACCAGCCCAATCCTCTTTCCCCAAAAAACAAGCATCCCCTGGTGAACTAACACCAGACATAACAGAATGAAACCATCAGAGAGAGGCAGAGAAAAAAACTGCAGATTTTGTATATAAGTATTAACTATTTAGTCACAAGACCACACAAGTCCCTTCATAGTTAATAACTGCAAGCAAATACCAGTAAGATTGTACAATCAGAAAAGGGAAACAGTTCCTTACCACGGCTTGTACAAAAAGCATAAAAAACAAACAAAAGATTGGTTCTCTTCATGGAGGAATTATGTTTTCATCAGCTTGAATAACATTTGCATTGTTTTACTTGGGGATAGAGAGATGCAAAACATTTATTTATCTCTCATTGTATCTGACACAAAAAATGTACGAATACAACTGAATGGTTGGACGTAGTAGTAGTAGTATTAGTTTATTTGTGCCAGAGGGGAAACTGGGTTGCAGCACATCACAAAGGCATTTAAAAAGATAAGACATACGTCACTGACAACAACATAGACAAAGATTAAAACGAACAGACATAAGAAAAACAGATATCGGCAGAGATGACAAGGGGCCTAGGCCCTCATTTGAGACCGACTACCCTACTGTACTTCATTTTTTGAATTATTCCCCCAATGGAGTAACATCATTTAGTCCACATTTTAATACATTTTTTGTCACATTTAACCTTAAAGGCAATTATATGACCATAGTAGCTTCATGTACACTTCTCTTAAAATGCTTCTCAATATCCCCAAAAACTGGTTTTGATAAAAACACACATGTAATTTCCCTTTGCAGCAATCCGCTTCAGCCTATCTCTCCCAGTCGCTCAACCTTTCTAGCTTGCGATCAGGGCCATAACTAGAATATTATTTACTGGATTGGCAATGTTAAAGTTAATGTTGCAAAAATTCCCTTTCTACAGTCGGATTCCGGCTCTAATGAGGCTTTACTGATATAGCGTTGATGGCTCTGCAGAGGAGACGGGCGCTTCTGGAGGAATGTCAAACACCTCTACATTCTTGTGTACCATCATTAGGGTCATTTAGTATTTCCATTGAATCGCACAGTAGAAAGTGGCAGCAAAGAGCAAAAAGTGCAAGAAAAATCACCTTGCACATGGCATGTGCGAAGAACTCAAAGTGTATTTGCATGTTCGAGAGGGAGAGTGCAGGCTGTATCTGCCTCCTGAGCTCTTAGTGCACACGAATGTATTGATTTTAAAGTCATTTCCGTGATCAGAGTCACTTCAAGAGTAGCATTACATACCATGAAAAGCTATTTCAAAAGAGTCTGGTATAGCAGAGGAAGGATTCTTGCTGAAGTGATTTTCATGTTTTCTATCGGCTGGTTGCTTTTAGTGAGTTTATATTCAGTGTGGTACTCTCTCCATTGTACAGTGTTTCATGTGAAGAAAACCTTATGTGAAAAGTGTTTCAGGTATCGTGATTTATTGAAATATCTCCACTTGTTTGTTTTACGTTCTGTCCATTTGATCATGTGATGGCATTTTAAAGTCCTTGTAGAAGGCAGTGCTTTGACATCTCAGGTCTGCTGGACTGTCATGACATTTGCCGCTGACAAGTGTTAAATCTCTGGGGAGGATTGTGAGGCCGCTGACTGACATTACAAATGAACAGCGCCTGAAAGAAAACACCTCTTGATCAAAAAGTTTAAGTGGACTGACGGGCTGTCCGCTACAAAAGTAATGTATTCTCCATCACTCCTCACCTTTTTTTTTATTGACTTTTAGATTTAATTTTTCTATTCACTTTCCATTATTTGAAGATAGGATTTTTTCTGTGCTGAACTCCTGCTGGTGTGTAACCCAGGGACCTATATGGTTCAAAGTAAAGGAGGGCTTTAGATTCTCTACACTATTATTTGACAGGTAAGGTATAATCTAAAGCAAAATGTAATCTTCTGTGACAAAATCTCAGTAAGGTATAAAGATCAAAATATGTTGTATAGACATGACGATGACCAAGGCTTCCGAGAACCGATCTCGTCAAAAGGTTTGGAAATAATCAAAACGGTCACCGACACAATTACATTTTATGCCCTTCAGATCTCCTATTCCTTTCAATATGGACGACCTAGAGGCCCCAACCATCCCACACTCATATTTTCTCAATTTGAATACTCCCACACCACGAAATCCATTGAAATTAGCTTGTTATGGTCCTCCAGATTAGAATAAGCATTCTTGTTGAAAACCTGCCAGGAATATCAAACAAGTGATACTTGTTGAAACCGTTGAATGTAATAAAAAACTTGGGACTCCGGCTGAAACCAAACTCCCTTTTCCTTTCATGTGAAACACCCATCAAAGAAACTGAAGGTCAAAATTAGATGTGTTGTCTCTGCTGCTAATCAAAAGACCATTGTGCAATCTTAAAATAATTATTGTAATTTTGTAATATTGCAGTCTTCTCCCTCCAAATAAAATCCTCCTGACTCTGTATAGCACAGATTAAAGCTGGTCTGTCTTTCGCACACATAGACTGTGCAGGCCGCAGATACATAACGGCTGCACAAGTATATCTGGCGACCCATTTCAGCATAAACAGAACAATATTGTTTAAACCTACGACACACCAGAAAAAAACTTTCCTCCATCAATGAGACTGTTTAAATAAAGGATTACTGTTAGAAAGATATCACTCGTCACCGGCTTGGTTTTCAATATCAGGATACATGTATTTATTATCCTTGCAAGAATGGAAGTAGTCATCACACACAGGGCTGCGTGGGACAAATAGTTCCCAGAACAGTGTCCTTCAGATGCTTATATACAGAGAGGGTGTATCACAGTCACAAGATGGAGAACACCGGTTCAAAGCAGTATTCAATGATTAGCTAAGGCCTTCGTAAGCAATAAACACGACAGTCATATTTCTATCTCCATAGAGGCTGAATCATCATGTTAATCGTTGTCACATAGATCATATGCCTAAAACAGTGTGTCCTGATGCTCTTCTAGCTAATCACCTGTTACACAGCTACGTAGGGCCTTTGTTATCATGTGCTACTCTGATATTAGAAGAGTGCATTCAGTATTTTCCCAACAATTACCAACATATGTTATGAGGAAATTAGTAATTTTATAAATTCATAATCATTAGTTTAGATTAGTGTTAATACAGACATGTTTTCCAACAAGCATTGCATAGGTTATTTGTAAAACGATGTCACCCAAAACCTTTCATCAACGTTATCATAAAACATATTTTCCAAGTATATCATGAATAACATGATAACGTTTATAATCTATATCATATTTAAAATCCTCTACTCATGAATTTTCCACTAGTCTTAATAATGAATGGCTGGTCTCCGAAGATAAAAGCTTAAGATCAGGAGTTTCATTAATTATAATTTTAGAATATCAGAGGACCGTGAAAGTTCTGTATGAAGAGGACTTTGATTGAGGTGGGAATATCGGCATTAAGATCCAGGCTGAAAATGTTCCACCACTTTCAATAAAGCAGCAGAAATCCATATCCCAAAGCTCTCCAAACTTTTACCTGCTAGGATCTGTCAGAAGCATTTAGAGTTAGAGCTTTTACACTTCACAGAGAATTATACATTGGGTTTTCAACAGTGTAGGCTTAACATCAGACAGACCTAATACATCTATGTTAAACAGTTGTCAAGATTAACACTGCCAAATATGTTTACATATCTTGCCTTCGGCAGGGAGGGGAACATCTAAGCTAAGGTCTCAGGGTGTGTGACTTTGTGATGTCTGTGATATTGCTCGGCATCATGGGAACTACTCCGTCGGTTGATGAAAAACTGCCAAATCTTTCATTTTTCTCTTGAAATGTGCAGGCCTGAATTTCCCCCCTCACTCTTTTCATGTTATCTGAGGGACTTGTGGCCAGAGTGAATGATCTTGCCTCGAGGCAACATCATACACTTATGGAAGTTTGAAACTTTTCACTAGCAAATAATTTTGTTTTGGACAGGTTAATTTATATCCATATAATCAACTTTTAAAACCCATAAAAGGCTGTAAGTGTCAGGAGGGTGTGTTTAATGTGCATGCTTTTGTGTGTTTGGTTGTGTGATTTTGTGTGCATGCATGCCCTACAAAGAATTCACTTATACCTCATATGCCCAAAAGCCATCATCACATATTGTGTTCTGCATTGTCTGTCATTAGTCATACGTTTCATAAATATTCAATCAGCCTGACTAGCATCCCAACGCCAAGTTTTCAAAAAAACAACTTCACTGCCCGTTACATTATTTATTTCTGTACCGTCTTATAAATAATTTTTCTTGTTCAACTATCATGCCTTCCTTTTTTATGTTTCTCTTTCCTGAATGTAAACCTCAGCAAAATAAAAGCCAGATCCGAAGCATGCTTCTGGTTATGAATTGAGTTGTAAATGCATCTGTTGTGGGCTTTTGAATGTGGATGCTGCTCTGGAAGTTCACATACACTTTATGATGTATACAGGGAGAGGTTTGGTTTACTAGGACACATGAAACAATGCGATGCTATCAATATTTTACTTGCACATAAATTGAGGGAAAATAATATTTGATTTGTGTTTGTTTCATTGCATCAGGCATACTACAGTATAGAAGTAAATATGGGACATTTGCATGGAATACAAATATGTACATGCATGTTTCCCATGTTTTCCTTTTTAAAAAAGCCATATCTTTACAAACACAAATACAAAATATTTAAATACGATTTACTCTTGTTTGCCTGTTAGCTCTGTGTACCACCATCAGTGGAACACAAACACAAACCTGTGTTTAAGTCTGATATTCAGCCTAGCAGGTCATAAGTCCCTGTCTGTGCCATTTAGTTTATTAAAAAACCATGTACTTTTCATCATTCAGCCCATTTAAGCTCCATTTTCCAAGTCATTCTTTCGGTGATAAATTGGCCCCAACAGTGGCACTTCAATCAGGCCTGATTTTCTATAACACGTTAGAAAATGAGAGAGAAAATTGTATGGAAATAAATCACATTCTGCTACTTGATCAGAACCACAGTCTGAGCCTGAGCTGCTCTCTGCCGTGAGTCAATTACTCATTACACACAGCTATTGACCTTTCTTCCAACAGGAAGTTCAGTGAATATCTCTGCAAGGATTGTAATTGACAAGATGTCTCTTTTAATAGAAAAATGCCCACATTTCCTCACAAGTTAATTAAAAATTCAATAGCGGACCCAATGGCCACAGCCACTGAGAAAGGTTAGTATAGACATTTGTACCTGCCAGGCTGCCCATACATGAACACATAATTTATGCCTGACAGGGAACCCATTAACACATGTACTTTGATGCCATTTAATACTTGACAGTGTCACAATTTGAAAATTCCCATCCAAATACAGTACATAATTTCAGGTGCATGTGACGTGAAAATAGATACTTTTAAGTCATTTGTGCAACCGCAAGTAGCATATATACTGTGTCCACACTGAATGGTGCGAGTAGGCTTGTCAGCACAGTGAATACTTTATAGAGCTCCAATTTCCAAAGTGAAAATGATGTAATCGTAGAGCGATTTAGTCCCACATTATGGGAAAATTTAGAAGTGGCAGCAAATCCGTCACCATAAGGAAAACATGACAAGTTCCTGCGATAATGCACATAGATCTGCCCTTCATTTGCCCTGGAGCCTTTCCCTGAACTCTGTTGAGTGGTATGGCAACAATATACATAGTAAGTCCAATGGTAAACACTTTCTTGAAAACAGTTCATATTTATCTGCTGAAAATGTGTGATATATCCTGACACACCAAACTCGCTCGGATCAGTCATTAGCCTGCATGGTTTTTCTTACCACTGCTACGCTGACGACACCCAATTAATTCTGTCCTTTCCCCGCTCAGAGACCCAGGTCGTCGCACGCATCTCTGCTTGTCTAGCTGACATCTCTCAGTGGATGTCTGATCATCACCTCAAGCTCAACCTTGACAAGACTGAGCTGCTCTTCCTTCCGGGAAAAGATTGTCCCACTCTTGACCTAACAATCAACATCGGCACCTCTGTTGTTTCCCCGACTCAGACTGCAAGGAATCTGGGTGTGACCCTAGATAACAACCTGTCCTTCACTGCAAACATAGCTGCTACAACCCGCTGCTGCAGATACACGCTTTACAACATCAGGAGGATACGTCCCCAGCTGACACAGAAAGTGACGCAGGTTCTGGTCCAGGCTCTCGTCATCTCACGCCTAGACTACTGTAACTCCCTCCTGGCTGGTCTACCTGCATGTGCCATCCGACCTCTGCAGCTCATCCAGAATGCAGCTGCTCGCCTGGTCTTCAACCTTCCTAAATTCTCCCACACCACTCCGCTCCTCCGCTCCCTTCACTGGCTTCCGATAACTGCTAGAATCCACTTCAAGACACTGGTACTTGCGTACCATGCTGCAAATGGATCTGGCCCTACCTACATCCAGGACATGGTTAAACCGTACACCCCAGCACGTGCACTCCGCTCTGCATCAACCAAACGGCTCGCTGCACCCTCGCTGCGAAGGGGGACCCAAGTTCCCATCAGCAAAAACACGTGGGTTTGCTATCCTAGCTCCAAGATGGTGGAATGAGCTCCCCATTGACATCAGGACAGCAGATAGCTTACACACCTTCCGGCGCAGACTGAAAACTCATCTCTTTCGACTCCACTTCGAGCGATATAACTATTAACAAAGCACTTATATACTAATAAAGGGCTGGCTTATCTAAAGCCAGTTGAGTAGCACTTGAAATGTTTTTGCTCTATGAAGCCTGATGTACTTATATGATTCTGTTTTCCTCAAGTTTGTATTTTGTTGGTCGAACGCTCTTATTGTAAGTCGCTTTGGATAAAAGCGTCAGCTAAATGCAATGTAATGTAATGTCATGTAATAATGACATGTGAACTCCACGGGTGCCTTGATGTAAATAAATCCCATAAAATGCCATCACCTTTCAACTTTCCAAACCCTTTCCATTATCTAAAGTGAATTCAAAGGGACACATGAGATTTCAGCTTGTTCTTCTTTCATTACGAGACACAAATTTGCACCAGCTGATACATTTGAAAAAAAAAACAGCATTTCATTCTTCAACATACAATTGTAGATTCAGCAGTATTTACAAAAAAATGTGTATTTTGAAGTGGAAAGATAGAAAAAGGTGCTTAATGGTATCATTAGGATCATAAAATAAGTCAGCCTAAAGACCTACAACTGAGAACAACTTAGCTGACAGGCACCTCTGAATTCTTGTATCAGTGTGGAGGGAAATGGAAAGAAAAAGAGCCGCCAGAGTATTTCCTACCGATGAATAAAAGCCACATAGGAAGGCATGACATTAATCATCCTGTTTGCTGTAATCACAAGAATGACATTGAGCCATACTGCCAATCTTCATCATTTCTCTTCTTGTGACTCACCTGTTTCAAATAATTTTCAGCAAATGCACCAATGGATGTGAATTGGTCTGTAAATGTTCTGTGGCCTTCTGTGTCTCACATTGTAAGATTCCATTCTGCTTTATCAAATATCCTGCTGAAAGATACCCTTGTCAACCTGCAGCCATAATTCATCCATGCGTTTGTGAATAGGGCTCCATTTTTTGTATCGGCGTGGTATGGTTTACCATTCCGGGAATCCTTTTGCAATTTCTAAATGGCACATGAATCAAAGACGGCAGAATGAATAATAAAATAAATTTGGGATTTGATGGTTGTATTTGTGATATAAATAGTTCAGAGGGAATGCAGATTGCCAGCTGTCCCTTGGAACAGTTTTACCTTATGCCACATAAACCATCCAACTCAACGTCTCTATATTTACATGGTCAATAAACAACAAATCTACCACGTTGAGGAACTATTTAAGATGTTTTTTTTAGAAAAACATTAGACTTTATCATATAACCCATGACACAATGCAGCCATGACCTTGCAGAGTTCAACTAAAAAAGGTTGCTGTGCTTACAGTGGACCAAGAGTAAAAAACACTGCACTAAATGATTAGAAATACAGATGAAATCTTATCCCTGCAGTTTCAGACTGATGAAAAGACTAGAGTATGGAGGAAAATCCACATGAGTACATGCATCAATCATGCCCCACATCAGGCCGTGGCACAGAGATGTGTGGTCTTTTCTTCATGTGGCACATATTTGGACCCTTGATAAAAGAGAAGTGATGGTTCAGTGCCACAGGATAGCAGAGAGCTATTGCCAATCAGGTGCATCCCTAACAGCATGAAGCACCGCTGCGGAAGGGTTTTTTCAGCAGGGTAATACCCCATGCCACATGAACAGAAATGTCCAGGAACGGCTCCATGAACATGACAGTGAAGTCAGCCTTCTGCAACAGACTGCCCAGTCACAAGATTCCAATCCAATTGAGCATCTGCTGGATGAGATTGAACATTTGGAGTAGAGATCTACTTCCAGTCAACTCGATGCTACTGTGGGTAGCACTAAAGACAACATTGGCTAGCATCCCTGTGGAACCCTTTTGACAAGATGTGGAGGTTATTTCCTAACAAGCTGACACTGTGAAGGAGGTAAGATTGGGTGTGACTGAACATTAATATCAGCATCTAGAAATAACTAGTGGGAAGACATTTGAAACAATAAAGTATATTTTGCGACTATAAAAGTAAGCAAACCCATATAACATTTCATATGTTTAACTGAATATTCTGTTGTATAAAGCAACTGCAAGAGAGCATCTATTCATGTTGTTATGAATCCCAACCAGTTAACTCATGCAGTATGCCAGTGATTACACTACAGCTGCCTTATTCCTACTGTACTTGTATTACAATAACATCCAACAACAGAGACAACAGATCTACTCTCAGAGTAATTTAAGTGTGGTAAAGTGATGATGCATCAACATTAATCTTTCTTTTCAATCCTATACTCTGGAAATGCATCTCTTGGGAGGTTTAGGGAACCTCTTGACACGCCGTTTCCTGTTCATTACCCAACCAGCTGTTGTTCCTAATGAGCCTAAAGGCAATCTCTCATTCTCTTATGGGTCTTGTGCAACTGGTGACACATCGTCTGCCCATAGAGTGAGGGCCAGCCACTAGAAAGTAACTTTGTTGTTACCACCAATTATTCCAACATTATTCTAGTATTAAAAGGAATGAAGAAAGTGGTTGAGTGGACTTCATAAACTTGATTCCAAACACCAGCAGTGTGGAGTAATACATTTAAAGGTGGGGTAGGTAAGTTTGAGAAACCGGCTCGAGATAAACTTTTTGTTATATTCCATGGAATGCTCTTAACATCCCAATAGCAATGAATATCTTAAGTGCTTTGACAACAAATCCATAAATAAATGTCATCTGTGAAAGCCGTAGTACTGTAAAAAGCACGACCAATCATTTTAGCCGGCCCGGCTAAAGTAACTGGATGGCCTACCTGCCTGTCAGCCTTCCATCTGTGCACAAACTTATCTCGTGCCCTCATTGGTCATGTGCGCGTTCGTGTGTGTTGGAGGAGGGGCTCTGTAAGGAAGTGTCAGATTTTTTCCGGCTGTGTACTTTCAAATTCTAGCGCACTCGAGCTGGATTCTCCAAAATTACCTACCCCACCTTTAAATGTATTCAAATTGAAGTAATTGTCTGAGAATTTTCAACATTTCTTTAAGAAATGTACAGAAATGTGCTTGAACACAACAAAGTTAAAAACAGTTTAAATGATCCTAATTAAAAACATTTAGACCCACTTAAATACTCTGATTGCAACGGTCATGGACCACACACCATGGCAATAAATAACAAGTCCAAGGTGTCTTCATTAATTTTGCAGCATGTTGATGTATGTGTTCGTTTTATCTCACTTAGATTCCCCTAAATGATGAACATGAGCCGTCCAATTGATCAAGATGGTTTTTTTTTGTGTATTTGTATGCATATCCTTACTTGCAGTGTATATATATATATATATATATATATATATACATATAGCTCTTAGTAACAACGCCATTCTCTGGTGTAAGGAACAATTCTGCAAAAAATGTTGCTGAGTAATCATTTATTATAGGACAGAAAAGTTAATGGTGTGATGATTTGTATATGGTGTGTAACAGTCCATGTCAGTCTAATGAGAGAAAACATATAGGTGCACAGCCCACTAGAGTCAATGTCATTTTGAGTCTTGAGTAAAATCGCTTAATGCTGACACACTCATAACAGCTTAATGGTGCTTCGTCCTGCACCTCATTGTTTCGGTAAAAACAATACTCCCTCATTTCATCTGACAAAATCTAAATTAAGGCACAAAGAGAATATTGTCCTCTGTACATCAGAGCTTCAAAGTCTTTCTTGGGAATATTAACACCTGGGCAATTTATCTGCATGAAGTCACACCTGCCCCTGACAGGCTGCAGAAGGTGTAGATTAGCTCCCACTCAGATTACAGCCTCATGAATCCTCATAGATAGAGCATGTATCCTGACGGCGAGTGAGTGAAACTGCTTGTGCCAGAGGAGAATTACTCCCCTGATGTATCACATTAATATGTGATAAACAACCTTGCATTGCCAGATTACAATAAATAATTCACTGCCCTTCAGAGGATGTGATATGTGCCTGCACAGATTATTTACAGTTTTGAAATTATTCTTTTAATCTCATACAGCAAGGTGAACCTGGAGTAAATAATACATGGTTAAAGTTTATACCTGCTTTATACTCTTTTTGTCTGATTATATTTTATATTATTTGGGTTATTTAATATTCTTGTGAGGCGCTACGCAGGGTTCATGCTCGGTCAACCCTGTCTCCTAAAAATGACGTTCCCACAGAACTAAACTGCATTCTCAATTACGTTTAGCTAGAAACTTATTTTCTCCACGTTGCGTTCGTTATGAACGTATCTCAAATACGTTTATTTTCTACATATCTTCTAGAAGCATATTTTCTCCCACGTTACGTTTCTTATGAACGTATCTTAAATACGTTTTCTACATATCTTTGCCATTTATTGTCTTGCTTATAATAATGATAATAGTCATTTATAAATATCATTTTAGAGCACACATTTTAAATTAGTAGGCGAGGCTGTAATTTCGCCAGCTGTTACTCTCATGAGCGAGGCAGAAAATAATAGTTTTAACATGCCAAAAAGCTGCTGTGTCATTTATTGCACCTCAAACATTAAAACAAATCCAGAGTTACGTGTTTCGGTACTTCCTCTAAGAAGAAA
Organism: Gymnodraco acuticeps; assembly: GCF_902827175.1. Classification (NCBI taxonomy): domain Eukaryota; kingdom Metazoa; phylum Chordata; class Actinopteri; order Perciformes; family Bathydraconidae; genus Gymnodraco; species Gymnodraco acuticeps. The sequence goes on from NW_022990699.1 coordinate 846,801, forward strand.
GGACAGTAACAGAAGATCTCTGTGGCTTCAGGCTTGATCGCCGTTCAAATGACAGCGTTGGTTTCCCCAAAACTGGGCGGGGCTGTAAAGTGACGTAGATTTTACTCTCATCTATTATTCAAAACCATTCTATTTATTCTAAAGTAAATTACATGCCAGTGTTTTATGTTTTTATTTTAAATCGTATAATGTCGGACTTTTTTTCCTGTCTGTGAGGAAAATAAATGGGGCTTAGAGCCTCAAAATACTGAAATCTGTATTTTTGAAAATCCTTTTTTCCTTATTTACTCAACAATAACACACAATTATCCTTGTTTTTATTTATTCGTTTAATTCTATAATCTTGGGCTTTTTAGCATGCTTTTTAGCCGTAAATAAAGTCACCGGAAACAGACGTATACTGTAGGCCTGTAAGGGACATTTTGAGGATACACACAAACCCACTGAACAGATTACACAAGATCCTCAGCTTGAAGCTCGTTGATTGGATGTTTAGCCGCAATGCATGTTGGGATATGATGTTAATGCAATATGATATGCGCTGCGAATCAAATTAGACTCTGTTGCTCCTTTGAAAAAGAAGAAAATAAAACAACATAGATTAGCTCCATGGCATAATGCCGAAACCCGCAAAATAAAGCAAAAGTCGAGACAACTTGAAAGGATATGGCGTTCCACTAAACTTGAAGAATCTCGTTTAATTTGGCATATTACTCTCAATGAATATAAGAAAGCACTGCGTAAAGCGAGAGCAGCCTACTACTCTTCATTAATAGATGAGAATAAGAATAATGCAAGATTTCTTTTCAGCACTGTAGCCAGGCTGACAGAGAGCCATAGCTCGATTGAGCCTTCTATTCCCATAGCACTCAGTAGTAATGATTTTATGTGCTTTTTTAATGATAAAATTGTTACTCTTAGAAACAAAATTAATGACCTCTTGCCTTTGACCAGTATAGTGTTATCAACAGCTCCCGGAAACGTAAGTTCTAATATTACACTAGATAGTAAACTAGAATGCTTTTCAGCCATAAACCTTGAACAATTAAATTCAATGATTCTCTCTTCTAAACCATCAACGTGTATGTTAGACCCAATTCCAACTAAGCTGTTGAAGCAAGTTTTTCCATTAATTAGCACTTATTTATTAAATATTATGAATATGTCTTTATTATCAGGCTATGTTCCACAATCATTCAAAGTAGCAGTGATAAAACCGCTTCTTAAAAAGCACAACCTCGATCCAGAGGTTTTAGCCAATTATAGACCTATTTCCAATCTTCCGTTCCTCTCAAAAATTCTTGAGAAAGCAGTCGCAAAACAGTTGTGTGATTACTTAAAAAACAATGATTTATTTTAAGATTTTCAGTCTGGCTTTAGAACACATCATAGCACAGAGACAGCTCTGGTTAAAGTCACAAATGACATTCTAATAGCCTCTGACAAGGGACGTGTCTCTATTCTTGTTTTGCTCGATCTCAGTGCTGCATTTGATACTATCGACCATGATATCTTATTGCAAAGACTAGAGCACTTAGTTGGCATACAGGGAACTGCTTTAGACTGGTTTAGGTCCTATCTATCTGAACGCTCTCAGTTTGTACGTGTCAACGATGAATCTTCCACGCAAACCAAAGTTAGCCATGGAGTGCCACAGGGCTCAGTGCTCGGACCTATTTTGTTCACATTATATATGCTTCCGTTAGGCAATATTATAAGGAATCATTCTGTACATTTTCATTGTTATGCGGATGATACTCAACTATATTTATCAATCAAGCCTGATGAAATTAATCATCTAAATAAAATTCAAGACTGCCTTAAGGACTTAAAAACGTGGATGACCTTAAACTTTTTGATGTTAAACACGACCAAAACTGAAGTTATTGTACTTGGCCCGAAGAATCTACGAAACAAATTATCTAAGGATATATTAACCATGGATGGCATTAATTTGGCCTCCAGTGAGACTGTAAGGAATCTTGGTGTTATATTTGATCAGGATTTATCCTTTAACGCCCACATAAAATCAATTTCAAGGACCGCCTACTTCCATCTACGTAACATTGCAAAAATCAGGCATATCTTGCCTCAAAACGATGCAGAGAAACTAGTCCATGCATTTGTTACTTCAAGGCTGGATTATTGTAACTCTTTATTATCAGGGTGTACCAAGAAGTCAGTCAAGTTGCTTCAGCTGATTCAAAATGCTGCAGCTCGTGTACTAACCAGAGTTAGGAAAAGGGACCACATTACTCCTGTTCTGGCTGCCTTACACTGGCTCCCTATAGAACACAGGATAGAATTTAAAATTATTCTTCTCGCCTACAAAGCCCTTAATGGGCAGGCGCCATCTTACCTTAAAGAACTCATTATACCCTACTGTCCTACTAGGGCATTGCGTTCCAAGAATGCAGGGTTGTTGGTTGTTCCTAGAGTCTCTAAAAGTACAATGGGAGCCAGAGCCTTTTCTTATCAAGCTCCACATTTGTGGAATCAGCTTCCAGTTTGTGTTCGGGCGGCAGACACCCTATCCGTTTTTAAGAGTGCGCTTAAGACCTTCCTTTTTGATAAAGCTTATAGTTAGGGCTGATTAGATTCAGCCCCTAGTTTTGCTGATATAGGCTTAGTTTGTCGGGGGACATCTTACTTCTTCCTTCTCTCTGTCTATACCTGTGTACTCTCATGTTCCGATTAACCCAGCTTCCCCAAATGTCTTTCTTTTGGTGTCTGTATACGCCGGGATCCGGAGTCATGGATGATCCTGCGCTCCTCTGTCCTGGATCTTGAGTCGTGGCTGTGGTCCTGGATCATAGGTCCTGGATGGATATCCTCGTGGATTCATCTTCCTATTATACACACATGCATTTCCAAACATTTGGACTACCTATGTTGCAAATGTATTATCTTTTCAATTTACACACGGCATCTATTGCACGTCTGTCCGTCCTGGGAGAGGGATCCCTCCTCTGTTGCTCTCCCTGAGGTTTCTCCCATTTTTCCCTTTAAACTGTGGGTTTTCTTCGGAAGTTTTTCCTTGTACGATGTGAGGGTCTAAGGACAGAGGGTGTCGTATTGTCATACTGATATTTTGTACAAACTGTAAAGTCCACTGAGACAAATGTAACATTTGTGATATTGGGCTATATAAATAAACATTGATTGATTGATTGATTGATATCCGAAAAAAATAAATAATAATAATAATACTTTATTCCGAGTGTTCTTGCTTTTCTCTTTGGAAGTCATCACATAACGGCATTGTAATACACGGTTCGGCTGCATTAAATATTACATATCTGCTGTAGGTCTTTATTTATAGAGCCCTGATGAGAAGACTTCTGGACAAACAGGAGAACTGCCGCCAAAACTGAATATGTGACGTGGATCATAAATATATCAACAATTAAACAACACCTTGCATTTATTTTCACAAAATACGTCTCCTTGCAGTATCAATACTAATTCGGCTGACTTTTATATTTGATCCAATTGGTAGATAGGTTACATTTACACCATAACGGTGCACAGCTGATAGAAAAGGACTTGTAGTTTTTAAAGATATTACTGATTTTCTTTGAATATAAGAATGTAAATACTGAGTTGAGAGAATAGTCAGGGAATTTGGGTGATGGGAGACACATCTATGGAATCACAATTTCAATAGCTTACCATTAAATGACGGATATGGCTTTCTGTCTGTAATGTTTTACAAATCAGATATTAATGTGTAGAAGTAAAGCATGATAAATAGTAGAGCAATAACCTGTACAATTATGTAAAAACATGAATAAAACTACACATCTTCAGATGTTATACATACATAAGTGTCCTACACTAATGATACAAAGTTATTATTAGTATGCTGTGTGTACCTTGTGTGCACCGCCTAGTGGTTAAAGCACGTTATTGAATTATTTTTGTTGAATAATGTTATTTTTGTTGAATAATGTTATTTGATGAAAAAAATATTAAGAGTACATACTTTCATAGGGGGAAAGTAGAAGGTCAATGATAGAAGTATAGAATATAACAAAATCAAGAAGATACTGTAAGTGATCTCTACAATAAAACAGTTTAGTGCCGGATGTACAAAGATATTAATATGAGGATGTGCAAAACAGACAAACTAATTAACCTTTATTAACACATTAAAGAATACTTTAGGTTAAGGTCTTCTTTCAAATAAGAAAAAAGCTTTGGGGGTATCTATCTACAGATAAATATTAAGTCTGACAAAGTACTTAACGTCTAATGTATTGCTTTCCTGCAATGTTAACTATGTTGAAGCACTTATTTTAACTGATATTATACACATTAATTATACTCTTATGTGTGTAGATAGTATAAGAAATGTGCAGAATTTGACAGTTTAATGGTGGAGGTACACACATATTGATAGATGTATTGTAATGCACTGTTGAGGAACCTGTGACCCAAGTGTTTCATTCATTGCATAACTACACCGTAGGTGTGTATATGATATGTAAATAAACCTTAGAAAATCTTGAAAGTGATGTGCAAAATAGCAATTATATACAGTTTTTAATTAACTATTAGTAGAGAATAACGAGTAATTAATATACTTTATAGAGATCTGCAGATACATGTGTAGTCTTCTCAATCACCAACTATCAAACAACTCTCCTGATTGTTGGCACTTGACAATCACCTTTCCCTGAATTTTACTCAGGTGTAACTAAAGTCTGCTTTAAGGATTGTTTATATTTCACATCATTAATCAGAATCTGCAGAGTTACTAAAGTAGTGGAGTAAAAATACCAGGTTAACCTCTGAATTGTAGTGGAGTAGAATATATATTAATGCTGCCCATTATGGATACAAGCGATTTTCACCCATGTAGTAATTACATGTTTTAAATGTGTACACACCAATGTGTTTCCTATCGCCTAAACCTCCAGGGCTGTACACAGTTTAATACTGTCAACGTCTTTTAAAACTACAATTCCCAGTAGAGACGTGCCATAGAGAACATGTTGCGAAACACAATAGCCAGCATGTGTAGTTCTGGGGGGGCGTTTGAGTCCAGTTTTGAATAGTCTGCCGTGGTTTCGTTCCATTTCAAAGAGCTTGACGCTCGGCGTAACCTTGGCGCACTGCCACTCCAACATCCAATCCCAGAGCTTGAAGGTTAATCACGGGGTTTGTCAACGGGACTATAGTCCCAAGTGATAGCTGGGGATTATGGGTAGTGTAGTGTCTTCGGCCATCCTAAACTGAAATGTTTTTCAGATATCATATCGCATTAACAACACCACATCTGGCGTCACAGAGCTCTTCTGTTACTGTCCTTTCTTCTTAGAGGAAGTACAGAAACACGTAACTGGATTTGATTTAATGTTTGAGGTGCAATAAACAACACAGCAGCTTTTTGGCATGTTAAAACTATTGTTTTCTGCCTGGCTCATGAGAGTAACAGCTGTCAAAATTACAGCCTCGCCTACTGATTTCAAATGTGTGCGCTAAAATTATATTTATAAATGACTATTATCATTATTATAAGCAAGACAATAAATGGCAAAGATATATAGAAAATAAACGTATTTAAAGGGATAGTGGAAATGGAACCTCAAATAGTTTTGTTTTAACTTATATATGTAGAGGAAACTTCTGTGTAGCTATGCAGTGGGAGTCACCGACTCAGGAAGGAGACACGGGAAGAGCAGTAGCTTTGATGTCAAACACATGATGGTTTATTTGGAGTTAACGGCCGGAGGATTCACATCACAAGTCCAAGAGTCAGAGGTTCTGACTTCACGGTAGAGTTGCCACGTCAATTCTGAAGAACTCTACCCCAGACCCATGTATTTAGCTAGTTCAGAGAGCATCATCAACATGCTGCATAACAAGATAGAATGATAACACCTCTATCAGCTGACGCCAACAGGCAGGAACAGGGAGACAAAACACTGAGAGCACAGCAGCCAAGGTTACAGGTGCCTGTGCTCAGTCAGGACAGTTTGAACTGATACACTGGGTCAAAGTTATGGGCCTTGGAAAATATTTCCACAACAATATACAAGCATAATTACGTACCAAAACAATCACACCTGATTACAAAAATATAATAATTGCCTTACGCATGTTAGAAGCACTTTATTGCAGCTTCCCCGAAGTTTTTTAGAAACGAAATGTTCGACTCAGCCAAACCGGAAGTGACGAAAACTTAGGAAGACGATACGATAACAAACCATGGCGTCTATGCAGAATGAACGTGGAAGGGCAAATATACCAGACAAAGAAGAAGGATTGTACGAGGTATCCAGTGATGATAGCGAGTCAGAAACATCCTCTCGGCTTTCCTACGAAAAAGTCGTTTTAGGAACTGAATCTGAATCCGGTTCAGTAAGCGACGATGGTGACAATATTGAGCCAGACGATGGACCATTACGTCCTTATTTGTTCGAGCCCGAGCCCGAGGTGATGGTTCACGGCATGGGCAATGGCGAGGATGACCAGGACCAGGCGCCAGATGATGCACCCCTACGCACAAATAATCTTGACTGGTAGGTCCCTAAGCATAGCTCACGCATCTTAAGATCACCTGTAGCCTTTACAAATATTAATCATTGTTAACCAGTTAAGCCCGAAGGTCCCCCCAGTGGACCCCTCCCACAGTTTTTTTTCTCTCACATGTCTCAGGGCTTCTTAACATTTATGAAACTATTAATGTTTCATACCATTTTAAAAGGTAAGAAACTCCGCTAACTGACAATAAGAACAATTGTTAGCTAGAAAAAACACAAGAGTAATACCAAGCCTTTGAATTAGCATTGAGCGAAACAATGCTAACTAATGCTAACACTTTTTTACACACAACACACGGTAGAAATGCCCTTATTACTATCTTAACTGCACAAACAAGATATACGATTTAAAGCTGAGACTCCACAGATTCCACACATGTAATGTGTTTTTAATGTAATTGTATATGTAACAGCCTTATGGGCATTAATTACATGAATAAATTGAAATTAATTGTATACTAGCATGATATACAGCTAGAGCCAATCGGTCTTTTGACGTAGTAGGGTCCTAATCCTAGGCTAGCCAGGCTGCCTGTCAAGTGTAGGCTGTACTCACAGTACTGTTAGTCTATCATGTCTATATGATGACTGTAGTGTACACATTCGACACTGTGTACCGGATAAATGGCGTTGTACAAAATGGTACAGGCTAATGATGCATTAAATCAACAAGAAAACATAATAAAATACTCACTTCTTATGTATTCCACTTTCAATTTGAGCTAGAGACCGAGGAATCTCGAAACAATCGTCAGTAAAATGACGGGAGCACGCGACTGCCGAATTACTCGTCAGCTTCGGCTCCGTGAAGTTTGCCCGTGTTATCTGAACAAATTTCACCCACTGACGACGAATGGCTGGGTTTCTTGGAAACGCATGCGTCGATACGCCATTCTCTGCATTTGCTGTCGCACTACAGCCATACAAAACACATCTATTCACCATAATAAAGGTCGGCTATACACATGCAAATGCTATTGAATGTCCGCCATTGTTTGTGCCCGTCTTCCTATGCTCTCGTCATCACCCGAAGATTCCCGACGATTCCCGAAGTATTTGAGAGGGCGCAGTAAAATTGAAAATAAAATGAAACTAGGCGCATGAAATTAAAAAAAATTGTTTATTATGCTTATTTTTAATAAAAATGTAAGTTAAACCCAAAATTCGCAGATTTCCACTATCCCTTTAAGATACGTTCATAAGAAACGTAACGTGGGAGAAAATATGTTTCTAGAAGATATGTAGAAAATAAACGTATTTGAGATACGTTCATAACGAACGTAACGTGGGAGATAATGCGTTTCTTGCTAAACGTAATTGAGAATGCAGTTTAGTTCTGTGGGAACGTAATATTTAGGAGACAGGGTTGGCTCGGTCCACAGCTGCTCTGAAAGAAAGGGGGGCGGTGTTGGCGAAGTCGATAGGGACCAGTTCAAGTCCTGGCAAGACCAAGTGCTACTGTTAGAAATTAATCAATGTTTTGATAGCATAATGTACCTTAAACATACCTTCAGTTTAAATGCTGTTTTATACTGAAAAACCAGAAGTTCTTGTGCACAACCAGTTGCCAAGCTTTTATTCTGAAAATCCTTCATGACGACATCCGGGACTACCGCCCATTAGTATCATTAAAGTGGCTATTGACGCCGTTAACATGTATTACATATAAAGTTATGAAAGAGATAAGGAGGAGAAAATGCATGTGGAAGTAAGCAATGAATGTAAAATGTCGAAATCCTCTGTTTAACGCGATATCGGACACAGACGAACGAGGGGGGAAGTCTCCTACGTCACTACAGCTCACAGAGAGGAGGAGCGAACAGCCAGCAAGCGGGAAGGACGAATGCTTGTAAGCTCTCTTCTGCACGGCCGCCACCTGGGAGAGGAAGCTGCAGCCTTTCTCTCCTGACTGAACAATATCCTGTTTGTAACATTACCGTGCTTTTTATTAATTAAAGTACCAATGTTGAACCTTCTCAGAGACTCTATTTAGTCTCCTTTTTAAGCTTCTCTCCTGGACGCGAGAAAAACGATCACGGTTTACACTACCGAGGTGTCCCTGAGCAAGGCACCGCTCCCTACACTGCTCCCCGGGCGCCGTTCAAAATGGCAGCACACTGCTCCTAACACTAGGATGGGTCAAATGCAGAGAAACAATTTCCCCACGGGGATTAATAAAAGTCCATCTTAATCTTAAGTGTTTTTTTCAACAAAAACCCATTTTGGGGTTTATAAAAGTTATACTGACTGTGCTGTACAGTTACAATTATAGAAGAAAGGAATATATAGGTTCAAGTGTGATGTGTGCTGAATATCAGTAGCTCAACTGGTGATAGAAGAAGTTGCTGTTTGTACCACTCATGTTGATGGAGTAAGGCATCAAAATAATCCTTTAAGTGCTTCTATTTGACGCATATTTCAATGTGCATGTTCAGTCAGTGGGAAATAGGAAACAAGCTTAAGTACAAAAAATATAAATATAGGCGTCAAGTAAGTTGAAAAGACATGAAGTGTGTGAAGACGAAAAGCTCCTTTTTGAGCAAATAAAAACGTTACACTTTCATGGGCAAGCTACAAACATTGGCAGGCTTTTTGCCCCCTATCTTTAAATGGCAAGCCTCCACCTCAGGAGTTCCTCTGTGAACAATTTGGAAAACATAAAAAATGTTGTCTCTTCCCTGTTGAGTCCAGGACAAAGGAGGCCAGAGAACATCTGCTGCCTGGCAGTCAATTGTAATCTTGTAGCTCTACTGCAGACATTGTGATTCACAGCTGGATTAAAAAAAAATCCGATTTCATCCAGAGTAATTAAGAAACAAGTGGAGTCAAATTAATTTATACATGTGATGCCAGGAAGAGGACGAGAAAAAAGTATTGGTGATGCTCGTGTGACGGTGAAAAACTGCACTGTATTGAAACGTTTTTCATTCATCGTTTGAATTGATATGGACCCATTTCGCCCTTTGTTTTTCGTTATTTAACATCTAAAAAATATATATGTCTTATTCTAGCACTTATGGATGGTTCACTCAATTCATGACTGAAATAGGAAATCTGGGAGCTTTTCGATTTCCGTGGATGTTAAAGTATGTACCAGCTCCATGGCAACTGCAAGGAACATTAAGTTGACCCACCGTCACCGTGTGATCGATAAAGCTGAATATTTATTGAGATTAGTTGATAAACTCTAGAACATGTACACAATATTTGCAAAGTGCATTTCATCTGAGAAAACAAATAATAGAAGGTTATATAACATGCATCTCCCACATTACTATAAAGTGACTTGTTCTGGTCAACTTATGCATCTCCGTTATACACCACAAACTGTAACCCATATTAGAAATAGTGGTAGTTTTTACATTTACGTTTTCTTATCATACAATGAATGGCGTAAGAGAGCTCAGACTGACAGGTGGATACAATTCAAGGTAAAGCTTTACTGCCACTAAAGCCTTAGGCTACTCGGGCTACTCATATCACCCACCCCGATAATCTGTACAGCAAAGCACCTGTACTGTTGCTTTTTATTTTTTAATGTACAACCACCTTGGTTGTTGATGCCTTAAGCTACCCTGTTTTAACTTCAGGAAACACTGCTGCCATGTTTCAAACCTTTAAGATGGGAAGATTAGTGTGATAACGCCTGAGGATTACAGTCAATGCTCCATCAGCAGTTCTCTGTCTGAAGCCATTTACCTGCATTATATGAGTGTTCCTCTCTTTCACAGGAATCCACACAACAAGAGAACTATACATTGACAAAGGTTTACGCAGATCTTTACATTTTAAAAAGTGTTACATTTGTTTTTCTGCTATTAAAAAGGAATTATAATGGTCTGCAATTGTTGAAGGGGTGTCATTAAATCTGGGTCTGGGGGGTCTGTATAGCAGGGCCATCTTGGACCTCTGCCTTGCTCCCCACTGTGGCTCTGTTGAAGCACCTGAAGGTTTTTGCCCTGAATTGCACATGTGGCCATTGTTGTTTGGGCCTGATGTAATTTTCTTGGCAAGCTGACAGCATTGCTGTGTTACGCATTTCAACCATCAAAAATTGGTACGCTCCAATATTCCCCTTGTTCAACGCCATGGGCCTTTCAGCAAATAGGACAACATGTGTATCTGTTGTGTCAAATATTTTTTGTGCCAGTCAAATGTTATTTACGGTTAGACTTGGACACAGCCAGAAGCTTATACGCACATCCAATTTTATAATCAGGAAACTTTTCAAATATAGAGCTGCTTTCATGTTAACTAACATGCTTTAGTTATATAACATTTTATAGTTGCATTTTATTTGATTCAGGGTCATAAATATCTGTATCATTCAAATGTTGATCTCATTCCTTTATAAGACATAAAGACATTAAAGGTGGGGTATGTAATTTTGGAGAAACCAGCTTGAGTGCGCTAGAATTTGAAACTACGCAGCCGAAAAAAATCTGCTTCTTCCTTCAGACTTCCTTACAGAGCCCCTCCTCCAACACACACGAACGTGCACATGACCAATGAGGGCACGAGATAAGTTTGTGCACAGATGGAAGGCTGACAGGCAGGTAGGCCATCCAGTTATTTTAGCCGGGCCGGCTAAAATTATTGGTCGTGCTTTTTACAGTACTACGGCTTCCACAGATGACATTTTTGTATGGATTTATTGTGAAAGCATTTAATTTATTCAAGAGCATTCCATGGAATATAGCAAAAAGTGTTTCTGAAATAAATTACATACCCCACCTTTAACGATAATAATAATAATAATAATAATAATAATAATAATTAAAGCTGCAAGCAGCGTTGAGCGGGTCTTCGACGCTCCGCAGGCTGTTGTCCGCACGTCGACGTGTCTAGGTGTGTCGAGGACTCGGCCGTTGGCAAACGTGGGAAGTTTCAGGCCGATCGGAAAATGTCTTTGAGTTACAGCAGTAACACAAACGTTGTGTTGGATGGCGGGTGATCTGTCGCCATGGCAACGGCATATGATGACATCCCATAATATGCTTAGATGTGTTGAGGGCTGCATCGTTATCAAACCTGTGAAGTTTTGGGCCGTTTGGAGCATGTTAACTGGAGTTATGAGAAAACCGTGTTTCACGGCGACCACCGTGCCGCCCACGTGACTGGGCTCACACGGCCTATCAGCCGTCATGATTTCCGAACCTTTTCTGTGCTTTTGCCGGTCGTTTTCCCTGTTTTGGGTGTTCTTTGCGAGCGATAACCATGCAAAACCCACAAAAAACAGGGAAAAACCAGGGGCAAAAGCCCATTAAAAGTGGCCTAAATCATGGCAGTAGGTAGCCCACGCGACTACAGTGAGGTGGGCGTAGCACATTATTGAGATCGGACCGATTATTTGTTACTTTGCGCGCACTTTTGACCCCCGCAACATATGTGAAAACTCACCAAATTTTGCACGCGCGTCAGAAGTGGTGAAAATTGCGATGTGTAATTGGTTCCGTAACTTTGCGTCAAAAATTGCGTAGGCCATGCCCACTTCCGGTTTTAACGTTAACTCCCCCCACTTTAACTTTCACGTAAACAAACGAAACTCGCTACGCATATCTAGGGTGCGGAGACGAACAAAAAAGCCTCTTGTGCGGCTTTCACAGCAGCGCTTTTCCCTTTCTAGCTCCGAGCGGGAGCTTTTCTGCTCCCGCTCTGTTCACACCGCCCAGCACCCGACTGGTGCTGCCGCTGCTGCGTCATGACGTCACCGTTTACATCGCTGATTTGCTCCCCAACGGCATTACGGCGCTCACAACAACAACAACTGCGTCGGGTCGATGATCGTGTTGCTTTTAATCACACGAAGTCAGAATAAATGGAATAACGACTTCTCCAACCTTATACTTTGCTCCAGAGTGCCGTGGTTCATTGTTTATTAATGTGTTTCTGCGGCATTTACCGACCGCTGCAGTGTTGGCTGCTCTTCCACGGGAGTTTATTCTCCCGTTAGCTCCCGGTTAGCTCACACTGCAGCGGCCGCTCTAAAGTATTCACTGTCCGACTCACACAAGCAGCTGATACATATCCCCAGTTCCCCTTAAGTGAATGTGTGTCAGTCTGAATTGACGCTGTTTGGCATCACAACGCTGTTATGAAAGTTTCTCTGGTATAAAATGGGTGATGTTAGCATAGCAACCGAAGCTAAACTGACTACTTGCTATTGCTATCCTATTGTGGCATAAACCGTTTTCTACCGGCACATTTTACCGGCGTATTTTTATTATGATTCTACTTGTGATAGTCGGACACGACAACCTGTGTAGCCCATGTATTGATTCCATCCGATAGCTGCTATAATACAAAACAAAACGTCTGCCTCTCCACAATGATCAATAACAGTGAACGGATGGTCAAAGTAAGGTACAAATAAACAGAATCACACGAAGCCTGGTTAGTGTTGCCTGACTTTATAACATTACATTACATTACATTGCATTTAGCTGACGCTTTTATCCAAAGCGACTTACAATAAGTACATTCGACCAGGAAGACACAACCTTGAAGAAAACAGAATCATATAAGTACATCAGGTTTCATAGAGCCAAACATTTCAAGTGCTTCTCAACTGGCTTTAGATAAGCCAGTCCTTTATTAGTATAAAAGTGCTTCGTTAATAGTTCTATCGCTCGAAGTGGAGTCGAAAGAGATGAGTTTTCAGTTTGCGCCGGAAGATGTGCAAGCTATCTGCCGTCCTGATGTCAATGGGGAGCTCATTCCACCATCCTGGAGCCAGGACCGCAAACCCGCGCGCTGGGGTGTACGGTTTAACCATGTCCTGGATGTACGAAGGGCCAGATCCATTCGCAGCATGGTAAGCAAGTACCAGTGTCTTGAAGTGGATTCTAGCAGTTACCGGAAGCCAGTGAAGGGAGCGGAGGAGCGGAGTGGTGTGGGAAAATTTAGGAAGGTTGAAGACCAGACGAGCCGCTGCATTCTGGATGAGCTGCAGAGGTCGGATGGCACATGCAGGTAGACCAGCCACTTATAAAGTGTGTTTATAAGCACTATTGCTTGTAGGCAGGCATGACAGTCGACCCATGTTCAGGGGAGGTGGGTTTAGTTTCCTGCACGCCTTGACGTAAGAGAGACGTAAGCGACGCCGCCTCTTAGCTCCGAAGCTCTTGCCTCTAGACCGACAATTTTTTGGAGCTGGAAGTGAACCGGATTCCGGAGCTAAGAGCCGGCGCCGCTGCGGTGTGAACAGGAAAAACCGGCACTTTTCATTCTCCAGCTCCGAGCCGGAGCTGAAAAAGCGCTGGTGTCTAAGGGGCATTGGAGGGGTATAAAATAACGTACAGGAAGTCGGCCATTTTGAATTTGGCGTTGGAAAAACGCGATTTATCGAATTTGATATCGCGTTCGGGACTTTATCCGAACGACTCGAAAATCGTCGGGTATTATCTCGAGACATGGGCGGCAAATTGTTATAACGCAGTTTTTTTGTTTTTCGCACGGCGTAGCCGTGATTTGGCGCTAAAGTTCACGTTCGCTCGATGCTAGGCGGTCCCTCGCCATAGAACACGATGATGTCATAACTCAAACTGACATACTCAGAACACCAACAAACTTCACATGATGGTTAACACTACGGCCCTGAACAGCTCTAGGTCAAATCTGATGTTACTTAATGTGGCATTACCATGGCAACAGATCCTTCGCCATTAAACACGGTGCTGCTGTAACTCCAATGGACACGGTCCCATCGTCCCCCAATCTTCGCTTTTATATCACCGGTCCATAACTCAACAGCTCTACGTGAAATCTGAAATCTCACCATTTGTCGTTTCCATGACAACGCATCCTTCGCCAAAAAATACGATGTTGTTGTAATTCAATGGAAAATCGTCCAAACAGCACCAGACTTCAGACTATCATTAATGGTCCAGCCCGCAACAGCTCTATGTCAATTAGGGGATGTTATCATATGCCGTTGCCATGGCAACGCATCCCTCGCCAAAAAACCTGGTGTTGTCGTAATTCAATGGAAAATCGTCCAAATGGCCCCAGACTTCAGATAATGGCTAATGGTCCGGCCCTGAACAGCTCTATGTCAATTAGGGGATGTCATCATATGCCGTTGCCATGGCGACAGATCCCTCGCCATGAAACATGGTGTTGTCCTAATTCAATGGAAAATGGTCCAAACTGCACCAGACTTCACATGACAGTTAATGGTCCGGCCCTCAACAGCTCTATGCCAATTATGGGATGTCATCATATGTCGTTGCCATGGCGACAGATCCCTCGCCATGAAACAGGGTGTTGTCGTAATTCAATGGAAAATCGTCCAAACGCTACCAGACCTCAGATGACAGTTAATGGTCCGGCCCTCAAGACCATGACAATAGTGAGTTTTCCCCAAAAGCTGTTGCCATGGCAACGCTTCCCTCGCCGTTAAGCACCATATTGCTATTACTCCTGTGTAAATCGTAAAAAATAAATAAAACTTCACATGTGTGCTAACCGTCAAGCCCTCAACACATATATGTGTCCATTTTGAGATGTCTTTAAATGTCGTTGCTATGGTAACAAAAAGGTCGCCGTGAAACACGGTTTTCTCATAACTCCAGTTAACATGCTCCAAACGGCCCAAAACTTCACAGGTTTGATAACGATGCAGCCCTCAACACATCTAAGCATATTATGGGATGTCATCATATGCCGTTACCATGGTGACAGATCACCCGCCATCAAACACAACGTTTGTGTTACTGCTGTAACTCAAAAACATTGTCCGATCGGCCTGAAACTTCCCACGTTTGCCAACGGCCGAGTCCTCGAGACACCTAGACACACACATCGACGTGCGGACAACAGCCTGTGGAGCGTCGAAGACCCGCTCAACGCTGCTTGCAGCTTTAATTATTATAGTTATTATACTGCAACGCACACACATTCTACTCTCTGCTGTCTATAGCATATGTCTATATAAGGATATTTAGTTTTCACTCCTCATATCTCCAGCTTCTTGTTCATATAAACTGCTACTATTAAATACAAAGTACTTAAGTACACACATGAATATATAAAAACACACTTCTTATATATCAGGGGACATTAAAATGAATATACCAAAAATTACACTGTATTAAACTTCCTCCTATAATATGTTAATTTAATTCTCTTCAGCATGAAGACAAAATGGCCCAACTTTTGAGAGAGCGAAACGTCACAAAAGTATTCATATAATCATATAATCCGTTCTTATTGTGCATCCATGGGTAAAGGTAAAACTCATATAGTACTGAACACGTCACATGAACGTGCCGGGCGGCGCGGCCCCGTGGGTTAGATCCGCGTTCATTATGCCGAGGAAATTAACTCTCAGAATAACGTTATTAGCACATTTTACAACTTGAGGACCCCATAAGGGCTATACAAATGTAGTTTAAAAAAAATTATCCAACGATTTACAGACGTCTCTTTCCCAATGTTTGTCAATGGGAAAAAGTATTTCCGGGCCCAACGACTGATACGGAAGTGTAGTACCGCCGTTTGGCCACAACGAATATTTTCATCAGTGTCCGGCGCACTTCCTGGGGGCTTGGTACCCATTCATCTCTATTACTGTTCCGACACTTGGAGACAAAAAGTTTAAAAGTGGATTTCGCGAATGAGAATCGTCCAAGGACATTTGCAAAAGATAGTGTGTCTCAAAAACGGATTCAATTGTATTTTCAGGTTTTATGGAAAGCCAATAAATGAATTGCCGTTAATACAAATATTTGAATTACTTTTATTAAGAGTCATCACCATGAGCACTGGGTTTTTGTTCATGAACTCACAAAAGGAATAAAAACCTGAAAACGTTTATACCTCTACCTTATGACGTGTTATGTGAGGACAGCAGTGTTGACAGAAATATATTGTAACAAAAGCAATAATAAGCTTGATCAACCATCGACTTGACAAAATAATATAAGCTAAACAAGATGTTAATAGTAGGTCATTACAGAGGGGAAATGCCTTTTAAAATATGGTTTAATTAAGGAGATTTTCGAGACTGTTTTTACCGGTACCAGTACTATGTTTTAAAGGGGCCGCATTATGCGTGTTTCACAGTTCATATTTGTATGTTGTGCCTCTAATGTCACATGTTTACATGCTTTAATGTTCAATGAGTGCTGTATTTTTCTCATACTGCCTGTGCTGAAGCACCTATTTTCACCCTCTGTCTGAAACCAGAGCCCAGTCTGCTCTGATTGATTATTTGGTCTGCGCTATTGCGATTGCTCAACAGCTTAGAGATGTCCTGCCCCTTAGCAAATCACTTACAATGTGTTGGAGCCCTAGCCAGTGAGTGAGTGTCACAGTGATGTCATTATTTAGGGAGGTAAACAAATAGCAAAAATCGAGGCGTTTCAGGCTAGGGGGGAGAGTGCGTGGGTGCATTCATTCTTAATGCCTTACCGTGTTGAGAATAATGACTGTCCTATCAAAGGTGGCAGCCGTGTGATGTCACAAAAGGTAAATATGTGAGACGTCTAATGTAGGGGCTCAGGGTGGATATTTGAGGTCATTTTTCCACACAGGCAAGATCTGCAAGCACTGCACATGCAAGTTTACATGATACGTGAGGCATGTATAACAATTAGACATGCCAGTCTATGATACTTATTCATCAACTGCTGACACGAAACATTAATTCCCTTTGCCAATTTTAATTAGTCATCTCTCATACTGCCATGATAACACGCTATGTCTCTTTTATTAATTCACATAGGTTCCTCTAATGTCAGCATATAAAGTCTTGACAGGGGAGTCATGTATCACTCGGGACTAATGCAGACGGTTATTAAAGGGATATCATTCATATTGTCAAGTGGTAAGAAATGTTAATTCAGCGTTTGGTACTTAATGGAGGGAAATTCATTTCCTTTAAAGGCTAGTTCATCTGATGATATGCTACAAGACTTGTATCTCAGAGATAAAAATAAACAGGATGCAATGTTTTGTTGGTGTCTTGTGTATTTCTAAGACATTATTCTTCAGAAGCCCAAGGTGTATTATCTTTTTGTGACATATTCTGTGGCTCAGAGATTACTTGAGGAATAATGTACAACAATTCCAGGATTTATTCTCAGCCAGATAGGCCAGGCAAGACCATGCTACTTCACAAGACAATTTGCTCACCTTAAAAAGAGATAGGAGAATGGTCACATCTCCAAGGGCTTGACTTCTCGCCGTAACCCCCAAAAATGATGACACAGTAATCTGTGGAAAATCCAGGACCTCAGCATTTTTCTTAGTGTAACTTGAATTTGATGGTAGCCTTTCACAGTGTGACAATACAGCAGGGAGTGAGTGATCCGTTTAGATATGGAGATATGGAGGTAAAAGGGAAAAAGGGCCTCTCAGTGATGTCATAGCACACCTTTGCATCCAAGTTTGGGGCTTGATACAACATGTGTATTTATAAACACTTTTTTTTTTTTTCAAGAATAGATGTATTATATCATAATATGTGAAAAGGGGGAAAAATAACCATACAGTAGATTGACGTTATCTACTCCATATGACGTTAATATTATTTTCCATCCGTTTATCATCCCATCATGTATTTTATGGGTTTCACGCCTGAGGGCAGGTGAAGAGGACTGCTCTCTGACAAATGATTAGCCGTACTTTATCTCCATGAATCCATCTTCCTTTAGTCAGGGTGAAATTACAGCTGCATGGGTTTACTGGTCATTCTACTTTTTTGTGATCACTCGTTGAGAATCATCAACAAAATCTACTCTGCTAAAACTAATATTCAAGGGAAAGCATTGTCATTGTCAGTTTTTCTTGGCTGGAGTACTTTTGAGGTTATTCACCCACAGTTGCTTTGTAGTCATTTTAAATCACAGAATTCCATTGAGAGAATCATACAGCAAATGGATCAATGTAACGTGCACAGCAGAGCAAAGTTTCTACTCTCCTTCACAGCCGTTGCCGGGATAAGACGGCTGACGGCAACATCCATACAATCTTCAAGTACAAATACAGCTAAGCCGCTAAGCTTATGATTGGTGTGGGAACACAGTATGTAAGCAAATGACTTTCAAGAAGAGAGGGACCTGCTGATTTCTCAATTATACTTCCTCCTCTGGCTTGGGAGAAACAAAAAAGCTACACTGCATCATTGACAGTCAACAGGGCCAGGCCAGACTCTCGCCCTTAGGTATTGTGGTCCAACAAAAAAGGGAAATAGGCTTGTTCCATGTGAGGAAGGTTCATTCTGCTGTGAGATCACAAAGAGCAAGGTTACACAGTTGAACAATGAGACGACTGCTCTCACTTTAAAGACAACCTTCATCTTTTGTGGTGCATGGAGATGGAATGATCTGACGCCGTTTCTCCAAGAAATACACACACACATAAGCATCCTACAGTGTTTGTATTGCACAGGGAAAATGTGCTGCTCGATGCGGGGAGAGAATAAGAAAACCATAAGACATTCATCTATCACAAGATAGACCCCAAACACCACTAGGCATACAAAAACACGTTTTAAAAATTTAATATGGTAATTTTGTACTTTATATTTTCCCTTCATGCCCCTCCTCAACAGAGACATATGTGCAGGGAACAGACGTGTGAGATTCCACTAATGTTTTAAACATTCCGGCACACTGTAATAAACATCAGCATTTGCATTCACACTGTGGTGATAAGTAGGTTACCCTAGAATAGGAATATATCCTCTGTGGTGCACTATTGCTGTTAAATACTTAATGGTGCTGCCAGTATCTTCAAGGAGCACCTGTCCCGTTGTTTTGTTAGTCTGATTAAAGTGTGAAAGAGCTTTAGGGAAAAATAATCAATGGGGAGCTCCTCGTTAAGTCAACTCTGCGTGAACATACTTTAGAAATGGCATATTTGTTTCTACAGAAAAAAGTGTTTTTCAGCCATTATCTCATTAGGCACTAAACAAGGCATTGTAAGATAATGCATTCTACGAAGTGATTATAGTCCAGAAAATGATCCAAGGTCATCACCTGCGAGAAAATAAGACAAGTCTATTGGGTTTGTGCTTTCTGATGTTTGTCCTTGTAAAAAAGGGATGTCAGCAACTAGTTTACAATCTTCATGCCAGGTTGCTGAATATCTTATTCTCTTGCCAATTGAACGATTACCGTCTATTGTTATTACTACATTATAACAGTCACACCACCAGAGTTTACATTGGCATGCACAGAGTAGGCTATTGGCCACGCTTTAGAGTCTATTCAAGTTTAATTATACACGTGTGCCTTTGATAATCGGTGATGGGGTGCACTGCTGCTGTGAATACAGCCATTAATAGTGCAGTCATTTCTACCTGAGGTGCTCCCTCCATGGGTACAACACTTTAGTGGTTCAGCTCCAAGCCAGACTCTTTGAGCAGGAGCTTAGCCCATAAATTACATTTATAATCCCAGTAGTAATAGAAATAATTGCTGTTGCGATGTTTTTGTTGACATTGAACTGTACCCATAATGCTGTGTGAATCTGATTTAATAAAGACAACAAAAAACAAGGTGAGGGGAATAAGACTGTTCATGTCACGATAAGTAGGTTACCAGGGAGAGATGAACATCTAAACCAGGTTTCCATACTCAAAGCATGAGTTATTCTGCAGTATGACCAAGGCTCCTTCGCGTCGAAAGGAGCCAGTTGAGGTGGTTCGGGCACCTAGTTAGGATGCCTCCCTAGGGAGGTGTTCCAGGCACGTCCAGCTGGGAAGAGACCAAGTAGGTAGACCTAGGACCAGGTGGAGGGGATTATATCTCTTCACTGGCCTGGGAGCGCCTTGGGATCCCCCAGTCAGAGCTGGTTGATGTGGCCAGGGAAAATAAAGTTTGGGGCTCTCTGCTGGAACTGCTACCCCCGCGACCCGACCACGGATAAGCGGGAGAAGATGGATGGATGGATGACCAAGGCCAGCTTACTGCAGTAACTGGGTTAAGAGCTGAGTTTTGATGTGCATGTAGCAGTGGAACGGCAGCAGCTACACTGAGCTCACATCTGAGATGTAAGCAGTCGCCCAACTGGAATCGTCTTAACATGTTGCCTCAGAATAATACAAAACACGTCTTTCAGTTGAGCTCCACGTGTTTAAGTGTGAATAGACGTGTGTTTGTAGCTATTCAACAAATCAAAATATCATTCAAGTGTACAGAGGTGCAGAATGCAGAAACGCACCATTCAAACCCCCAGTAGAAAGTACCTGTCATGTCTCTGTGAGGGTGTGGGAGTTCTTCCTCCCTGCCGAGCTCTTGTCTATTCTCAGTGATATAGTTTCCAAGCCAGCAATCACATAATTAAGGCCCTTCATCATATTTATTCATCCTCAAAGGTTTCTGACAACCTACAACTGTTTTCCACCCCCACTGCTAAACCTTGTACAAACATCAATACCCTTGGCAGTACCTTGATAATGTGATTCATTTTGTCTTCGGCTTGATTTATCTTTATTATTTAGAATGAAAACGCTAGCTTGTACTGTATATTGAGAGTCCTAATAAACAGATGAATCAAGGCCTTTTCTTTCCATTGTCTCTGGCAATGCACAATAAAGTTGTGCAGCATAGGCATGACAACACTCATCCATTCTCAACTTGAATGTTCTGTAGGCAGAACCAGCTTCCCTGAAAGCCTCACACTCAACTAGCTGGAAATGATTTCAGTGGAAGACTAAGGCCTTATGATTAATGCATAATGCCAGTATCCCATCAGAGTAATACGCTATCATTGTGCTTATTATTAAAAGTTTATAAGCCTGTGTCTATGGCCACCTTAAGAGCTTTTGTGTATTATTTAAGCTGTACCCGGGAGCAATAGCCAGGCCTATCAACCTCACTCCACACAGTTGTATGGCGTCCATCTGATGGCCCTTGCATGTAAAATATTGAACTAACTTTATAATAGACTCTGTGGAAGTCTCCAGCAACAGCCAACTGCAATCTGTGCATCGTTTATGCCTGAGTGCTGTGAAAACCGGGAAAGAGATGTGAAAATGTCTTATTTTAGGTCAATTTGAGGTAGAAATGGGGACATTTATTTAAAGCAAAGGAGAGTGAACAGCGAAAGTGAAATCTGTGGGATAAATGGTTTAGACTTCTCTTCTCTCTGCCTTTTTCTCATTGTTTCTATAGATGCTCAAACATCATCATCATTAAAATATGTACTTGTAATAGACACTTACGTTAAGTGAAATAGACACTTACGGGGCCTGCTTGGTCAGCAAATGAAATCAAACATGTCATGTTACAACTTTTTTTAAGCTTTAAAAAAGAAAGCTTGCACTGTCCTCATCTTCCATGAATAATCAAGCATTTCCCAATCATGTCCTACATTAGGCCTCATGCAGTTTCCCCAAGGCTATAGATCCAGGTTAGAATTGGTTTTATAAGGAGCTATAAAGCGGTCCTTACCAGACCTTTCCACATCTTAGGCTGAGGACTTAATGCTAAAAAATTGTTTATCTTGCCTCATAATTTTGCACTCATATGCACCCAATTATTCAACTTTCAAATGTATTTGTACATTTCCATTTGTAATTACATATGTAATTCATATTGTAATATGCATCAAAATAAAAATATTGCAATGTCAGTTTCTTACAATATTCTGCATTCATAGTGGGTGTGTGAGAAAGCAATGGCTCTATGTGTTAGGGATTTTGCTTAGCTCTTAAAGGTGGGGTAGGTCATTTTGGAGAAACCGGCTCGAGTGCGCTAGAATTTGAAAATACACAACCGGAAAAATCTGCCCCTTCCTTACAGAGCCCCTCCTCCAACACACACGAACGTGCACATGACCAATGAGGGCACGAGATAAGTTTGTGCACAGATGGAAGGCTGACAGGCAGTTAGGCCATCCAGTTATTTTAGCCAGGCCGGCTCAGATGATTGGTCGTGCTTTTTACAGCGCTACGGCTTCCACAGACGAAATTTTGTATGGATTTTTTGTCAAAGCACTTCAGATATTCATTGCTATCGGGATGTTAAGAGCATTCCATGGAATATAACAAAAAGTGTATCTCGAGCCGGTTTCTCAAACTTACCGACCCCACCTTTAAAGGTCACCTATTATGCAAAATCTACTTTTTCATGTATTTTATACATAAACATGTGTCCCCTCTGTGTAAAGAGATTCTGGAAGTTTCAGGAAAAAAGATTTGCTCACTTTTTGTCCTGATCCACTTATATAAAACATATAAAAACCATAAAAAACTGATCAGATGTTGTCCACTTTATGATGTCATAATGGCTTGTGTAACCATTAGCCAATAACCAACCAAGGTAACACCCCCCACCTTATCACCTGAATCTCCTCCTAGAGCACCATTGTGTTCTTTCTAACCAAATATCTCTCAGATGCGGATTTCACACCAGCGCTTTTCCCTTTCTAGCTCCGAGCTAGAGCTTTTCTGGTTCAGCTCCGGTTTCCCTTTTCTGCTCCCGCTCTGTTCACACCGCCCAGCACCCGACTGGTGCTGCCGCTGCTGCGTCATGACGTCACCGTTTACATCGCTGATAAGCTGATTTGCTCCCCAACGGCATTACGGCGCTCACAACAACGGGGAACTGCGTCGGGTCGATGATCGTGTTGCTTTTAATCACACGAAGCCAGATTAAATTGAATAACGACTTCTCCAACCTTATACTTTGCTCCAGAGTGCCGTGGTTCATTGTTTATTAATGTGTTTCTGCAGCATTTACCGACCGCTGCAGTGTTGGCTGCTCTTCCACGGGAGTTTATTCTCCTCCGTTAGCTCCCGGGTAGCTCACACTGCTGCGGCCGCTCTAAAGTATTCACTGTCCGACTCACACAAGCAGCTGATACATATCGCCAGTTCCCCTTAGCCTAAGTGAATGTGTGTCAGTCTGAATTGACGCTGTTTGGCATCACAACGCTGTTATGAAAATTTCTCTGGTATAAAATGGGTGATGTTAGCATAGCAACCGAAGCTAAACTGACTACTTGCTATTGCTATCCTATTGTGGCATAAACCGTTTTCTACAGGCACATTTTACCGGCGTATTTTTATTATGATTCTACTTGTGATAGTCGGACACGACAACCTGTGCAGCCCATGTATTTATTCCATCCGATAGATGCTATAATACAAAACAAAACGTCTGCCTCTCTCCACAATGATCAATAACAATGAACGGATGGTCAAAGTAAGGTACAAATAAACAGAATCACACGAAGCCTGGTTAGTGTTGCCTGACTTTATAAAGTGTGTTTATAAGCACTACTGCTTGTAGGCAGGCATGACAGTCGACCCATGTTCAGGGGAGGTGGGTTTAGTTTCCTGCACGCCTCGACGTAAGAGAGACGTAAGCGACGCCACCTCTTAGCTCCGAAGCTCTTGCCTCTAGACCGACAATTTTTTGGAGCTGGAAGTGAACCCGATTCCGGAGCTAAGAGCCGGCGCCGCTGCGGTGTGAACAGGAAAAACCAGCGCTTTTCAGGCTCCAGCTCCGAGCCGGAGCTGAAAAAGCGCTGGTGTGAAAGGGGCAAGAGGGGCATGGGGAGTGGCTCCTTATTTTCATCTAAAGTAACAGACAGAGAATCAGCACTTTTGAAACAGGGCTGAAACAGAGGGGTTTATGGGATGCTACAATGATCTGTTTGGTATTTCAGACAAACACTTCAGAGACATGTTTTGTATATATCTGAGACCTATAACATATTGATGAAAAACAGCATAATAGGGGACCTTTAATGCAATTCGTATTGGACTTCATACAAGTCATCAAGGTGTTTGTAAGATATATACGGCAGTGTTCGTAAAGCTGCATCATAAGACTAATCAAAGGACAATAGCTGAGTTGGAGGTCTGGGACCCCCTAGTTGGGCCTGAAACCCAGAGCAGCTGCATTTCAGTGCAACACTTCAATCATCTGTGAAACCATTGGAGGAAAGGCCTCATTTATAACATCTAATGTAAACAAATGAAAACCCAAAGAGCAAAGGTTTATATAATTAGTTTAAGTAGATCACAGAAACACATGGCACTAATGACTACTGGGTGACTAAATAAATATGCAACGTTTAAAAATGAGAGTGGGTTGACTTCCAGTTTTCTAGTGTAGTGCACCACAGATCTGGTGGCTAGGCATGCTGCCAGCACAAACTCATAAGGGAGTTGTGTCGTTAACAAACAAGCCCCACACAGCTCCATTCTTTGCCTCCTACAATTTAAAACACAAGATGGGAGAGTGTGCCAATGACAGAGCAGGGAGTGATGCCAGAGACTGCACAATGTGGGGGGAGTGCTAATGATCAACAGTTGCTACTAAAACATGCAGCTGGAGCGGGAAGAGATGAGGGAATTGTAAAAAGATAAAAAAATAAAAAACATGTCTTGTTCAAAGCTATGATTAACTTTTTGTTGTAAAAATACTCTCTATTTGCAGTATCTGTCTGTCTATCGGTCAACTTTTCTTTCTTGCTTCATATAGTATGCCGTTCTGCATCTTTGTGTGTGTCTTTAATGAAGAAAAGAGAATGGGTATACTAAAGGTGTCACGATTCTCCAAATTCAAGATTACTTTACATGTTTAAGGTCCACCCTTGATTGGCTGTCGATTTAAAAATGTTTTACCATAAGGACTGCTGTGCCATTGTTCGAGTCTTGATTCAACAAGATCAAGAGATTATTAGTTATATGCCAGGATAAGATAAGATAATACTTTATTTATCCCGAAGGAAATTGTTGTGCCAGAGTTACAAAAATACAATAAACACAGCAGCATAATAATAAAACTGTACACTAACAGAGCAGTAAAAAGAGCAATTAAATAACTACAGGAAACATAGAAGGTCACAAAATTAATGTAAAATACTGTACAGTGACTGACGAGCAGTATTGAGTAGTGCAAACAAACGTAGTGGCTAGGGATGTAACGATATACCGAATATCGCGGTATCGCGGTAAATAAACGTCCCAATACCGTCGTGAGACTGACAAAATCTACCGCGATTTTTAAAAAAATTATATTTTTTTTAAAACACTTTTTTTTGTTTTAAACCTTTATTGAACCAGGTGGTCCCATTGAGATCATCGATCTCTTTTTCAAGAGAAACCTGTCCAACATGGCAGCAAGTAGGTTACAACATGAACATAAAACAACAGAACACAAAAGGACATCGTATTTACAGGGCTACATTTACACACCTAGAGACATTGACAAGTAGGCAAGTACCAACAGTATGTTTATATCTCTGTCAATAAGCCTCACCTTCTTGGCAAAAACAGTAATGTTTTTGAAGTGGTGAAGAGACAATGCACAGTTTGACCCACTGCTGTCACCCATGGCCAAAGCATATCTCTCCGTCCCACTGAGGTGGCGTTAGACTTTTTCGCTGTCCGTCATTTTGACAGACAGGATCGTAAAATGTCCGTCATAATCCCTTATTACCCGTCGGGTCTGAACAGTTCACAAGAGAGCACGCTCGTGAACTGTCAACGGGGGGGGGGGCGGTGTTATGCCGTGTGCCGTGTGTGCATGCACCTCGCGGGAGCGCACACAGCATAAAGCAAAACCTCCCAGACATGTATTGATCTGTACGGCAAAGTACGGTTTGGAAACTATATCCTTTCCTTTTGGAGGGCATGCATAACACGGCATAACACCAGAGCCTCGCTGCGGGGAAACGTTGGCGCTGTTCCGAGTTTGTTCTAATCTGTCAAAATGACAGACTGCTTTCAGATTTTTCTGTCATTGTTAAATAAAATATTTGGTTAACGCGACCACTGCTGTCCCAGCAACATCAGTACCAAGCGAGAGAGTTTTTTTTCCAGAGCAGTGGATATTGTAAATGCCCAAACATCCCATCTTATAAATACCTGGAAATGTGGACATTCTCATATTCCTAAAAACCTGTCTGATGATGCTGAGTGAGTGACTAGTGAGTTTGAGTTGAGTTACTTGAAAAACTAAAGTGACACTTGATTTATTTTATTGCAGGGTCTGATTATTAAATGTCCTTGTTTATTTGTGAGATGCAGTGGCACAAAGAAAATGCCTACTTTGTTTGGTAGTACTATAGGTACAAAAAAACTGGTTTTCTTGTTCCAGTCTGTTACTGTCACTTTGTTTTTGACACTTTAAAATACTGCTATCCTACTAAAATGCTGTACAAATCAGATGTATTATTTAATAAAGAAACATTTTCCGAGTAAAACATTTTTTTATTGAAAACATTTTTTTAAATTATTATTTTTGTTTCCTTTATTATTCAATATCGCGATAAATACCGTACCGTGGACCTGTTATCGCAATATTATCGTACCGTGAGTTTTTGGTATCGTTACATTCCTAGTAGTGGCAGATATGTAATTGCACGTTATTATAGAACAATATTAATAATAATATTGCACATTATTGTTGTATGGCAGAGAGTGTTTTGAAATGATGGTAATGGTATTTATATTGCACATAGTGGTGTTGTGGAAGTTCTCAGTTCCCTTTACTGAAGGGTGAAGGGACCTCCTGTGGCGCTCCGTGGTGGTCTTCATTGGTCTTCTATAGGCTACTGATGAAAGTGTTGTTGTACATTCTTCGAAGGTGTGCAAAAAGGCTGAAAAAAAAAAAAAAAAACAATACTGGAATAATTGCCAATGCTGCTTTTGATTCAGAAGATCGGAAATGGGAGATAATTTCGACATATTTCCAATTAAAATCATAATTAACCTTCGACAAACATATACATGTTTTATTCTTTTCTGTTGCCTTTATTCTTTGGCGTTCTGATTTAACAGACTCCATAAACTTTGTTGTTGGATGATGTGTTTTGTGTGAATTTCAATCCATGACATAGAAATTGAAATGTAGCAGCACTCCTGTTCTTAATTGACCCCATATCACTTGTGTTTAGTCATCTCTCTACCGTCTGGAACAACCTGCTATTTAAGGCAATTACCCAAAAAAAATGTTTTCCAATACAAAACAAAGTGAATTGCCTTTGTGATGAACGAGGCACAATTTTCCAAAACATTTGATGCATAAACACAACGTCTTGGGCCACTGACTATCGTAGCAAGATTAATTAAATTCGAACTTTGAGAAAAGCAGCGTTTAAAGATGCACCGACATTCACATGCTCTTTTGTCTGGATTTGAAAATTACTATTGTGCTCTGAAAGCAAATCTTGTCATTGAAATGAATGTAATTAGAAACAAATAATCTGTAAACAATTTACCAAGGTATTCTGTACAAGGGACAGCCTTCAGAGTAAGAGGGGCTCTGAGTTTACTCGAAGAGATGACGGTCTTTCTACTATCTACAAATGATTATGAAACTCTCAGCTTCACGCCAGAAGACCAATAATGTGACATGTCAATTTTTTACCATGATAAAGTATTTGGGCTATAACATTTATCTTTAAAGATCTGCATGGCATCTTGGTAAATCAATGTTATGTCATTAAAAGTCACTCTCCTTGTTACCGTGAGAGGCCTCCTAATGCTGCATTTTAAAAGTCAATTACACAATCAATAAAGTAGTACATGTTTTAAACAGGATATTAAGAAAGATAAGATGCCTAGCTGTCAATATTATTAATAGCAATTTTGCTCGTAATAATATAGCTGTGTCCCCATGGCACCAATATGAAATGCCCTGAAACATTTCACTCTTAAAGGGCCAAACAAGTGTACAAACAAGGATTTGGATGCCTTAAAAAAACACTCAAGCAAAACTGCTTTTCTTAACTCTGTGTGTCAGCTCTGCATTGGCCATGATTATTACTGAGGTTTTTAAAGCAGCTGAGGTCAGGATTCTTCCTGAGTATCAAGTTTAATTAGTAGGATGGACTGGGAGTGAGGAATGAACTTGTGTTTAAGAGTAAGAGTGTAATAGTGACACAGTCCTTGATCCCTGGCCGCGGTCATCACCTGAGGGAGTCGCTCTCTAAGACACAGGAGGTGAGAGAGTCTGCTGATTGCCCTCAGGAGGATCACAGCGGCCTGCCTGCAGGACCGGACATCTTGTTAGGGCTCAGTGGCTCATGGTGAAAATGAATAGCCCCCCACACTTGAGTGGGAATCTCGGGGATAGGACCCTGGCTTTCTAACGAGACAATCACAAAAGCCAATTAGGACCCGGAGACACAGAGATTCCAGGGCTTTGGCAAGTGAATCTAGACTTGGTCTACAACCTGGAAGAGAATTCCAGTGTTGTCTGCAAGAGAACAAAACTCCAGCTGTGGATCAATTTCCCCAGTGGATCAAATCAGATTTCCTTTGGTCCAGTGTGCATGGAGTGAATGCATAATTACTCTACTTAACTTAGTGTTTTGAGAACTTTCAGAAGCATGTCAACCGTTTCGGTTCTGTGCATGAACTTCAGTTCTCAATTGGTCCTTTTTTGGCACTGTTGGAGAAAGCACTGTTGGAGTAAGTACAGTGGAGCTGACGTGATTCATCATAATGTGAACCATTACTCAGTCTTGTATTTCCTGACAAATTATATGTGTAATTGAATGCAGGTATATGAATCATCACACATCACCTCAGGTTGCCCAAAGGGTACTAAAATGACTGGTAACTATTTCTACTTAAGTCTAACCTCCTAAAAATGTGTGACAACTCTTCTTGAATGACTTTTCAAAGCAAAACGTTTGGCACAGGAGAAGAGTTTAGGACACATACATGCAGTATGTTTGTGAAAAGGATTACGTTTAACATTTTCCAAAACAAAGATAGAGAAAGTTAGAGTGCACAGAAACCAAAAGCAAGAAAGCGAAAAGACAATCTATATACCTATTACCTAGTTTTAGCACACCAAAATGTAATTAACACGCCAATTTAAAATGAGATTTTCTTGAGTCACACAATCTGTTAGGTGCAGGCCCGGACTGGCCATCGGGAGGACCGGGAGGTTTCCCGATGGCCAGGCCTGTTAAGTGGCCTGCTGGCCTGAGGATTTTTTTTTAATGTATGTATTGTGAACGCAACGCTGCGCAAATGTGGGTCTGACTCTGCCTCACAGAGTGTGACTGGCTGTATACATGATGTGGCCCATACAGATCATACTAATGCCCTCGATTGGTCTCTGTGTGTCATTCAAGCTCGGGAGGGTGTGTGTTAGTGTATGTGTGGCGCGAGCGAGTGAGATAAAGCGCACGCACCGGTTACGTCGTGTATTGTTGTTGTTAGCATCTGGTGCTAGCTAGCTGCGCTAACGGATATAAGGAGCTTTTTCAACAACAAGGTGGAGGAGAGTCCTCTCCAGTCAGACTGAGAGACTGATAACTACAGCTCAGGTGAGGTAAAGGACTCTCTGAGTGTTTAGATAGTTAACTTAATCTAAGTTATTTCTGTGGGTCTCAAATGGTTTGGTCACCATTTATGTAAACACATATTTCCATTTGAAGGGGGAGTGATTAGTAAAATATGCAAGAATAATAATTAAAAAAACGTTAACTAGGTGAAAAAAGGCAAGATAAACTATTAAAACTTGTTGAGAGCTTTGGTTCTGCCTCAAAGAGGAGCAGGGGGGAGAGGAGGGAGACAGGTGAGGCTGATTCAGGAGCACAGACACTCACAACTATAAATGAACCAAAAACAAATAAATAAACAAGTTTCAATGTTTTTTCATATTGGATATGGTATGTTATTGGTTATGGCCATGTTTTTATGATTTTATGATTATTTAAATGTTTACAGTTATGTTTCATATGGGTGTAGTCTCTTTATTTCCCCCTCAAAATGCACCAGATTGATGCATTTAAAGGTGGGGTAGGTAAGTTTCAGAAACCGGCTCGAGTGCACTAAAATTTGAAAGTACACAGCCGAAAAGAATCCGCCCCTTCCTTCAGACTTCCTTACAGAGCACCTCCTCCAACACACATGAACGTGCACATGACGTCAGCAGACTGGTGAAAGTGGCTGCCTGTTGCTGGCGAGTTGTTGAAGTACTGCTGCAATGCACGCCCAATGACAGCACGCCCAATGAGGGCACGAGGTACATTTGTGCGTGCACGAGATGGAAGGCTGATTGGTTGTACTTTTTACAGTACTACGGCTTCCACAGATGATTTTTTGTCAAAGCACTTAAGATATTCATTGCTATCGGGATGTTAAGAGCATTCCATGGAATATAACAAAAAGTGTATCTCGAGCCGGTTTCTGAAACTTACCCCACCTTTAAGTCCAACATTTAAAACAAAATCTTACCGGGGGGAGGGGGGGGCATGCCCCCGGACCCCCCTATAGGATTTGAGGTCCACCCCCACTTAAAATATGTTCACATAGGTTCCTAAATAGATTTGCACATTGTTTTAAAATAGTAACCCATGTCCATATGTTTATTTTTGGGTAGTAGATTTAGAGGGCTATCACTACGGACAGCAACGCTGTAAAAATTGACAAATAAATCCAGCAAAATGGCACAAAAAAAAAACTGGTAGTGGCCTGGCTGGTTGTATAATACCCGGCCTGACTTATTGTCCCAGTCCGGCCCTGGTTAGGTGTGTCTGATACTGTACACAATGAAACCTTTCTTACCCCCTGATTCCACCAGAAGCGTCTGCGCTGCGGCTGAGCCGCGCCGCGCCGCGCTGCGACCTCCTCCTGCGTCATTACCCACCAGGCGCATTTCAAAACGTTGCGGAAGCGGAGCGTCGTGTGTGCAGCCTCGCAGTTATTGGATGAACGTTCCACTTCCTGCCTGCGCTGCGCTGCGGCGCGTCAAAAATAGGATTCATCCTATATTTTAGAAATTCCTTGCGGCGAGGAGCTTCTGGGACGCTTCGAGCCGCGGCGCATCGGGTCTGGTGGAATAGCACCCATTGACTAGAGTGGCCGCGATCGCTAAAAATGCTGCAACGCAGCGCAACGCAGCGCAACGCAGCGCAACGCAGCGCAACGCAGCGCAACGCAGCGCAACGCAGCGCAACGCAACGCAGCGCAACGCAGACGCTCCTGGTGGGATTAGGGGGTTAGGTGTCGTAATGCGCCCAGAAACAGCAGGAAATTAAGCTCTTCATTGCTGAGGGTGGTGCTCAGACCATGTATGTATTAATATTTACTGTATAAAATATTGTTATTCAATATAGTTTGATCCACAATAATGTGCACAGGGGTTAGGAGGAGCATGCTTGGTTCTGTTTCTGCTTTAATATGTTTTCTTTTTTATAATAATAATTTAGAAGGAAGTGAGGCCAACTAGTCAGAAATTAGAGATGTCCCGATCTGATCACGTGATCGGGGATCGGAGCCGATCACGTGATTTTTAAAAGATCGGAATCGGGAGAAAAAGATCGGGAATCTTTTTTCTTTTTTTTAAAATTATTTTTATTTAATGTTACAAAACAGAAATGACCATGTTCACGTCTTAAAGTCATCCTAAGGCCTTAGTTTTGGTTTAAAAGTACACAACATCATGTATGTGTTGCTTCTTTTGGGCTTGTTTTCATAGACCTGGGGGGTATACTACGAGGCAGGATTTTCACTTAGCTGGCTAAATTCAGGGAAAACTCCGGCTTTCCGGTCCTACGAAGCTGGTTCTCTTTTTAGCAGGCTAGATCTCCATGGTAACTTATGCTTAGCAGCTAACCTGGTCGGGACCAGGTTAGGTTGCAGGCTAAGAGCTCAACTCAGTGAAAGCACTGCCTGCTGACCAATCAGAGCTCAGTGTGCGGAGTTTAAAGCGATCAAGTCATATTACAGGAGAAAGGAAATGCAGAAAAGCTGCCGTCGCAGGAAAGACGGCCGGCAAAAATCACCGACTGTGTGAACGTGAACATTAATAGAATATCACCTCCATCTTCAGAGCAATCTGACTATTATAACATTAGCGTTAAGAAAGGTTACTTAAATATCTGCCACAACATAAGTAACCGGATCACAGTAACATTAAGTACAGTCCGCGGCATATCACTTCATAATGTAGGCTATCATATATTATCTTATCTGAGTCAGCTGAGCCGTATCTGGCCGTGCAACACTCACAGTGTCACATACTGTATGCAGAAGTATTATTTTAAGCAACACATTAAGTTGACGAAACACTCGAGACAAATGTAATTAAAGTCAAATCGTGTTTTAGACGGGGCAGTGATATCATAAACCTGTTAATATACGCATTCAAACACTTGTTCTTTTACCAGCTGTATTCACCTTGCAGGTGCATACTATGTGGCTTTTATCCTGGATAAAGTGTTTAAGTCATGGATGTTTAAAGTTTAACTTCTTCATATGTCTAATATTAAAGTTCACTTTTCATTCAGGAAGTATGACGCTGCGCTGTCAGTACGCTTCTCCATGTTTGTGATTGGTCGAATGCTCCAAATACCACCCCTTTCATGTGAACGCGCACCTAACTAGATAGGACACGGCTGGCTTGAGCGATCCACTTGATAACCAGCGTCGTAGTACAGTTTAGCGAGAGCGCGTATGTTTTGGATTAGGCCAACCGGCTAACTCAAACATATCCAGGTTAGGTTGAACCAGCTTCGTAGTATAGGCCCCTGGTTGCTTATTTCTCTCAAATCTGGCAACAGAGTGGGCAGGGCGCAGTGTCTAATAGTAGCAGTAAGCTAACGAGAGGCTACGTTCAGCTGGTGACTCGGGAGTCGGGACAGAACAAATGTCAGGAGTTTGGAAGTATTATAAAATTGAAAGCGAAGGCAGTGTAACAGCCAGATGCAATGTTTGCAAGAAGGAGGTTCCGCGTGGTGGAAAGAACAGAGCTACGTTCAACACAACCAATCTAATACGCCACCTGAGAAACAAACACCAACAACAACTCAGCGAGTACAGGGCTGTACCCGAATATCCGAATATTCGTTCGTTGGGAGTAGCCTACTATTCGGGTTTCAATTTCGTTATTCGGAAATTCGTTTTGTTTGTTTTTTCATTTTTTCCCCCGTTTTTTTTCTCAAATTGAATTTATTGAAATTTCCAATATCAACGTAAGAGCTGCTAACACTTAACCATAAACGTTATGGGGGACAACAATACTGTAGAATAACTAAATTAATGCAGTGAATACACCGAAACACACGTGTTGAAGTGGTTCGCTGCTGATTACTATTGAATTGTCTTACTCCAGTAAGATGGAAATATAATACTTTGTTTATTCATGTTATGTTAAGCTGCTGTTGGTCATTGCATTATTAATAGACTAGTTAGTCTTAAGGCTAGAATTCTGCACTAAGCCACATTTTTATTTTATTTTATTATTTGTGACTGAATGTGAACTTGTGAAGCTAGTCAAGCTACCTCTTTCCAGTAGAGTTATTTTTGTTTTGTTACTGCACTATCTGCACTCAATTTGTTTACATGGTTATTTTGTGGTGGACCACTGATAAGCTTTATTTTGTTTTGATCCAATGCTGCACAACTGAACTGATCCAATGCTGCTGTGAAAAAAAGAAGCTATATCCATGTTGGATAGAATGGATAGTTGGGTAATGAAGCTCAGCGCAAGTTCAGGCAGGAAGACCTATCACTCCGTATTGCACGTCATGGCAATACTCGCTCCCTTCACTAAATGACAGGGAGCGCCACTCCTTAGCTAACCTATCACTCCCTCCATTCACAAGCCTAATTATCGCACCTGTTAATCCCTCTATATATGCTCTCCCCTTTTCTATCAGCTGTCTTCCAGGTGTCAATGCGCAAGCAGCAGCAGGGCTTCATCCCAGCTCCAGGCATTATTCATCAGCTCCGCAGTCTTGCGGATTAAGCTACAGGCGGCGTCCCCCAGTCGGCTAGCGGTTCCAGCCGGCCGCCCCGCAAACCCGGACGCGGGAGGAAAAGACAAGGAAATCGGGCTCCACGTGAAGTACTTCACGCAAACAATTGACGCACGCCTTCAGTCTCTCAAGAGGGCATCACTGGCATCAGGGCCGCTCAAATGCGGCGCTTCCGGCTTCACGCGGAACGGGTCCTCATCGCATGCGAAGCTTTACCCATTCTGGCTTCAACCACAACCCCTCCTGCAGGCAGGCAGGGCGTAAGCTACATCCCATTGAAGCTACTTCTTCCTGCGCCTCACCTCTAAAACAGGCGTCAGGGTAGCGTTGGCAAGAGGCAGTTGCAACAAATTCACGAGATGTTTCGTATATTGTTATGACATTTGGGTAATGCAGAGTGAGATCGCTACCCCTTTAAGAGAGGGGTGTGGCGCGTGCATGTGCGCGCGGGCATGGTATGTTAGACCGAGCGGGATACATGTTTTCTAGAAATAACGAGGCAGCAGAAAAAGGAAGGTCTGTGATCTTGCGAATCTATCTTGCGAAACAGAAGAGCTAAATAAATGCAACGACCTCCCAAGAAGAGCTCGCCTCTCTCCAGTCTTTCCGATAAAATGGGTTATTGAACCCGAAGCGTGTTGCTTCTGCCCTGGGAGACGACAGAGAGTCATCCCCCCCGTTTCCTCGACTACGGTCTGGGAGCCGACAGGAAGTTCAACACTATGCATTGCTACCTTTAGTTCAGGGTTAAGGTGAGTCCCAGCAGGCAGTGTTGGGTGTAACGTGTTACAGTATGGAGTTCAGTAACGTATTACTTGCATTACTAATGCAGTTCGGGTAATTACTACCCATTACAATGTTCAGTAACTAACGCAGTTTCAAGCTTCAACACAGTGTTACCTGAAATAAATGGCGTTTCGTAGGGCTTCTTTTCCTCAATGACCAAGTCGCTGCACATTATCCTGTTTATGACACGACCAGATACTAAATAAATTAGGAATTCACTCCCAATATTAATTTAATTATTATTGACTGAATGATCGTATTTTTCTCTTTTTCTTCTCCACTAAGAAATATTCCGTTTCTCGTTGCACCAACGGCTGGATCTGCGACAACAACATCTCCTCGGCAGTAGGGGTGCAACAACTAATCGACTTAATCGATTACCAAATTAGTTGCCAACTAATTCAGTCGTCGATTCATTGGTGATGTCATCACGTGTGTTTTATGCGCCGTTAAGTTCCAACGTATTGGTCTTTTATCGGTACCGGAGACATTTATAAAATATATGTCATGTATTATTGCTAAAAAACATTATATCGCAGTCTTAGAGTCGCCAACTCGTTTCTAATATGCAAAAGACAACAAATGCGTCTATGATGTATTTTCGATCAGACGAGATCTCTCCCCCGTCTGTGTGCGAGGGGGCGGGGCAGTTTACACACACGCAGCTGCTACATGCAGCGGAGCACACTGCGGAGATGGCGGAGAGAACGCGCTCCGAGGTGTGGTTAAACTTTACCCGTCTCGATGTGGAGAATGCTCGTTGCCTAAAGTGCAATAAGAGTGCAATTTGTCTAAATATTTAGCAAAAATGCACCACATTCAGACGGAGGAATGGACCGTCTTTCTAGCAGCTCTGTAGCCCATCCACGAGTAACGTTTCCACGTCAGGTGTTATGTATGCTAGCAGCAACACACGGAGTTAACTACATTATACAAACATGGGTTAATGATTAGAGGTAACTGAGTTATTTAGTTTGTTAAAATTTCAGCTATTCTGTTTACAGTCTGTCGACAGATTACTTAATACGATTTGTTAAAGGCTCAGGGCAATCTCGATGACAAAGGTCAATGTTCCCCCCTTTCTACGCACGGAGATAATGTAATCTTAATAGTGTGCAGGCCAAGGCTGGCTCTTCAAAGCAGATATTAACGACGCGCTTTAAAGTTCCCATCATCGTTCAGCGGAACTCTTTCAGCCTTAAGCGGCAGTCAAGTAAGGAGAAACTACGTGTGCACCGGCTATTCGGGTAAATAATATTAATAGCTGTCTTTCCCCACTTCAAATCACCCACTGCTCAGGGAGATCTCCTCATGCGTTACCTTTACGCATCTAGTGTTCAAATACTACATTACTAACCTATAACTCCGCTCAACTGGGAAAAGAGAAGAAGAAAGAAGAAGATAATCCTCCAGGAGCACAGCGTTCCTAATCATGAGGAACTATAGGCCTAGTCACACACCTGGAGTTCCTAGGCATCACATCAAGCTCATGGTATTAACGTTCCTCTAACCAAACTGCGTGCATCCACATAAACGTCTTCAACGACAGTTGCTCTTCCTCATCGGGCAACCGTACTTTGCATGCGGATATTCTTCGGCACGCCATCATCTCCCATTTCCTGGACCTCACGACGACCGCGTTTTCCCCGACTTAAGGACGTGCACCGCACATCCTCCGTTTTGGGGGGGAAATCTGCATGAGATCATCCGCATAGCGGCACACTCAGATTTCCACTATTGCTACACATTTATTATCACACTCGCTGGATCTAACACTAGCGTCCCTCAGAAAAGAAGAAGTAAATCGAGACGTCAGCTTTTCTGACATATCCTTTCACGCCAGCCATTTTAGCTTATATCTTAAGCACTCCAAATGCGGCGGCTCCTGCTCCGTCATCGCAACGACTCCCAGTTCTGCCCTTATAAAACCATGATCAAATTCCTACAGCTTAGACCTACCTCTAATCCTCTCTCACCATTATTTCTTATCTCAGGGAATTTTCCCTTAACTCAACGACAGTTCAATCACTATTTAAGTAAGTTCTCATTAAATCCGGGTGATCACCCCTTCTATACACGGGGCATTCATTTAGAATAGGTGCAGCTACTTCCGCTGCTAATCAAGGCGTCTCATCCTCATCCCTGCAACAACTCGGACGGTGGTCCTCCTCCGCTTTCTCATCCTACATTCGCCCGGACCTCAGTGCCGTGCTGGCTATCCAAAGGTCTCGCCAACCTTAAAAATTGGTACGTATGCATATAACTGGTAGTGGTTCTTAGCATGTCAGCACGTATGTTCGCCCCGCGGCTCATGTTTATTCTTGCCATGTCTAACCCTGTATGTCCAGGTCGTAAACCTTCGGGTCTGTATAAATGTGTCCCTACTAAGTCAGGTTGCCCCGCACGTTCGGGAAGCCCTGCACGTTCAGGGCGCCCCGCACGTCCGGGATGCCCCGTACGTCCGGGGCGCCCTGTATGTCCAGGATGCCCCGTACGTCCGGGAAGCCCCGTATGTCTGGGACGCCCCGTATGTCCGGGACGCCCTGTATGTCCGGGATGCCCTGTATGTCCGGGAAGCCCCGTACGTCCGGGATGCCCTGTACGTCTGGGACGCCCCGTATGTCCGGGACGCCCCGTATGTCCGGGATGCCCTGTACGTCCGGGAAGCCCCGTATGTCTGGGATGCCCCGTATGTCCGGGACGCCCCGTATGTCCGGGATGCCCTGTATGTCCGGGATGCCCCGTACGTCCGGGAAGCCCCGTATGTCCGGGACGCCCCGTATGTCCGGGATGCCCCGTACGTCCGGGAAGCCCCGTACGTCCGGGAAGCCCTGTATGTCCAGGACGCCCTGTATGTCCAGGACGCCCTGTATGTCCAGGATGCCCTGTACGTCCAGGAAGCCCTGTATGTCCAGGAAGGATGCCTGGGAGGCATCAGTACGTCTAAATTCCCACATGTATTAACCTCTCATTTTCATCCATAGATTTCCACTGCATCCCACAAGGTAAGATTTCTTCACGTTCAGTACTTCATACTTCACTTCTTTTGGGGGTTCATCGGAAACGGTTCTTCCCTTCCCGAATGATGTCCTACAACCTGGGCCTAATCGCCAAAACACCATTTCATTCACTTGTTATAAACTGTCATCATTATGTTTCATTTATATAATGTGACCGATAATAAACATGTATTCCATACATCACGTCTCTCCTGATTGAAATGAAGCTCAGCGCAAGTTCAGGCAGGAAGACCTATTACTCCGTATTGCACGTCATGGCAATACTCGCTCCCTTCACTAGATGACAGGGAGCGCCACTCCTTAGCTAACCTATCACTCCCTCCATTCACAAGCCTAATTATCGCACCTGTTAATCCCCCTCTATATATGCTCTCCCCTTTTCTATCAGCTGTCTTCCAGGTGTCAACGCGCAACCCTCCTCCACCCCTTCGCCTCCTGCTTCCAACTCAGGGCCAAGCTTAACCTTCTCCCTTCCAACCGGACCTAACCACTTATCACCACCACCAGTGTCTAGACCCAGGGGGGTTAATCGGAAACGGTTCTTCCCTTCCCGAATGATGTCCTACAAAACCTGGGCCTAATCGCCAAAACACCATTTCATTCACTTGTTATAAACTGTCATCATTATGTTTCATTTATATAATGTGACCGATAATAAACATGTATTCCATACATCACGTCTCTCCTGATTGAACTGTCATTTAAATTAAAAAAAATAACCTTAAGGGACAACTTGAATGCTTTTTTCCCTTTTTTTCTTCTTAATGCATTGCATAAAGATCAGATCAGTATCGGCAGATTGTCAAAATGAAATGATCGGAATCGGATCGAGACAAAAAAAGGTGATTGGGACATCCCCATCTGAAATCATTCAAATCTAAAGGGCAGCGGCTTTTAAGTTTTGGTTTTACTAAAACCTTTTCGCACAAAGCAAATGTTAAAGACTCTATGATGAAAAAAACATTACAAGTCGCAGCCGATAACCACAACACTCAAGGGGTCAGTTCACTCAAATTATGACACACAAACAGAGAATAATACAGAACTTCCCTTTGGTATCTTTCAATTGTTTTAATTTGCCAGGTGGTAAGATAGAGACTACTGCTGACACCACAAAATCAAAGTTATTCAAAGCAATATACCTGCGCTGGGTGATTCTCACGAACTTGGTGTAACATGAGCCAAAACAGTTCGATGCAGATTTTGAAAATAATTGTTCTCATTAGTATCAACCAGGTTCTAAATGAACTAGCCCTAGTAAAAGAAAAGTTCTGTATATGTTTTAAAACACATTTTTAGAGAGTTTTAACGAGTCATTGACCAAATAAATTCATTACCGTAACACATTTTCAATTGATGATAACTAAATATTTGAGTAAATGTTTGGCATTTTATTTGTTAACGTATGCTGCTGTCAATAGTCACAAGTAGTCACATAGTGTAATAATTCAGGTAAATATATAATAATTTTAGTTATTAACTTCATTACCGTAACACAATTTTATGTTCCACACATTGACTTTTACTGTGGTGTAAATTGTACAATTGATTGAAAAAAGACAATTTTAAAATATGAACAGACATACCAAACATTTCCTGTACAAAATGAAAATTTGAAGGTTTTCCATATTCCTATCAAAATATTAACTTATTAAGGAAGTGTTATGGTAATGAACAGAGCATGTCGGTAATGAAAAGCTTTTGTTATGGTAATGACCTTACATGGAGAAGAGATATACTATTGCTTTATAAATACTTTCGCTTTACGTATATATTCACACACACACAATTTTGAATTGCACCGTTACTTTTATATACTGTCTCTTTACACACACAATAGACAATAGTAACGTAACGTTTGTTACATGATACATAATGTACCTGTATACAATCACCGCTGCCGGCAGGGACATCGCTCCTTGCATGGTCCTTGGAAAATGCGGTAGTGTTTTTCCACTCTAAACTTTTCCAGGGCTCTGTAGAAGTCAAACTGTTCAATGGGTGGTCCTTCAATGCAGATTCAGTCGAGATTTTCTGCTTTTATTCTTGCCCTGCCCTTGGTCTTTATGCGATTTTGAATGCTGAATCCACGTCCGCACCGTGCTCATTGGAATGACCGAGATTGCAGCCAGGAGCTTTGTGGTTTCAGGTAGGAAGCCAGCATGTTGTGTAGCCATGATCTTCACCAACTCCTGGAAGGAATTGTTGCTGTAGTTTGCATGGACCAGCTCCTTAAAAGGTGACCACTCTGCGCTGCAGGTGTCCGTGTCAACGATAGGTTCCCGTCCCGCTGGGCACAAGTGATCCAGGATGGTCTGCATCTCATCGCGTCCAAATCGCGCACGTTCAGTGTTGTTCCGTGGCAGACACCATGGGTCAAATATGCGAAAAGCGGAAAAGAGGCCGATGTCGGGGAAACGATCTTCAATATTCTGGATGAGGGTGTCGAGGAAGCGCTGCCTTACACCATCCACGGCCTGCCGCATCGCCCTGGTGGCCTTTATCTTTTCTCCCTTAAAATACATCTCGCCGTTTTTCTCCACAATGTTGGCCAAGAATTCTTGGAATTTTAGGCCGCCTTCATCTCCAATCTGCATGACTCACAGCGCATTGATCGTTGAGGTTACAGCAGGCTGAACGTCATCAGTGTCCAGGATGACATGCATTTCTTTAAGCCGTGCTTGCCGAGAGCTGCTGTTGGAGAAGTATCCATAGATGCTGCCCACCGTCCTCTGGTAGCGCTGGAGGGATGGAATCGCCACAGCAGCCTGCTGGGCACAGAAGTTTAGCTTATGTGCAGCGCAGTGTGTGCCACCGATGGCTGGGTTTTCCCTTTTTAAAACGCGCCCCGAACCCATTTTCTCTTCCAGTCATAACCGCTGCCCCATCTGTACGGACGCCAGTTATGTCGTTCAGGTCGATGTTGTAATTTTGCAACTGCTCCTTAATGGTTTGCGTTACGGTAGCAGCGTCGCATGCAGTATCTTTGTGTTGCACAAGTAGTGGGTTTCTAAGTCACCGTCATTTATTAGGTTAACATATGTGCAAAGAAGCTTTTCCACCGAAATGTCCGTGGACTCGTCAGTCATGAGCCCCTTGAATGTTGAGTTATTTAACTTTGCAATGAAATCCTCCTTCAGCACATTACGGCGCACTGCATGTCCTGCACTATGTCGTTGTGAGGGCGTTCTCTGAAACTCGCAGTTCTGCCAAGGTTTCACATCCCTGCAGAATGCACAGTTCATTCAAGCTTTTGTTTTTGTGTGTCAGCAACAGTTCTTTTGCCAGGTAATACACGTTCCTCTTGGCCGCAATTACCGCCTTTGATCTGGCACAGACCATTCGATTAACGGCAACTTGAATGTTGTTTCTCCGTAAATGCTGTGCATCTAGCACTGCTTTGTGATCCACCCCCTTTATGTGCATCTCTATAGTCTTCACCCTGAAGTTGGACGTCCCCGAGGTGAACACGTTGTGCTTTTTTTTCCCTTACACATAGTGTGCAATACATTTTATGACTTTGTTTATTATAGCACAACCACGGGAACTTCATTTTCCAGGTTCCGACAAACTTCCTTTTGTTGTGGCTGACCGGTTTCTCTTCGTGGCTTACGGGTGTAGAAGTGACATTGTCAGATGGCGTAGGCTCTGGATGGGGTGGGAGGCTAGATGACGACAACTCCGGCCCCGGGGCACCTGCACGGGCGGGGGATGCTGGCGGAGACTAGGATGGCGGCAACTCAGGCTCGGGCTGAGAGCCAACGGCAAGGCTCGCTGGCAGTACACTTTTTTCCGTCACAGGAACCGGCTTTGTTGGCGGCGAAAAAAATCCCACCAACCTCCTTTGCCCCTCCAACAGAGGGATGTCATTTTCCTTTTTGTCATTTAAACCAGGGGTTCCCAAAGTGTGGGAAGGTGAGCCTCCCCTCAGAGAACATAATCACAGCTGCGCCCCCCCTCCCAATTATTATTGCTATTATTATTGTTGCTATAATGCAGGGGTATTCAATTGCATTGCAAAGAGAAAATGTAAGGTGAGAAAATGTCATAAAATGCTCTGTTTTCGCTACCTTCCTATGTTTTGATTGGCTGAGCGTCACCTCCTTAAAACATTAAACAATAGCTTTTTTAAACCTCTTTATCTTTATGTTTTAAACATGTTGAGGTTAAGGATGGCAGCTTCCTCATACGTTGCACTCGGAGAGAAATAGTTGAGACGGAGATGTCTTTAGCAGCAGGGAGGAGTAACGTTTCACCAATGTTGTGAGGTTTACCTGTCTTAGCTATCCGTAACGCCACTCGGTATGATGCTTCGGTTGCCTTTGTATTCACAGTGCTAAATGTGTCAATGACATTTTTCTGTGACTGCAATTCCTTGAGCTTCCGGTCAAAAAACTCCTGTGGCTTGGTCACCAAACATGGGTGTTTCGTCTCAATATGACGCCGGAGTTTACATGGTCTCATACTGTCATTAGCTAGCACCTCGTTGCAGATAACACACTGTGGCAGTGGAGTGTCATCAGGACCGGTCCATGAACATCCTAGCTTCAAATAATCATTGTCATACTTCCTTCGTTTTCTGACAGACGCTGTCTCCTCTCTCACTTTAGGTAACTTCACTAAAAATCTATCCATATTTTGCAGCTCGCATAAAGTTAGCTGAAGTTAACTAGCTAGATTTCACTGTTTCTCTTTATTTTTTTCTGGCGGCTGCGTCTCCCTTGAAGCTCTCTGGAGCCCCCCAGGGGAGGCGCGCCTCACACTTTGGGAACCCCTGATTTAAACGATAAAAATTGTCGATCTTCTCTCGGATAAATCTTTTTTTTGGGCCGCCTCGGCTCGAGTTGAGGGCGCTCCGAGCTGAAAAAGGGCATCCAATGACGGCAAGACGGCCCCCTGGTGGAAACACTGGCTCAGTCTCTCTCTCTCTGTCTCTCTCTTTCTCAGTCTCTCTCTTTCTCTGTCTCTCCCTCTTTCTCACTCACTCTCTCTCTCACACACAATGTGAAGATGTCCTGTTCTAACCTCTCTCTTTCCTTCCTTATGTATCTGGGTTGCTGTACACTTTCTCTCTGTGCTTCACCACCCTCACCTTGGAAGCTGCCCTTTTCCTTTCCACCTTTTCTGAACTTAATTTCAAGAGGGATTCAGTATTCATTAAATAAATTAGATTCAAATAATATATATAAATTATTTCTTTATAGTTAAAGCTCACCATACATAGCTGCACACATTTCTTTCATTACCGCAACAATGTTGTTCATTACCGTAACAGCCTCCTATATGACATGGTAATGAATGCAGAGCATTACGGTAATGAATGACCATAACACTAGCTAGCATAATAGTTAGCATAGCCA
Organism: Gymnodraco acuticeps; assembly: GCF_902827175.1. Lineage (NCBI taxonomy): Eukaryota > Metazoa > Chordata > Actinopteri > Perciformes > Bathydraconidae > Gymnodraco > Gymnodraco acuticeps. Next base: position 890,202 of record NW_022990699.1, read on the forward strand.
TGATGCTACAAAAGAAATATTTGCACTATCATTCTGGCTCTATAAAAGCAACTTTTCTATTGATTTTGGAATCAATAACTTTAAAAAAACATTATATAATACCCCATTACGGTAATGACAGGTAGTAGTGTACACTGGGGTGTCAGTAAATTGAATCTTTAACATATCTATAGCTTGACCTTGAAAGGACATCTTACCTTGTAGCTATCTTGCATCTTCTGGGTAAAAAAAAAACTAATTTAAACAAACAGGAATTGTAATGGGGCCAAATAGGCAGTGCATCGGTAATGAACTTCACATGCTCCGGACACACATATTAATCCAAAAATATTTTAATTCATAAATCTTAGACCCAAAATAATTATATTACCAGTAAGAATGTACCATTTCAACATTTTTTTGTATTTATGTATGTATTAAATTGTGCAGATTTATTGTGATATTTTGGGGTTAAATGTAAAAAAATAAACTCCGGACGCATTACGGTAATGAATTTCTACATGGAAAAAAGGTGAAAAAAATATGAATTACTACCTCAACTACAAAAATAGCAATAGTACCACATACAATACACAATGCAGTTTGATATAGAATTGATTATTTTGATTATTTTTGTAATTTTGTCTGTAAATTCCTCACAGACATGACCAAAGGTGGTTTCGTGAGAATCACCCCCCTGGTCAACTTGTGGCTCCACGCAAAGTTATGTGATGAGGCCCTCTGTGTCGCGAGCGTCGGGGTGAGGGAGGTGCTAGTGGAGCGAAGTGAACTGCGAACACCGGAGCCTCGCAGCGGTGAATCTGTGGGTAGCTTAATTGCGCCGTATTTGAGATGCCCTCCGCAAGATGAGGCCCCACGCAGTCTGCGTGATCTGCGTGTAGGGAGGGGCGGGCCTGCTTTCCAGAATGTCCCAGTCATTCAGAATAATCCAGACCCTAATCCCCCATCCTTGACACCTACTGCTCATTCTTATCAGTGGTGATCCGCCACCTGCTATCACAGCAGCTCCTAAACTCCAATGATATGCTGTTTTGGAGTCCAAACTACTCATGTTTCCCTGAAGGCTGTTGCTGCTGTCTCGCCTTCCTGCTCATTCTGTGATTTGTTTGCTGCTTGCTTGCTGCTGACTGTGAACCTGAACCACATTAATCGCCTATGAACAAATCTTCTGTGCACTAACGTACACTCAATGCTAGGTTCATGACCTGCTATAAAGAAGGAAAATATAACCACATTGAGGAAGAAATGCAATGAAACAAAAAACAGTGGTAGAAATCAGAAAATAACAAAACAGCATACTACATGCATTGCAGACAAGGCTTCACACATTCACAGGTGATAATAACATCTGTTGACCAACTGAGGGGAACATTATGAAACTATACGCATATGCAACTTCTACTGTTGCTGCCGTGAGTCAAAAAGGTCACAATATGTACTTGTTGAAGTGTGTAGCTTTAAATGCTTATTGGTGCACTCTTAAGGCTAAATTGAAAATCACAATTATTTTTGATTAAAAATTAGATCAGTTATTTTTATATAATGAAATTGCTTTATTTATATTTTAGTAGGATGATACTAGGTACAAGTGCAAACAAAACAACTAGGTACAAGCAATAAACGAAGACTTTCAATTTGACGTATTATTAATATTATTATAATAGACATTATTTTATTATATAATGATACTTTTTCTTCATTCATCGTTCCCATTCCTGCTTGTACCAAATTCTGTAAAGAATAAAGAAACAGTTAGTTGGTAATGATCCATGCTGCCATATATACGGTATATACACAGCATATAAAATAGAGTAGATTGAGTTGTTTCATCTGGTTGTTTTAAGATTAACCTCTTTAGGGTAGGCTTTATATTTTCATGAAGGTATTAAAGGTAAATGAGTGCTTATATATGCTTATATATGCTTATATTTTATTTATGCTGTTAAGGTAGAGAATATTTTAATTTTGGAATCAGCTGAAGCAACAAATAAGATGAGCTTGAAGCCTTTCCTGTTGATTGCCCCTACTCTGGCGGTGGATTATCCAAAACGTTGTTGTGGACCATGAAAGCAACTCGATCTTGTTATCGCTTATACTCTAACATCTACTTAACAAAAGACTTCCCAAAGCCTTTGCCATGGTTCGATCTTAATAGTCTTAGCGGCATTAGACTGAGAACAGTCACAAAAGGAAGATCACTTGTCACGCCCCCACAATTAAAAAAAGATTTGGGGCAATGCTCCAAATCCAATGCATGTTTACACATGCTCTACTAAACAAGGTAATGTTGACAGTTTTTTCTTGAAAGATGTCCCTATATTTGATACTATGTGTAATTAAGAATGTGCACACCATGCATTCTACTCTTGGTTTAATAATCATCATATTTTAGTTCAAACCAACATGACAAACACCAACAAAGAATAGCTTTTTCCATCACCAGGAAAATCAATTAGTGACCAAAACCAATGGACATACTAGACCTTTTGGATGAGAGTGCTTCAAAAGGTGCTTCCAATCCTCGCAAACATTGCACGCATGGAACATTGTAGTACTGCAGTATATCGGATCAGTTTGGTATTTTTAAAACTTTGTTGCACATCCAGGAAACAAGCATGGAGTGCAACATGTCAAATAAAAAATTGGCGCCTCAATTACAGCTGACTCAAAGCAGAACACTGCATAGAGAATGAGGTCCCAATATTGCCATGTCTTACACTTTCAGCATGCAAGCAATGCTTAACTTGAATGACAAATAAGATATTCATGTATGATTCAATGTCTTTTTAGTGAAAATACATGGTTGCTTGGTGTGTTGTTTGGGGAAAATGGCATGGAGGTATTTTACTAGTATTATTTTTTCCCGGGTCGCCGAGGGAGCTGGCGTTGTTTGTTCGCCGCTCCTCCGCCCCAAATATTGTTCTTTAGTCCAGATCAGAACCTCTCCTGTCTGGCTCTCTACTTTTGAAACGTCAGTCATCAGCAAAAATAGCAGCATCTCTATATCGAATCGACACAGATCTTTGTGTTGTCATCTCCTACCTGCTGGCTCTTTCCTGCTCACCGGTCCCTAGCCCGCTAGCTAGCTAGCATTATCGGACCTAGCAGGCTGCTACCTAGATGCTCCTCGGCTCCCTGAAGTCTGCTGAGCTAACATTTCTGTCTCCACCCCAACTCCACCCTAACTCCGCGGCTCGTGTGGGTCTTCCCATCCCGCTGCGATCAGCCGGCTTCCCCGCTGACATCGTCTCTCCCTGCCGCCTACAGCCGGTGGCTATCAAGCTAGCTAACCAGCTAGTAGGCTGGTCACCCGGCTCCCACTCTGCACCAGGCTGTCAGCCCCTCCTACGATTCTCCTCTGGAAACCACTGGAATTATTCTCCTGATATGCTGTGGATTATAATTCTCATTTTATCTGGACTCACACCACTCCTTCTTCCACGGTCATCCAGCTCCTGGTCTCTGCTGCCCGGGTCCCCAGCATTAGCTAGCGCCACTTCACCGGATCATGCCGCCGCTCTACTCCCTGTCAGATCTCCACTCCTTTAATAACCGCCTGCGTCCGGACTGCATGGACATCCTCGCAGACAGTGGCGGCGCCAGAGTATTTTTGTTGGGTAGTTTATGGTAGGGCTAACCCATACAGTGGTGGGGCTCGAGTCAGTATTTGTAATGTAATTACATACACGCTATATCGCACCCCTTGACACTGAAACGCCACGCGTGAGGCTTTTATTAGTCTCCTTTTATCAGCTAAATTACATCGAGAGCAACAGGTGTGAATTAAACAATACAATACCCTATTCTGCTAATTCCACGTTGTTACAACATGCTACGCAGTGGCAGAAACAAGAAAAGTTGGCATATATAATTGACACGGAGAGGGAGAGGGAGGGAGAGAGACAGAGAGAGAGGGAGAGAGAGAGAGAGACAGAGAGAGACAGAGAGAGAGATAGGGAGAGAGAGAGACACAGGTAAACAGAGAGAGACAGACACAGCACACAACAGATGGCCTGTGTGCTGTGTCTCTATTGTCATACAAAGCACTTTTTCAAATGACCCATTATTACAAAAATATATTCAATACTCACGATTGACGTTCTCAAAGCAGCACGATCCGCCGGTTGTTGTGGTTGGAAGCGAAAATGTCAATGACATGCTGGACATCCAGTGCCTTACTCCTCTGCTTATTGATAGCCAGCAGGCCCAGGTTGCTGTTCCGTGCATCACCACTGCTGTTTCTTAAATAATTTTTGATGCGACGGAGACGGGAGAAGCTGCGTTCGCAGCCAGCAGAGGTCACAGGCAGAGTCAGGGAAATGCATATTAGTCTGTGTAAATCCGTAAAGGCCTCCTTGTAGGGTCGCATTAAAGCCAGAAATTCCGCTGTGTCCTTCAGTTCATGTCCCTGTTGTTTCTTTCTTTCCAGTAGGCGCTTAACCTGGTGTAGCTCTGGGGTCAGGTTCTCTTCCGTCAATCCATAGAACTTGGCCATGGGTTGCAGACATTTTTTGTCTAAGAAGGATGCATGTTTGGGGCTGAGTGCCGACACTCCGGATAGGACACCACCGGCCTCGGTTGAGAAACGTCTTCTCATTTCAACCACAAGTCTGTCGATTACTGGGTAGAAACACTCTGTGTGCAGCGCATCTAGGGATGTAACTGGTGTGCGTTTGATTTGGGCTTCCACAACAAACTCCTGTAGATGTCGAGGAGGCTGTGCCTGTCTCCTTTCGGGTGTCTCATTGTGATTTACATTGGCTTTGGTGCACAGGTCGCTTGCTCTGTCCCGAATTTCCCTCCATGACTCCTCTGCGCGTCTGCCTGTCAGTGTCGCTATGCCGAATCAGCCAAGTCCATTGCGGAGGACAGCTCAAGGCTGGGAGATTGGAGCTGGTCAGACATGAATTTTGTGACACGGAAAAGATCCTCGAAAAGCGTAAGAAGCAAGACAAACTGCTCATCAATTAGTCCACTCACCGCTCTGGCCTCCGTTTTCCTCCGCGCATTGGGCTGAGACATGATCTCTGTAAATGTTGCCTTTACTGCGGATAGCCACCAGCGCTGTATATTGACATGACCAGCGTGTTTCCGATAGGTTCTTAAGTTCAACTGGTTGTGAAGTTGGCTCCATTTCTCTCTGTTTCTTTATGAAAATATCATGGGCGACTGAGTTGGCGAAGAAGTTGTACAGCATTTGTACAGTTTCAAAAAAGTAGGCTGCTGCTTCAACATTGCGGACCACATCAACCAACACAAGGTTTAATCTGTGTGCATGGCAGTGGATATACAAAGCATTTGGCACCTCCTTTTTAAACTTCTGCTGTACTCCGTTCTTGCATCCCGACATGACAGCAGCCCCATCGTAACACTGTCCAACACACATGTGTGGGTCGATGTTGCATTGGCTGAGCGTCTGTTTGATGGTACTGAGGAGCGAGTCGGCGTCCAGGCCCTCTGTGCGTCTGAAGTGCAGGAATTCTTCACACACTTGTTCTCCTTTTAGATAACGTACAACGATGGACAGTTGCTCGCTTTTACTGACATCTTTGGTTTCGTCAACCATTAGGGCGAAACATTCAGCTTCCCTCATTTCTGCACTTATTTCACTTCGGACCATATCTGCCATTATCTGGAAAATCTCGTTTTGGATGTCTTGATGTGTGTATTTAGCATTTTGAGGATTGTCGTTCAGTTTCATTGCTACAGTCACGTTAAATTCACCAATTAAGTGTAGCAGCTCTCGGAAGTTTCCCCTATTAACCGAGTTCTCCTCACCCTCCTGCTCCCGGTGACCTCGCTGTGCAATGCCTTGACATGCAGTATAACGTAAGGCAATCACCACGGCCTTCATGTACTCACGGTTTTCTTTCACAAGTTTTAAATGACCTGCATCAATCATGTTTCCATGTCTGTTTAAATTCAGTCCATGCCTCCATGGCAAACCTGTGTGCTGCACTCCTGTTGTGTTTTTTGAAAGCTCCTGTTGCATTTTTCCAGTTTTTAAATCCATTGGTAAAGGCAGGCTCGGAATGGAATCGCTTCCCGGCACCCAACAAATTACGACAGGCAAAGCAAAACACTGAGTCAGTTTCAACTGAATATTCGACCCAGCTATATGTGTCAAACCAGGCCCCATTAAAAGGCCGTTGCTGGCTTCCAATCTGTCTTGACGGATAATTTTTTCTAATTGGACATTTTGGTCCATCTCCGGGTCCTTGGCTAATGTCGCTAGCAGCCTCAGTTCCTTGGCTGATGTCGCTCACGTTAGCGGCTTCCTGCTCCACATTTTCCTCATCTTCGCCACCTCTGGCCTCTCCAATCCCATCGGGTCCCCGCTGGCTGGCATCCTCTTCAGGTGGGTCGTGTGACTCTGGCACCTGTTCGACTTGTTCGACCTCAATGCGAGGGCGTTTAAGAAGAAATCTATCCATCTGATCCGAAATATACAATGAAGCATAGAAGTTCTGCTGTCTGTCTGCAATTTTCTCGGTGCGAGTTTGGGGACTTTTCACTGTGAACGTGACGTAGGCCTATCAGTAATGCATTACGCAGCAACGTTTTGTTGCTCTGATTGGCTGTAGGTCTATTCAAATTGCATTCGGAGGCATTTTGATCTGACCACGGCCGCGCTGATATTATAACCATTATAACGCAAGAGAATTTTCACACCTTTAGTGTATAAAACTCCCCCACTTAGACTATTCCTTGCACCCCTCTAGCATAAGCCCGAATGGTCTCAACCATATTGCGTCAGTAACGTGCACTTGTTGTTACAGCAGGATCAGTTTGTGTGTTGTGGATACGACCGGTAGATTTTCGCAATCCGTGTTCTCAACATGCTTACTTTAACATAATTTTTCATGGTCGGGCTAAGGTAGGGCTAAGCCATTTCTTGGTATGGCTATAGCCTACCCCAGCCATACCCTGGCGCCGCCACTGCTCGCAGATAATGAAATACTCCGCAAACGCCGTCCTCCACACAGAGGCTCTGGCCGTAAGTTTTTATTTCATTCCACGTCTCCACACTCCATCTCGTCCATTCGGTCCTGTCACACGCCCACACTACGCCATCACAACAAACAACACGTGAATCTGACCAATCTCCTTCCACTCCCCCGGTCCACACAACCCCCCCCATGGAACGTCACCTCAGAGCAGCCCTGCTCAACACACGCTCCATCCACAATAAACGCCACATTCTAAATGAATTAATTAAAGACAATAACCTGGACTTTCTGTATCTGACCGAAACATGGCAAAAACCCCTGGACTATTTTTTTTTAATGCTGGGGTGATACTATTTTTTAAAAATAAAATCACCCCAGCAGGATTCACATACATTGACAAACCTCGCCCACAAGGGCGGGGTGGTGGTATAGCTGCTATTATCAGAAAGGAAATAAAAGCTACCATAATCCCCATCCCTGATGTTTCTTCATTTGAACACCTGATCTTTAAACTCTCTGGTCCCACTCCCCTGGTCACAGCCATCATCTACCGTCCCCCGAAGCCAAACCCCTCCTTTCTCTCCGACCTCTCTGACATTCTTACTCAGCTTTCTGCCATATCCCCATCTGTTCTCCTCTTAGGTGATTTTAACATTCATGTTGACAACCCGACCTGCAAATATGCCTCTGAATTTAAGGAAACCCTTCACTGCTGCAACTTCTCTCAACACATCAACTTCCCAACACACAGCTGTGGTCACATCCTGGACTTGGTCTGCTCCACTGGTCTCACCATCCATCATCTGTCCAGCCTCAATCTCCACATCTCTGATCACCTGGCCATCATCATGGACATCAACATCCCCAACCCCGCCCAAAAGCAAAAACGCACAATAACCTACAGAAATCTCAAATCCATCTCACCTTCAGCAATCACTGCCTCCATTACCTGCAAGAAGACTCATTCAGTCTGGCTCCAGCAACCCCAAGTGTCTGTTCTCCACCATCAGCAAACTTCTTAAACCCTGTGACAACGCCACCTCATCCTTCACCACCGAACAGTGCAACTCCTTCCTCTCGTTTTTCCAAACCAAAATCAGCAACATTTACAGCAATCTGACACCCTCATCAGCACCCCCCACCTCCCCTCCTGGCTCCCCCCCCTTCACCTCACAGCCCCTGTCCCACTTCTCCCCTGTGACCCCCATGCAACTGTCCGACTTCATGACTGGAATTAACTCCACCTGCACACTTGACCCAATGCCCTCCAAATTTGTTAAAGAGAGCCTCCCTGCCATCTCCCAACTCATCGCCACCATCATTAACTCCTCCCTCAGATCTGGATCAGTTCCCCCCTCTCTCAAACTGGCTGCTGTCACACCCATTCTCAAAAGACCTGGACTCACACCTGACATCATGTCCAACTTCCGGCCCATCTCAAATCTCCCCTTTCTGTCAAAAATACTTGAACGTGTCGTTGCCTCACAACTTAAAGCCCACCTCAGCTCCAATGATCTCTTTGAGCCATTTCAATCCGGTTTCCGATCAAAACACAGCACCGAAACAGCTCTTCTCAAAATCACAAACAACCTCCTCCTCTCCTCTGACTCCGGCAACCTTAACATCCTCATCCTCCTCGACCTCACCGCAGCATTCGACACCATCAACCACGCCATCCTGCTGTCCCTCCTCGAATCATCACTCAACATCACCGACACTGCACTCCCCTGGCTGAAATCCTACCTCACCGACAGACATCAGTTTATCAACATCCAACTTTATATCTCAACAAAAACCATCACCCCCACAACACACTCCACTCTCACCAACTGTCTCTCAGAAATAAAAGCATGGATGCAAACAAACTATCTCCAACTGAACAGTGCCAAATCAGACATCATCATCATCGGCCCCCCATCCCGTATCAAAGACATCCAGAATTTCAACTTCACCATTGACAGCCACACTCTATCTCCCCCCCCTCACATCCGCAACCTCGGAGTCATCTTCGACAGTCAGCTCAAATTCAACCACCACATAAATCACATCACCAGGACCGCCTTTTTCCACCTCAAAAACATTGCCCGTCTCCGCCATCACTCTCCTCCTCTGCTGCTGAAACCCTGATTCATGCATTCATCACTTCACGACTCAACTACTGCAATAGCATCCTCTACGCCGGCATACCATCCAACCTAATCAATAAACTCCAACATATCCAGAACTCTGCTGCCCGCCTCCTCACCCACACCCGCTCCCGAGACCACATCACTCCCGTCCTCCAGAACCTCCACTGGCTCCCCGTCCGTCAAAGAATCAACTTCAAAGTCCTCCTCATTGCTCACAAAGCCCTCAACAATCAGGCCCCCCCTACCTCACAGACCTGCCGCACCACCACGCCCCTTCCCGCTGCCTCCGCTCATCAGAAGCCAACCTCCTATCCATCCCCACCCGCACCAATCACCGGACCTGGGGGGACAGAGCCTTCTCCGTCGCTGCCCCCTCCCTCTGGAACTCACTCCCCCAACCCATCAGAGACTGCACTGACCTCACCACCTTCAAAAAACTCACAAAAACTCACCTCTTCAATCTGGCTTTTAATGTGTGATTGTTTTTGTATTATTTGACTTTAACTTTAACTATATATTTATTTGTTGTTCCTTCCTTTTCTTTTCCCTTCACTATATCTGTAAAGCGTCTTTGAGCACCTGTAAAAGCGCTAACAAATTAAATCTATTATTATCATTATTATTATTATAAGACATGTCTCTTAATTTTGTAAATAATGAATGTATCACTGTAATGTTTGTAGTTAACTTAAAGGTCTCCTATTATAATATGTTTAGGCATATATTATAAGTCTCAGATATAAAAATATATATAAAACATGTCTATGAAGTGTTTTGCTCAAAATACCAAACAAATCACCCATTCTAGTCATGCCTCATACCGCTCTATTTCAGCCCTGTGACGGCCCGTCCATACGGCGGCGTGCGTTGAAGCTTCAACGCTTCTGCCCATTCACTTTGAATGGGGTGACGTCACGCTTTGCCAAACTGCATTGTGGGAGCGTTGCTTCGCTTTGCTCGCTTCAAAAGTTGAGCAATGTTCAACTTTTGAAGCTTTGGCGGAAGCGTCAGCCAATCAAATCATATGCCAGTACAAGCTCTAGCCAATCAAACCGCGTGGTTGTGTGTCCGGGGCGGGAGATTCATGTGATTGGTTGTTGGTCGAGTTTCAGTCAGACAAGCTCACCGGCAAGCTTCAACGCATGCCGCCGTGTGGACGCTGCGTTAGAGAAATGCTGATTCTGGGTCTTGGTATATCATGCTTTTTTACGCATACTCTCTCAAGTACAGCGTTAGCTCTGAGTGTTAGCGATGCTTGCTAATGTAAACAAAGACAATATTACTTCCAAAATACGTTGCTCATTGTTTCTGATAGCGACGTTTCTGATAGGGCCGTGGGTGTAAAGCCAGCCCACATTTCCGATATTACCTCATATCGGCAGATAATCTGGATCAGCTCTGTTGTACCCCCGGTTTTAGATATTTGGGTACGGAGGAAAAGAGAGAGGGTTTTGTTTTCTGACAATTTGTGAGTTCCCTTACACACCGGGGACACATATTTATGTATAAAAGACATACAAAAGTGCATTTTGCATGATAGGTCCCCTTTAAGGACAGATACTCACACGGTTTGTCAATTCCTTTCAATCTTGCGCTAGTGTTTTGCGTTTTTGGAAATATGAATAAAGAAAGACACCACCATGCAAACTCTGAAGAAAGACTGAGTCTTGAAGAAGGGCCTCATTTACTCCCTGTTGGCATGTGGAGACAAGAGGGTTTAGCATTGAGGCTTTCCATGTAACTTGGCCGACCCTTTCTGTTTGCCGTATGTCTTCTGTAACCTAGCTTGTAAATGCAATGCTATTCAGAGAATATAAAAAGCCTGTTTACTGTCACTGTTTGGAAGCTGTTCTGATGCAACTTTCTTCATATTCCAAACCATATTAACGATCAAATTTGTCAGATAAAAAAAAAAAGGTATGATGAAGTGGTGTGGCTGGATTACATTTATAAAGGTGGTTTATTACCCCATCACACTTATAGAAGCCTCCTGTAAATTACCATTTCTGCCTCTTGTAATATGCAAATGTGAAAATTAAGTCTTCCACAATGTAGACTGTGAGAATAATACTTTTTATTAAAAATATAAAACAATCTTCTTTGCCTCTTAATTTAGTTAGAATTGTTTACAAATAATCCCAGATAGAAATTAGTACCTATCGGAAATAGTGATATGTACATTTTACCTTCCTTTTTTTTAACTATATCACAGCAAATGAGAAGTTTTAGGGGTGTAGGATTTAAGAGATTAACACCCTATTTGTGTACACACACACTTAGAGAACAGAAACAGGCTTTTATTTGAAAATGCATTCATTATCACTAGTTTTTCCCTTTTTAGGTTTCAGATGATTTCTTATGTCCAGCACACAACTAACAAGGGGATGCATCAAAAGGACAAAGCAGACCTTATAATATATATAAGCTTTATAGGGTCTATCATTATAGTGTGTGTACACATCTATGCTGTCTACTGCTTTTAACTGGCCGTAGCCTCCCCTTTCTCTCCATTTGATGAATACAAACACACAGGTGCAGCTCTTTGTAATGTAGGCCAGCATTACAAAAGCGGAAAACATGAAAGGGTGAGAACTCTTCACATTTAATGGAATATCATTTTGATCATATATATACTGAACACATCACTTAGTTTGAATGTCACACAGCACAAATCCCAGGGCAATATCTACATTTCTAGAAAGGTGCAAAATTATTCCTTTTATAGACATTTTAATTCAACGGACAAATGTGTTGTATACTGAGGCGGCACATTAGTGTTTATAACCCTTGTTACAGATCTTCAAAAATAATTTAACTCAATAAAGTAATTGCATAAATGACTGAGGACTAAAAAGAAGCGCTTGGGGTTTTTTAAAAGCAGAGATATGTACATAAAGAGTTTGTAGGTTGTAAACTAAATTATATTACATTGCACTGTGCTGCTATTCTTATTTTGTTTAAATACTATGTCTGCGTGTGCGTGTGTGTGCGCGTGTGTAGGTGTGTGTGTGTGTGTGTGTGTGTGTGTGTGTGTGTGTGTGTGTGTGTGTGTGTGTGTGGTGTGTGTGTGTGTGTGTGTGTGTGTGTGTGTGTGTGTGTGTGTGTGTGTGTGTGTGTGTGTGTGTGTGTGTGTGTGTGTGTGTGTGTGTGTGTGTGTGTGTGTGTGTGTGTGGATACTGTACTAAAGTAGCCCGAGTGGAGATGAATTGACACATTAGTGCCGGGGCTCTTTAACGATTTGTCAAAGGAAATTAGAGCGACTGCCCTTTATGACGGTGCTGCATAGGAAAGTAACTGGGGGAGAATAATTTAGTCTCAATTCATTTTAAGCTGAAGGCAGGTCAGGGTTGAATTGCACCATTTGGCTTTCGAAACTAATGTCCATGCATATCTTGATTGCCTGAACAAAAGCACAGGGTGGCCTTTATGGGTCCTGGAGGACGGGTGTGGGGAGGGCTCAGCCCGTAATGCTCATTGCCGGAGATGATCACCGACAGCTATAACCTTAAGGCACTATTACCACCAGCAGCAACCATCATTTGGATATTACATTCAACAATGTTGTTTAATGGGTTTGCCGTTGTAGCTGTGCTACAGTATGCTGTCACACTAGGGTAGGCAGTTGCTACCATCTTTGATTTCTTATACAGAATAGCACTAAATACTATAATATCAAAGGCATTCAGATAAATTATAGATGAAGTTCCATATTATAAATAACATACTACTGGAGCTTTCAATAGCTTGTTTGAATGTTAAAACTGTTCAGTGATGAAGGTTTATAATCATTTAAGAATATTTTAACAACCTTGAACAATTATGTGGCTGCAGGATCACAAATTAAGTAAATCACAGTAAAGATAGTACATTGTGCTTAGAAGTCTTAACATTATTTATAGCACACATAGATTCTCAAGCTTTTTAAAAGCAATCTGGGCTCTTGTTCTTTCTGCTTGAACCGATTTTATTTGGAAGATGAGCCTTCCGTAGCAGGACCAATGCAGTCCACGATTAGAGTTCATCCTTCACAGAGAAAAGGGTGATATTGACTGCTTTCACTTCACTGGAGTTAGATGTGATCGGCACATAATGAAAGCAAAGCGGGGAGGGAATACAAGGAAAAACATGTGTATGCTTTCCGTGGGCTTTCAAACATCTGATTTCTTTGCCATTAACTGTAGTTTGACATATGTCCACCATCATTTCAAATATAGGAACACAACATTAGTGAAATTATATTTAGCCCTCTAAAGGCCTTATAAGCCACCTCAATAAGTCATGTGGAGCAGAAAACTGATATCTTCATGTACTTGTTTGGCTAATCAGGATATTGCCACTAATGCACACCGGCAAGGCAAGTTTATTTATATAGCACATTTCAACACAAGGCAATTCAAAGTGCTTTAAAAAAATGAAAGACATGTAGGGATGCCCCGATCGAGATCGGCCGATACTCACTCTCTACCGATCGATCGGTAGGCTACTCTCTAAACATGCCGATCGCGAGAGCCGATTGCATGACGTAAAATACATGACATTTTTCTCTGTGAGCGGCAAAACAAGCTCGCCAAAATGGCTTCACCGGTCTGGCATTATTTTAAGGTGTCCGAAAAAGACAGTAAAATAGCAGTATGCAACGTGTGTGTGAAGCAGAAATCCTGCAGCTCCGCCCGCCGGACCGGTAAGCGGAACGAAACACACAAGAGTTAGACCTAACACACTTAGCTATTTTATCTACCTCTGGAACAAGCTAAACTAGTTATTATAAATATATTTATTCTTCACTGTCGGGTCACTCATTACTGGATCAGTGAGCTGCATGAGATACTGACAGGCTGCCAGGAGAGGGAGAGAGGAAAGAGAGCGCTTCCGCTCATTTCTCCCGTGTTATTATCCAAAGTGAATGTAAACTTGAATAATGTACATCATTTGAATGTAATAATTAAGTTGATTGTTGTTTGTGGAAGCTCCAGTGAATGAGCCCCATTAACTGAGTTTTAAACATCACTTTAAATGGAAGATTTAAAGTGATGTTTAAATCTTCCATTTAGGCCCCGCACACTCGATCGGATCGGCCGATACTGATTCCGGCGATCGGCCCCGAAATTGGCGATCGGAGCATCCCTAATGAAATTTCATTTAAAAACAGTCATTTAAAAGCAAAGATACATGAATAATGTTTTTTGCAGAAATAGTTTTCCATCACATCCCTTTATTTCTACTTTCCTTGTTTAACTTGTCCTTTAGTTATTTCAAGTGTTTCATGCTAAACTTTGGAAAATGTTCCCTTTGGAAAATTATAATCTGACCCCATGGTACCTTTCGCCGAAACTATTCCTCTTTTTTAAATGCACAGTTAAGTTGACCTTGTCTTTCTAGGACTTTTTTGATATCCTCCGTGAACCAGGGTCTTGAAACCAAAACAAATTATTGTACCCCATGGTAGCTTTTAGTTTTCACCAAAACTATTCCTCTTTTTTAAATGCACATTAGTTAAAGGTGGGGTAGGTAAGTTTCAGAAACCGGCTCGAATGCACTAACATTTGAAAGTACACAGCCGAAAAGAATCCGCCCCTTCCTTCAGACTTCCTTACAGAGCACCTCCTCCAACACACATGAACGCGCAATGCATGCGCAATGCACGCCCAATGAGGGCACGAGATACATTTGTGCGTGCACGAGATACATTTGTGCGTGCACGAGATGGAAGGCTGACAGACAGGGCGGCATTCCAATCCGTTTAGACAGTATTACGGCTTCCACAAATGACATTTTTTGTATGGATTTGTTGTCAAAGCACTTAAGATATTCATTGCTATCTGGATGTTAAGAGCATTCCATGGAATATAACAAAAAGTGTATCTCGAGCCGGTTTCTGAAACGTACCTACCCCACCTTTAAGTTCAAGTTGACTTTTCTAGGACTTTTTTGGTGTCCTCCGCGAACCAGGGTAAGGAAAAAAGGTAAGGGTGCACACCAGCAACAGAATCATCCCGTCAACAGGGACCCTCCAATTTCACCTTGTACAGACAACAAGTTAAGGTCATACGCAGAGTGTTACTGCCATGTGTGTTTATATATTGTATGTATATTGTGTAGATTTACAGTGCTGTGAAAATGAATTTCCCCCTGAGAACAATATATAATCTAACCTAATCTAAACAATAGGTTCAACTAATCACCGATACTGATTTTACTGTAGGCCTATACGAAATCAAAGTATCTTCTGCTCAGGGGAGGGCATGTGCTGCTAACCTGCAAACAGTGCTGACATATAAACATTGAGCAGGGCGCTGTTGCTACTGACAAGAGCTGTGAGAAGGTAGATTTGGATATTAAGATATCTAACCTCTTCTCCACTACATGACACTATCTAGCATAGGGGCTGGGGTTGGCATTAACCAACATATCTTAATCCACATAATTAACACTACTGGCGTCTCTTAGATTTGCCTGACTATTGAAGTGAAGTAAAAAAACAAAAAAATGGCCTTAGGCTTTTTGCTGCAGTCTTCTTTCAGACTTACTTGACCACCAAAGCAACATGAAACACCAACATGTTCTAGAGTCTGTCTGAAGTAACATATAGCCAGAAACATTGAGACAAGTTTGGTGCATCAGTGTGCTGCATCGCTTCTTCTGTCACTAAGATATTAACTAGAAAGTATGTTGCATGGACAGTAGGGGAATCTGAAATCTTTAAGGGGTAGACTAGAGGAAAGGAAGGGTGCCTTGCTCCCCACTTCAAGGTCATCATCTTCTGTACGACAGCTGGATATTTCCAGCAGGCATGGCTTGTTGAGAGGCCTGAATGTACAGTGAATGTGGGCTCAGCAAATATTACTTCAGGTCTAAGGATAGAGGGTGTCGTTTTTCTCATACTGATATTCTGAACAATCTGTGCTGTTGTATTTGCTGTAAAGTGTCTCTACTGTAGGCTATTTTTATTATATGTACAGCACTTTGGCTCGACCAAAAATCGTTTATAAATGTGCTATATAAATAAAACTTGATTTGATTTGATTTGATCAAGGACATTGGGCTCTAACGTGTACAAGCAAAAAAATTTGATAACTTTACACTTACAGAATTCTTAAATCAGCAAGTGAATAATTATTGTGCTCAAATTAATTAGATATTCACTATTAACAACTTGAATTGGAAGCCTTACAAGAACTACACCATATGTTTTATTAATGTGTTATCACTCTATCAGGAAACTGACCTGCTGTCTCAAATTACTGCAGATGATACAGTCTGAGGTGTAATTAAAAAACAATTAAGAAAATGTGGCAGGCTAAAAGCACCTTCACCTCCCCTCAGCTAAATGAGGCCATTAAGCATTCTGGATATGACTTTTAGGCAATAACCAGGTGTAGGCAGAAACCATCACAGTCCCACAATTTGTCCCTTGAATTCAGAGCCGCAAAGCATAAAATGTTCGAATATTAGATGATCAAAACAGACGATAAAAGCATATTTGAATTTGATGAAAGCAATAAAATTGCTCTTGTTAAAACTTGTTATGATATATTTGTTGTTTATACACTTCATTAAAGTTCAACATAAAAAAATAGGTTAACTCTATATATTAAAATTACTTAATAAGCATAAGTCAACGGAGCCCCGCGCGCCCCCCCCCCCCCTTGAAATTCAATGTGTTTTCTTTTTTCTTTAATAATACATATGTATAGCACCAAATTACAACTAATCTATCTACCGTCACTTTTCACATTGAACATGTGCTCTTTTATTAAATAAACTTTCATTTTAAGTTTAGTGTTTTTGACCCCAAGAAACACAGATGCATTAATCAATAACAATAATCCACAGCTCCTCTCTCTGCTCCAGAGGATTTAAAAAAAACCTCAATACCACAAATACATTTGCAAATGTAAAACGGATCTGCAAATACGCTAAATATTTTCACAAATAAATAAGATCTGTGAATATCTCTTTAACATTGACAACTTTCGATCAGGCATTTGTGAATCAATTTTGTATTTGTCAACCAAAAAGGCCAAAAAGAAAGTGGATCTCAAATCTCTGCTACCACGTGATGGCCTGCTGATGACGACATTTCCCCATGATTTCAAAATAAGAGCATGATGGTTTGTTTAATAAACCGTTTTGTATTATTATCACCATCATCATGTTATAGTGATACAGTTAGTTTGTGTTAGTTTATTTGTTCAATATATCGAGCACTTTCGTATGCATTGATGTTGAAGTAGGCTACGCCACTTTCGGGTCCCTGGGAGCTACAGCAGCGAAGCAGCCCCAGATATAACTCTTTCTTCATTGTTTTTTGTGTATTCAGTCAAGCGGGTCAAAGTTACAAAGCACTTCGCATCTTATTAATCGGCCTACCCAGTGCAGTGGTAAAATATTCTGTAGAAAAGCACCGTATTTAGGTTAGCCTTCATAGTAAGGCTACATTAAATATTATAACATTCATAGTGTCCTTTCTCTATATGCATATATTCCTGTCTATTGCTTTTATTTGTATTTAATGTTATTATGTTTATACTTGTTTCCACACGTGTGTGTCTACCATAGACTGTATATATAAAAGGTGTCTACAGAAGGTCCAGTTGTGATAGACACGGTTCGCCACTGAGCTAATGTAATATTCACTGTGGCTGTGCAGTGTTGTTTTTATTGTCTAATAAAGCTATTGTAATATCCACTGTGGCTGTGCAGTGTTGTTTTTATTGTCGAATGAAGCTATTGGTTTAATCACTTTGGCTGTGCAGTAGTGTTGTTTTCATAATCTAAGCTTTTTTATAATCACTGTGGCTGTGCAGTGCTGTTTCCATATCCTAATTAGCCGCTTGTAAAACGCCACTGTGGCTGTGCAGTGCTGTTTTAATTTTATAATGAAGCTAATGTAACATTCACTGTGACTTTGCAGTGCTGTTTTCATATGCTAATTAAGCTTCTGTAATACTCACTGTGGCTTTGCAGTGCTGCTTTCATAAATTAAGCTGTTGTTATATTCATTGTGGCTTTGAAGTGCTTTACTGTATATTCTAATGAAGCTACTGTATGGTAATACTCACTTTGGCTTTGCAGTACTTTGTTCATATTATAATTAATCCGTTGTTATTTTCACTGTGGTTGTGCAGTGCTGTTTGTAATTAACTTATTGATGTTCACTGTGGCTGTACAATGCTGTTTTTATAGTCTGCTTATTTTTCTAGACTAACACTGGTTACAGAAAATGGCATGATCTATATATAGATACTTTATTCATCCCAAATTGTGAAATGTGTGGAAACAAGTATAAACATAATAACATTAAATACAAATGAAAGCAATAGACAGGAATATATGCATATACAGTAGAAAGGACACAATGAATATTATAACATTTAATGTAGCCTTACTATGAAGGCTAACCTAAATTAGGGATGCCAGAAACTGACCATGATCAAATTCAAAAATCGGACAGCCCTGGCGAATATTAATCGATTATTCGCCTACGCTGCTGGCTTCCTCCAAGTTTACAGTAAAACAAACTGGTGGTGTGACCAATGGCCATTTACAATTATTAATACTATTATTAGCATTAGTCTACATTTTTGGTTGAAACTAAGCCAGGAAAAAAAAGAAAAACATAAATAATAATAAAAAAATATATAAATAAAATCGAATTTTAAAAATAATTTTCGACTGTTGCAATTTTTTTTTTTTAAATGATGAGTACATTATGATGGAAAATATGACAAATTAATTATACAGCTTAATACATTTTCTTAATATTAGTATTAGTATTCTTAGTATTAATAATTAATAATCAGTTATTCTTCTAATTTTTTTTGTATTTATCTTTTGTTTGTCATTCATTACATTGATTGTGTCTTCTGTTATAAACATTATTAACACAATATTAAACAGTAATATCAACAGTAAACATATTTTAAAGCATTTCAAAGTGATTTCTGTCTTTATAATATTATATAATTTTGAACAATAATATGAACAATTAACATATATTTTTAGCATTTTTGAAAGCTATTTATATATAATATTCAACAGTAATATTAACAATAAACATATTTATATTCATATATATAAACGACAATATTTGCTAAATCCATGCTCTCATCCAGCTGCAGAGCGAAATATTCACTAGCTCTCACTTGCTCCAAAAGCTGAGCAGATACTCAGTTTCACTCTCAGTAGCGGCAGCTCAATTCTGATTGGCTTGAAGGGCGGTCGTGTGATTTAAAAACAAAAGAATAACATATTAATAAATAAAAAATATTAAAAGATTGGCATCAAAGGACACATAGATTGATAGATATGCAGTTATTAATAACATCTAAAAAAATAAATAATGTAACTTTAAAAAAAGAAAAAAATTCCCCTTTCCCTCAAACTTTGCGTGACCCCCCCTGGCTCCCCGGGGGTCGGGGCCCCCACTTTGAAAAACACTGTCCTAAGTAGCCTACTTCAACATCAATGCATAGGAAAGTGCTCGATATATGCTGTATTGAACAAATAAACTAACATAAACTAACTGTGTTTCCAGCGGAAACGGTGGAAATCCAAACACCATGACGACCTCCTAACCTATCAGGCTCTCCTCTCCTCTTTCTCTGCTTCGATCTCTCAGGCAAAAAGCACTTTCTTTCAAGATAAGATCCAATCTTCCTATTCTAATCCCAAAAAACTATTTTCCATCTTCTCCTCCCTCATGGACCCTCCCAAAGCCCCTTCCCCCTCCTCCCTTCTGTCAAGCGACTTTGTTAACCACTTTGAAAAAAAGGTTGATGATATTCGCTCTTCTTTTTCTGACTCACCTTTACTCACCGCTGGGTCACTAGACCCTCCTTTCACCCACACACTGACCTCCTTTTCCCCTCTCTCTCCAAGTGAGGTTCTTACCCTCATTACCTCTGCCCGCCCTACCACCTGTCCTCTGGACCCTATCCCTTCAAACCTCCTTCAGACTATCGCTCCTGATATTCTACCGTTTCTCTCCCATTTCATCAACACTTCTCTAACTTCTGGTCACTTTCCAAACAGTCTCAAGGAGGCAAGAGTAAACCCTCTCCTAAAGAAACCCACTCTCAACCCGTCAGATGTTATAAACTACAGGCCTGTCTCTCTCCTCCCGTTCCTGTCTAAAACACTTGAACGCGCTGTCTTTAAACAACTCTCCTGTTATCTCAATCAGAACAACCTTCTGGATCCGCACCAGTCTGGTTTCAAGGCAGGTCACTCCACAGAAACTGCCCTCCTTGCTGTCACTGAGGAACTGCACACTGCTAAAGCAGCCTCCCTCTCCTCTGTCATCATCCTTTTGGACCTGTCTGCTGCATTAGACACGGTGAATCATCAGATCCTCCTTCGCACTCTCCAAGATCTTGGAGTTTCAGGCTCTGCACTTTCCCTCATCACCTCATACCTCAAATACCGCACCTACAGGGTTACTTGGAGAGGGTCGGAGTCAGACCCTTGTCAATTAACTACAGGGGTCCCTCAGGGCTCTGTTCTCGGTCCCCTCCTCTTCTCCTTGTACACAAACTTGCTCGGATCTGTCATTAGCCCGCATGGTTTTTCATACCACTGCTACGCTGACGACACCCAATTAATTCTGTCCTTTCCCCGCTCAGAGACCCAGGTCGTCGCACGCATCTCTGCTTGTCTAGCTGACATCTCTCAGTGGATGTCTGATCATCACCTCAAGCTCAATCTTGACAAGACTGAACTGCTTTTCCTTCCGGGAAAAGATTGTCCCACTCTTGACCTAACAATCAACATCGGCACCTCTGTTGTTTCCCCGACTCAGACTGCAAGGAATCTGGGTGTGATCCTAGATAACAACCTGTCCTTCACTGCAAACATCGCTGCTACAACCCGCTGCTGCAGATACACGCTTTACAACATCAGGAGGATAGCTGACCAGCTGACCCAGAAAGCCATGCAGGTTCTGGTCCAGGCTCTCGTCATCTCACGCCTAGACTACTGCAACTCCCTCCTGGCTGGTCTACCTGCATGTGCCATCCGACCTCTGCAGCTCATCCAGAATGCAGCGGCTCGTCTGGTCTTCAACCTTCCTAAATTCTCCCACACCACTCCGCTCCTCCGCTCCCTTCACTGGCTTCCGGTAACTGCTAGAATCCACTTCAAGACAATGGTACTTGCGTACCATGCTGCGAATGGATTTGGCCCTTCCTACATCCAGGACATGGTTAAACCGTACACGCCAGCACGTGCACTCCGCTCTGCATCAACCAAACGGCTCGCTGCACCCTCGCTGCGAAGGGGACCCAAGTTCCCATCAGCAAAAACACGTGGGTTTGCTATCCTGGCTCCAAAATGGTGGAATGAGCTCCCCATTGACATCAGGACAGCAGATAGCTTACACACCTTCCGGCGCAGACTGAAAACTCATCTCTTTCGACTCCACTTCGAGCAATAGAACTATTAACAAAGCACTTATATACTAATAAAGGGCTGGCTTATCTAAAGCCAGTTGAGTAGCACTTGAAATGTTTTTGCTCTATGAAGCCTGATGTACTTATATGATTCTGTTTTCTTCAAGTTTGTATTTTGTTGGTCGAACGCACTTATTGTACGTCGCTTTGGATAAAAGCGTCAGCTAATTGCAATGTAATGTAATAATTTAATCTCTATAACATGATGATGATGGTGATAAAGAATGCATTTAAGGCCCTGGCCACACGAGGACAATAACGGTCGTTTCCGTCACACTAGGACGACAGAATACGGCACTAAACGACTACGGTAACGATAACGGGTCCCAAGGTGGATAGAACGGCATACGCAATGCTCTGGGGGGGTCAAACGGCTCCGTGTGTACGCTAGGGCTGCACGATATTGAAAAAAACTGACATTGCAGTTTTTTGTTCCCCTGCGATTGTTTGATTGATTGCGGTTGTTTTAACCTATTAAGCCCCAAGGTCCCGGCGGGTACTTTACTTTTTTTTCACGACACTGTGTCTCAGGGGATCTTAATATTTAAGAACCTATTAATATTTTATAATAATAATAATGCATTTTATGTATGGGCGCCTTTCAAAGCTCTCAAGGACACCTTACAGAGCATAATTAAAAACAATCAACAAAGAAGAGCACACAGTAATACAAGACTTGAAAAAAAAAATACTTAAATAACAGAGACTTAAAAAACAGAGACTTAAAAACAACAATCAGTTTAGCAGAGATTAAGAAATAGAATACGCCAGTTTATACCGTTATTTATACAGGTATACCAGATTAACGGAAATAATCTCAGCTAACTGACGATACAAACCATTTTTACCAAAACAAAACACAAGTCTCATAAGAAGCATCTAAATGACCCGAGAAAAAAATGCTAACGGACTTTGGCACAGAACTCAAGATAAAAGTACCCTTATTACTTATCGTAGCTGCACATACAAGATATCCGATTAAAGCTGAGGTTCCACAGATTATTTTATATATATCGGGAAGACGAGAACCATAGACTTGCTGTGTGTGAAGCTAGCATTCTGAAATATCACAAAAATGACAAGCATAGAGCAGCTGTGTGTGAAGCTAGCATTCTGAAATATCACAAAAATGACAAGCATAGAGCAGCTGTGTGTGAAGCTAGCATTCAGAAATATCACAACAATGACGAGCATAGAGCAGCTGTGTGTAAAGCTAGCAAGAAAAAGTATTCCACAAACACGAACCATAGAGTGTCATTGCAACTGGCTAATAAAAACAAATCCATTCAGGCAAAACGCAATAAGCGTTCCTTTGATTTTGTTTTGAAACTGTTTCATGACACCATAAAGAACGGTCCTGATTTTGTGTGTTGTTCCTGCATTAGGCTTTGTTTCAGAAAGCAAGTGGTAATTTGCAAGCGCAGTAGATACCAGAGAAACCAAGCCACAAGGACTGCAGCCGCACGCTGTATCACAGAAGACTATTTGCACAAATGTGATAATTGTGCAATACCCTGCAAATTGCTAAAGTCGCCAATGGGCAAGTTATGGATCTGTCGTGATTGCCATGGCAAAATACTTAGAGGTAAAATGCCACAACTGTGCGCTGCTAATAACTTGCACTTGCATCCGATACCTTCAGAATTGAGTTGTCTGAATATTATAGAGATGCATTTGATTAAGCTACACATCCCTTTTATGAAAATGCTGTGCTTACCTAGAGGTGCACAAAATGCTGTGCACGGACCAGTGACATGTGTTCCAGCAAATATTACTGACACGACCCATGTTTTGCCAAGGTCCAATGAAGATGGGACTCTATTGAGGGTCAAACTGAAACGCAAATTGACATACACGGGACATTATTTATACCAATATGTCAGTATCGATCGAATAAGGAGAGCGTTGCAGTGGTTAAAAAGGACAAACCCATATTACGCTAATATAGACTTCAATGACGATTGGTTAAATCAATATGAACAAGACCTTGACGAAGAGCATACTGTTGATGACATACAGCCTGATGAGACATGTCTTGAAGAGGAAACTGTACATGATCGCCAGACACATGGCATGTTCATGGATACATGCCTTCAGCCAGTGGACCTAGGTCAGGACATTTTAGACCATTACGATACAACGCTTAACATTGCACCTGCTGAGGGTAACAATCCAGTTCTACTTCTTTGTGATGAAACCAACAAGGCCAAAAGTTTCCCTGGCCTTTTCCCATTGGGAAGTCCGACATATTACGATTTCAGAAACAACAAGGTGACTTTGGCCAGTTACTTTAAGAACCGAATCATGCATGCGGATGGCAGGTTTGCACGTAATTCAGAGTATATATTCTATGCTCAGTACATGACTGAAGTACAGAAGGTGTCGTCGTGCATTTCCATCGCTTTACGGAAAGGACATTCAGGGAGAAATACAGGTAAGATTTCAGCCAACATGGTAAACGACCCCACATGGAAGGAATATATATGAACCTATATATTTTTAATATGTCACATACGGTATATGTTTCAGATATATGTGACATATCTGAAATTGGACCCCTACATATATGTCTCTGAACATATATGTACATATATATACATGTATGCACATATGCACACACATATATGTACATATATGGGTGCAGTGTATATAGGTTGCACATATATGCACATATATGTAAAACATATATGTGCATATAAGTTTCACATATATGCGCATATAAGTTTATATACGTTTTTCAACCTGGAACCTCTCTCATACAATAATACAATACAAATGGTCTGTGTGTGTGTGTGTGTGTGTGTGTGTGTGTGTGTGTGTGTGTGTGTGTGTGTATGTGTGTGTGTGTGTGTGTGTGTGTGTGTGTGTGTGTGTGTGTGTGTGTGTGTGTGTGTGTGTGTGTGTGTGTGTGTGTGTGTGTGTGTGTGTGTGTGTGTGTGTGTGTGTGTGTGTGTGTGTGTGTGTGTGTGTGTGTGTGTGTGTGTGTGTGTGTGTGTGTGTGTGTGTTGGATCGTTGGAGCTATGTGCAACTCAAGGCATATGCTCGAACGGGAGCTGCCTGGACGCTGCAATCATGTTGCGCGCACTATCCATGCTGAGTGTGCTGACTTCTCGTACAATGTCCCACTGTCTGGCTACCTGCATAAAGTCAAGTGCTCTGCACAGTTGGCGAAATGTCGCTCCTCTGTTTTCATTTAAACAGCTCCTTATATCCGTTAGCGCAGCTAGCTAGCACCAGATGCTAACAACAACAATACACGTAAGGTCTCTCTCGCTCGGGCGACACATACACACACCCTCCCGGTCCTCCCAATAGCCAGTCGGTGCCTGCCGGTGAGCGTGGAAGTGTGGTCTGTTGCAAGCGGGCAGCAGGAGCGGGGCTGTCAGCATCAGCTTGTAGATGGTATTTTAAACTCTATGCGCTCTGAAACTACGGGGCGGCCGAGGAAAAAAAATACACATGCGTTAATTGCGTTCAAATAATTGGTGGCGTTCATTTTTTTTTCCGTTATTAACGCGTTAACTTGACAGCCCTGTTTTAACAATAATTTAAAATTATCAAATATTTAATAATTTACTAATCTTAAACTGATCAGCTGACGTCGAGCGGATATAAACATCCGGTTCCGGTCCTGGGTGAAATAACTCAACTAAAAATGTTGCTTCATACAATAAAACATACCGTAATCAAACAATATTGTCTTTATACATTGAATTGTCTTGGGCAATCCGCAAACCTCAATCTGCATTGAATGGAAATAAGTACAATGATTAATGCATGTAGTTATATAGCACTTTGGAATAATATGCACATTACCACATTACCTTGCAAAGACCTATATATATATATAGGCATTCTGTAAGACATATATGCAAAAAGACAGATATATGAGCTATATATGAGGCATTATGTAGGAGATATATGCAAATATATGAACCTGACTTTGGCATATATGTGGAAATATATGAGCTATATATGACACATATATCTCCTATTAATCCACATATATGCACATATATGAACCTGAATATGGCATATATGCAGCATATATTCTGCATATATTTGCCATATATTGGCATATATGTTCGTATACTTTCTTTCTGTGTGGGACACTGATTCTCTGAAAAGACTTCTTCAATCTAATGAAAGATACCGATTTCTGAAGCCAATTCGTGGCACACCGGCTTTTTGGTCTGGAGCCCAAAAGGAGTTGTTCGCAATGGTCAGGCAGATTGGGTTGCACACTTTCTTCTGTTCCTTTTCAGCTGCTGACATGAGGTAGAAGAATGTATTGACCAGCATGATGCTTCAAGAGGGTAGGTGTGACAATGTGGACGATTTGGACTGGAATGAGAAATGTGGTCTTTTGCGTCGCAATCCTGTAACGGCTGCACGCATGTTTCAACACAGATGGGAAACCTTTTTGAAAGATGTCATACGATCACCAAGTCAGCCAATTGGGAAAGTAGTAGATTACTTCTATCGTGTTGAGTTTCAACAGAGAGGGAGTCCTCATATACATGCAATTTTCTGGATTGAAGACAGCCCACAAATTGATCGAGAGACTGATGAGGAGGTGGTGCGGTTTGTAGACAAGTACATTTCTTGTGAACTTCTAGAAGATGATGAGCTACTTGAGGAAATGGTGTCAACTGTGCAAACGCATAGTAAAAGACATTCAAAATCGTGTAGAAAGAAAAACACAGTGTGTCGTTTCAACTTCCCACGACCACCGAGTGAATGGTCCTTTGTTTCCAGAGTAGGGAAAACGGATAAGTCGTGTTCACAACAGGAAGGCGTCGGCAACCAAATGACCAAAGAACAGGCACGTAAGATCATGTCCACGGTCAAAGAGGCAGTCACTGATGAGACGGCTACTTTCAAAACAGTGTCAGAGCTGTTTGGAAGTCTGGGTATTAACCAGGAGCAGTTTGAATCTGCATTTGAATGCATTGGTAAGAAAACCCAGGTTGTACTGAAGCGCCAACCTACAGACGTATGGGTGAATCCATACAATAAACATTTACTTAGCGCTTGGAATGCGAACATGGACATTCAGTTTGTAGCAAATGCATATGCCTGCATTGTGTACATTATTTCATACATCGCAAAAGCTGAACGTGAAATGGGATTACTGCTCAGCAACGCTCAACGAGAAGCGACAAAGGAGGGAAACACGGATGCCAAACAGTCCTTGCGAAAGTTAGGCAGCGTTTATCTGCATAATCGTGATGTTTCCGCACAGGAGGCCGTTTACAGATTGATCCAGATGCATTTAAAAAAATGTTCCCGATTGGTTCACTACATTCCCACAGGGGATAACGCAACACGTATGAGTCTGCCCCTGAAGGAACTAAAACGTAGGGCAGATTCAAACAATCTCACAGACAACAACATGTGGATGACCAGTTCTGTGGATAGGTATTTAGCTAGACCAAATGAAGACATATTTCATCGGATGTGTTTAGCTACATTTGTGTCGGAATACAGAGTTCTGTCAAAAACGAGACTTCTATTAATAGAGTGAAACAAGGCAAGGACCTAGGATTCGTCCTGAAAAGGACTAGGGGAAACGCTGCAGTGGTGCGCTATGTGCAGTTTTCACATGACACGGATCCCGAGAAGTACTTCAGGAACATCTTGCAGCTTTTCCTGCCTTACCGTGTGACTGAAGACTTAAAACCTGAAGGGTTTCAGACTTTCGAACAGTTCTACCATAACGGTCAATGGTTGCAAGACACTGTGGTTCACAGTGTTAAAACTACTGTTGATGTAAACAGGCAAACATTTGAGAAATAATCTGAAGTGATGGAACATTCGGACAATGTTTCAGGACACACAGGTGCTCTTGAAGATGCCTGGTGTGAAATGTGTCCAGGGCCAGAGTTGGAACGCTTGGAATGTGAACAGGAAGTGAGGGAACGAGTGCCAGCTCCCGATGAACATACAGATGCCATTCCAGACTTGGCCGATGCTGGTGCAGGGGGAAATCGTTTTGATGCACATGGTAACATTATGTGTAGATCTGATGCACTTAATCTTCTCAGATCTCTGAATGTCAAACAGAGAGAGATTTGTTATCAAGTTAGACAATGGTGCATTGCAAAGGTAAATGGCAAGAACCCAAAACCCTTCAATGTGTTTGTTACAGGTGGTGCTGGGACTGGGAAATCGCACCTCATTAAAGCAATCCACTTTGAAGCATCTAGGTTGCTGTCACAAGTTGCAAGTTCACCTGATAAAGTGTCTGTGTTGTTAACTGCCCCTACTGGCATTGCTGCTTATAGTTTAGGAGCCAGCACAATACATAGTGTAGAGGAAACTTCTGTGTAGCATGCAGTGGAGTCACCGACTCAGGAAGGAGACACGGGAAGAGTCGGAGCTTTGATGTCAAACCACTGTGATTTATTTGGAGTTGGTACCAGAGTATTCACATCACAAATCCAAGAGTCAGAGGTTCTGACTCCACGGTAGAGTTGCCACGTCAATTCTGGAGAGCCTCTCTCTTGCCAGCCCATCTAACTGGTTTCGCAGAGAGTAAACAACATATTTGAGGAGATAGCCTAAACAGTGTGGGAACACAGAGCTACTTGCCTCGGACACTTATGACCTCGAAGATTTTACCTTGGAGTCCACAAATACAGAGAAGGAAGTGTCCCAGTGTACCCACAACACAGACCATCTGTATCCCAGTATTGACCGGTCACAGAATGGGAACAATAACATTATTGGCTAAGCCGCCTGTGTCCTTAAAGAAGGTAAACAGACATCGAGGTTTGTCCTGTATGTTACTAATTGGCGTCTTATGATAATTATTTCCACAACACATAGCACATTTTCTATAGGGTTGAATGTCAAACCTCCCTACACGCCGTTAGGAGAGGAAAGGGTCAGTACCTTACGTGCTGAATTGAGCGATCTGCAGATCCTGGTGATTGATGAGATTTCAATGGTGAATCATAACTTGCTAGCCTATGTTCACGGTAGACTTAGGCAGATTAAGCGAATTAGTGATCACTCACCATTTGGAAAAGTCAGCGTCATAGCTGTCGGTGACTTTTTCCAACTCAAGCCAGTTCAAGGCAAATCCTTGTATTTGGAGGACATGCTATGTGATTTCTGGACTGAAAAATTCTCGATTGCTCATTTAAACACCATTGGACGTCAACAGGACACTGTCTTTGCAGAACTGTTGAACAGGTTGTGTACACGAGCTAAGACCACGGCGCTCGTTGCCAGTGACATAGCTATCTTGAAAAAGTGTGAAACCTGGGAAAGCACTTCAGTGTTGCATATTTTTGCAACAAATGCACAAGTTAATGACCACAATATCAGACAGTTGGCAGCATCATGTCCAGAGAACCTTTGTGTGGAGGCACTAGATTATGAGAAGAATCAACAATCCGGCCGCATGGAATTGAAAAGAGGGCACTTCAGAAATGTGTACAAATCCTATTTACCTGAAAGGTTACCGTTAGGAAAGGGTGCACGAGTGATGTTGATAACAAATATTGATGTGTCTGATGGCTTGGTAAACGGAGTCTGTGGGAATGTCGTAGACATTGTCAACAATATCCACAACACATTTGTGAGCACTGTGTTTGTGAAATTCGATGACGAAAAAGTGGGTACTAACAGAAAGAAGCGTTTACCTTCAACTAGTGAAAACCCTTTGGCTACTCCCATAAACAGGGATGATGAAAGGATACGCAAGGGAAAATTGCGTAAACAGTTTCCTTTGAAACTAGCATGGGCTTGCACAATCCACAAGGTGCAAGGGTTATGTTGACACAGCAGTAGTTTCGCTTAAAATAATCTTTGAGTCAGGCCAGGCATATGTTGCTTTAAGCCAGGGGGGGGGGAACCTCCGGCCCCCGGGCCGTATACGGCCCGCGAGACCATTTGGTGTGGCCCTCGAGGTAATTTATAAACACACGCAAAAAAGAAAAAAATTAAATAAATCTAGACCGCAAAATAATTAAACAAGTGAGTGCCTGTTTTTCCTGGCCAAGGTCAGGGTCCTTGAACACAACACAAGCCTAACGTGTCATCACGTGGTATATGTCTCGTCTGACAGGGGTGTAGTTCTGACGGAGAGCACCAGAACGCAGCTCTGCTCCGGCACTTGCAGTACCCATAAGGAGCCGTACACATGCCGCAGTTTTTGCGTGGCTGTGTTTTAGTTGTAAGCCCAGTGGCGATCTGTTCATCTGTCATACTGATCATACAGTCAATAACTTTGTTGTTATTAGCATCTGGTTAGCTAGCTATGCTAACGAATATAAGAAGCTTTTTCTCCAACCAGTGAGGTAAAGGCACATCTTTATATGATCATTATAGTTATCAAAAAACAAGAGAATAAAGTAAACAGGTATAAAATACTATATGACAGTAAAATAAGTTGTTATTAATAAACAAGAATACAGTTTAAAAGGGGAGTGATTTGTAAAATATCCATAAAGAAAAAGAAAATCTGCTTACAGTTCTGTTTCATATTGGTGTTGAGAGACGTACCCATAGATCTTCTGATGTTGCTCTCAAAGTACACCAGATTGATGCTTTTAATTTCAACATTTAAAAAAAAAATCTTCCCGGGGGAGCATGCCTCCGGACCCCCCTAGAGGAGGTTAGGTCCCCCCCACTTAAATCATGTTCACATGGATAGGAGTCTAAATACATTTGTACACATCTTGTGTCCATATCTTTCTGTTTGGGTGGTCATGCCACAACCGTGCACGATTAAGAGGTTGCTTTTTCTTTGCACAGCATGAAAGAAAGGTGAAATGAGTGGGCTGTGATTTTAGTATTTTTAAGCAGAGGTCAATCATTTGTACGGCCCTCGGAGGATGTTGAATACATTAAAATGGCCCTTGAGAGGAAAAAGGTTCCCCACCCCTGCTTTAAGCCGTGTGAAAAGCTTAAATGGGTTGACAATTCAGGACTTTAAAGACAGCGCCATATATTGCAAAGACAATATTCAGGATTCCCTTGATGGCATGCCACCATTTGTATCCTGTGCTACACACTCCCAGGGAACACACTCATTCTCCATATTCTCAATGAATGTACAAAGTTTAGACAGATATTTACCTGATCTAACGGTGGCAATTCTGCCATTTGATTATGGTTGTGTGGCTGTAACAGAAACATAGTTATCTGAAACTGTTGCAAATGACACTGCACGGATTGAAAACTATACGTTTCACAGTGTGCCATGTTGCAAGGCATACAACTCAACTGACGCTGTTTTGAAAACAATTAAAGACCAACAACAAGGGGGAGTTGGCATATATTGTCAAGACCAGTTAGAGCACACCATTTTGGATATTCCAAATGTGAATTTAGAATGTATTGCCTCACATTTCACCAAGGAAAATGTGATTGTTGTGGTTGTTTACCGCCCACAAATATATCCATTGCCTCTGTTCAAACAAAACATGAAGCTGTTGACCAGTTTCTTAAATACTAGGTCAGACAACATTGTCATTTTGGGAGACTTCAACCATGATCAGCTCAAGTCATTGTCAATGTCATCCTTCATGGAACAACTAGGTTACTTGCAGTTGGTATCCGAACCCACAACAGAAAAGGGAACATTGATCGATCATGTATATGAGAAAAACACAAGTCAGTATCTCACAGAAACTAAGGTTATCCCGATGTATTTCAGTACTCATGAGGCAGTTCAATGTTTATTAACAAAGAAGACCTGAGCTTCAACTGTTTCATTGTGTAACTGACAAAGGACACGAGCGGTAGTTTTGGTTGTGTCTAGACGGCGGAAGCAGGGAGAGGCATTCACGTGCCTTGATCCCTGCCGAGTCAACGCACGACTGTTGTTTGGTGTCTGTGCCACAGCAACTATTTAGGAGCAATCTCAAGGTATAGATAATTTTGGTTGTGTGTAGACGGCGGAAGCAGGGAGAGGCATTTACGTGCATTGATCCCTGCCGAGTCAACGCATGACTGTTGTTTGGTGTCAGTGCCACAGCAACTATTTAGGAGCAATGCGCTCATGGTGAAAATGTAATTTTGGTTGTGTGTAGACGGCGGAAGCGGGGAGAGGCATTCACGTGCCTTGATCCCTGCCGAGTCAACGCACGACTGTTGTTTGGTGTCTGTGCCACAGCAACTATTTAGGAGCAATCTCAAGGTATAGATAATTTTGGTTGTGTGTAGACGGCGGAAGCAGGGAGAGGCATTCACGTGCCTTGATCCCTGCCGAGTCAACGCACGACTGTTGTTTGGTGTCAGTGCCACAGCAACTATTTAGGAGAAATGTTCTCAACTCCATTACTGACATAATATTCATCTTTTATAAAAACACATTTAAGCTATTCTGCCTCAAAAAATATTGTGACAACTTGTCTGAGGTTATCCACACTAACCAACATAACCACATCTTCAATTAGATTAATCTGCAGTCGCATAACATTTATCAAAAGCGCTAACATTCTGTTTAATTGAAAGCATTTATTAACTCACATCAGTTTAACATTTATTTGTCACGTTTGTAAACAAAAGTTGTATTAATTCATGTTTTCTTCCCATAAGTTCCCTAACCCCCTTTGTCATACCAAAGAGTTGATGGACCCTTCTTTCATGCTGAGGACCAAACCCACTGCCATGACAACAGGAGGTTTTTACTTTATTTGCATGCTGTTGAAGTGTATATCTGTTGTCTGTCTGTCCTGCAATACAGTAAGATAAATATTGAAAGATTACATTTTCAGGCATATATTTCATATTCCAAATGTTTCCAAATGTATAACTTAATTTAGTGGCATTGACCACAAAACAAATATATTGCAGGTTTTGCTTTTTGTTAAAGTTTAGGCAACAACAAAAAGCAAAAAACCACTGGTATGGACTCTCATTTGAGACGGGGTTCGACTCCCTGTGGTGGTTTGATCTATTGTTGTGGTGTAGACAGTTAATTAAAGATCCATAAAGATATAACTGCACAGTCCAATAATCCCTAATTGTTGACATGATGTGTTTAAGTCCTCTAGGATCAACAAACGACATATCGCTACCTGGTTGATGCAGGAAAAATGGTACCAACACAACTGGCGCACATGCCTAAGATTTCCTGGTCAGAAACAAAGGAACGCAAAGTCAGGTAAACAATTTAGAGGGATGACAAACAGCTCATTTCGGAGGACTGGGGGGGGGGGACCAGCAACCCTCCCCGACAGGCGCACGGACGCGAGGGCCCGCTCATCACTGCGCGCACAAGTGCGACCGCAGTTTTAATTATCATTATTACTATATAGGCCTACAGTACTTTTTTTTTATCAATGCAGTTATTTTACAGTTATTTAGAATGTAATAATGATCTATTCTGAACGTGTAATACTTTTGCTAAATAAAATGGTAAAGTCTTGTGTGATCAGAAGCAATACGAAAAGTAAACAATTGCTTGCATGATTGTTTTCAACAGCTGATATCATGTTGTATGTCTTTTTGTTTTCGCTTTTGACAACGTAAAACAATCAGGTCATTTTGCAATTGTGGGATACTATTTCAGTAGGCCATCTTGGAACAGACTATAATTGACAGGCTGATCTGTTTTTCATAATGGACCTGTTCTTACAATTTATGTTGGGCCTACACTGACAGGTTTCTAAGAAAATACAGAACATTCTGTGTCCTTTATAAATTAAATATCGAATAATTAGCAACCATACTTCCATTAAACTCAACATAAGTTAATTATCTTACCTGTACTATCCAGGGAGTTATAAGCTTTCAATTTTTCTCTTGTGTAGATCCCAATAGTGTCGATTAGGTAACAATCAATGTTGCTTAATATGGCAAAGATGGACCTGAACCTGGATTTCTACAAACAAAGCTCCCCGATCAGTGATTAGCATTACATGTTGGAAGTTTGATAAAAGGTGAATCAATAATTATATATAAATATATTTGTTTAGATATGTAGTGGCCATTTCTCATGTGCTGTAAAATAGAGAAACCAGTGTTTTGTACCTTTCAAAACTTTTCCAAGAACATCTGCTTTGCCTGTTGATTTGAATTGCAACACAATTAGTCAGCTCCACCTGGCGTTTAAATTAGTTTATTTATAACTAAGTGAAAACGTATACTTAACTGGAAGATTCTGCCAGTGTTGAAACATCTTAGCATGCAAAATACCGAAAATATTTTATTTAGATGGATATGACAAAGATAGAAAAACAACTATATTTAAGGCTTACCCTCTAACAACAAACAAGGTGCTTCTGCCTCCTGTCACTGCTTTTGTTCATTTATTGGTTATCATTTTTAATACTTTCCTCAAATTAATAGTTATAGATCTTCATTTCAGCAATTGTGTACCATCTCTTGGTCCGGTCATGGACAATTGCGTTAGACCTTTGGGTTAATAATAATTTTCATCCACATACGTTAACTTTAGGTTATAGCTGTTGACATCCTGGTAAAAAGGCCTTACCTTTTTTTTGTCAAGTTGTTTGCACAAAAGAATAAATAGCATGAGCATATTACACAATTTGAGGGTATCAAACATGAACAGCATCACAGTGTTCGAAGTATCAAAAGTTTTACAACCTGCCACGTTCTGTATTTTAATATAAAATGCTTATTTTTATAACTCCAGACAATGAAAAGTAGCTATAAATATAAAAGCAAATTTATAATTCTAGTCACTCTCATGCATTGCTTGAAGGCATTTTAAGAAATCTTTAGAGACTTTCTGTTGAATCCAACTTCCTTTTTGCCCTCCATGTTTAATTTCTCAACCCAAGGAAGTGGAGAGTAAATGTTTTTTTACTCCTTTTTTATCTGTTCTTTTTGTCGCTGTCTTACCCTCCAGCTCCAGCAAGGTCCATCATTTTTGCTGGTGTATAACGCAGCCTTCTCTGTTTACTGGCAGTTATTTTTAAATTAAAAGTTACAATATGGCTGCCAAGCAATTGTTTCTGCCTTGTGGCAATAAAGTCATCAAGTATTTTAAGTGAAGATATACCCTCTTCCCTGTGCGATTAAATGGCAATTGTCTGCCAATATCATTTTTGCATTAATTAGACTGTAGTTTGAATTTGGTAGAACACAACATATATCCTCACACATACCGAGGCACTCATTGTCTCCTGTGTTGGGCTCTGTCATGCTCAATACACTTTCTGCACTTTCCAATGCAGTTTTTCAATGTCACACTTCTACCCACTGGCCTTTTGCGATATTATACTGTGCTGTCTTGTTTGACTTCGGGTTGGCTTACAGATCACAACTTTTGTCAGTGATGTGTTCATGCCCTTTAAGCCCCTATTCATCCACGCAGTGTGACCTGCAGTATTCTGACATGACAGTGACATGGCTGGTGTTTCACAGCAGGCGAACAGGCCTACAGGGAAGACCTCATATCACTCTACTTTTAAACTTGTTCTGATGCTCAAACACCTTGCTTATTTGTTACCTGCTCTTAGTCCAGTATTTGTTAAATTAATTTAAAGTCTGTGGAGTGCAAAATAATGTAGTAAATATTATATTTTTTAAAGGAATCAAATAATAATTCAATAAGATGTATTTACTTTTTGTTGTGTTAATACTAACATACTTTGCAAACTACTAGCGAGGTTTGTGGGTTATTTCATCTTTGAAATCTGATGGTCCAAAGAAGATGAACAATACTTCAGTGCTAGTTCTTGGTTGAAGTGATGATTACACTTTGTGTTGGTGGTACTGAAAACATATTAGTGCCATTATATCAAGTTTGGTTGTTGGCTAGAGGATTTTATAACGATAAAACGTCTGAATCAAACAGCATATTGCTCCGCATTACATCAATTCATAAGTCTCTTTGAATTCCTTGCTAGTTTGGTGAATGGTGTCAGGCATTGGAATCAGGACGAGCAAGGCACTACACTTGTTGCCACGGAAACCATGCAAACAGAAGCACTGAAGAACTGAGTGGGAACAGGCGAAAGTCTTTTTTATCTCATCGTCCTTTCATAGAAGACTATAGCAATGTAAGAGGATGTGCAGCACACACAAGACAGGAGAAGCTGCCTCTCAAGGTTATAGAACATTTGACTGATGCCCAGGCTGTTCTGCAGTGCTGGTGAGACATGCAAACCTGTGTGAGATGTACTCGGACACTACCAGGACTAACAACACAGTGCAGAAGAACAGGCTGTAATTATAACATATAACACTAACATCTACAGAGTTACAAGACACAGGTACTTGCATCAAGACATTTAGTTTTACTCCAAAATAAAGAGAAACAATGATTTTTAATGTCCAATAGCAATTCCTGGTCTAAGAAAAAAAAACCTTGCCTTTTGATATTTGTATCTTTAAAAGCATTACCCTGCAATTGAGTATCTCTTTGTAAAAGGCAATGTTTTGCTGTGTGTGCTTTTAATTCTCTCAAATGTACCAGCGAGTTTTCATATTAATGGACAAATTGGGTTATCCTTCTTTCAAGGTCTCCAGTCTTAAATTAATATGACATATTTGGCAAGGAAACCAGAATGGCTTTTAAAAGAATTTAATAAAAAGCTGATGAAATTAGCTAATGCCCATTGACATTTTATCCTGAGCATTATAAGAATAACTGGATCCAGTGATCATATTTCCCATGGTTTCTGATGCTCCCGTCTGGTGAATCTTAATTTAATTTGAAGTGAAAAAATACTCTATAAGGTCAGGTGTGGCACCAAGGCTTATTCTGAGGCGAGCGATAATGCATCAATACGGCACGGAAAAAGAAAAAGAAAACAGTTATTTGTCTATTATACTAGCTTTGGTTCTTCTTTCCCAATCCATAAATATTGACAGCAAAGTATGCAGGGTTATTTTCCAACTCAAACAGACACAAAATATAACAAGTGAGTCTTTGTCTGATATGATGATGCAGTACATTATGATCTTTTATAAACAGTTGCTTTAGTCACCGATCACAGAAAACAGCAATCATGAACACGGGGTCCCTGCTATCGGTAGTATCTGAATATGCTTTTAATCTTACATTCTCTTCTCACTAGACACTAACTGGTGCACATCATTTTTCCTGTTTCATATCACATGTCAGCTATAATGATGGAGGCCCACACAGAAGATTCCAGCAGTAACCGTATGTCTCTGTAAACCCACGAGAGCAGCAGCCTGTAAAACAAAGCAGCTTTCACTTTTATGTCCTTTCATTCTCTCTCTGGCTGTTGGTAAAGTTGCAAGCAAATTTGCTATTAAAATGGCAGCGAGAACAATAGTTTTTGTGCATCTCAATCCATTTGAAGAGTTCTTGCTTGTTTATAATGGTAAGCTTTTTATATGCAATGCTGTTGCTCAAGGATGGATGAAAGTACTGTGCTTTTCATAACGTTATTTATTTATTTCCTTTAAAAGTTATTTTTCTCACATTATTTGACAGAAAAAAACCGTGATCTGTTCTACAGCTTGTTCATTATAAAAAGAGACTATTGTTTTATTATGATTAAACTGGATAAGGTCATTATGATGAAAAGAAGTGATACATTTAAAGAAAAATGCTGAATACATGTATGATATTTGATGAAATATCACGACTGGTCTGTAACACACCTTTGATGTCAGGGTCACTTTTGAGTTGATGTATTGATGTTGTTTTTCAAAGAATGCACACACTTTTTTGACATGTAACACTCTGTTGTCAAAATCACACATTCTGCCAATGTAATATAACTTTACAACATCTAATTATATTGCTTCACTATTTCTTACATACTGACAATGTTTAAAAAGAAACAAGAAGTTTGTCCTTTCAAAATCATCACTTTTCTCTTGGAATAGTCTTCAAGGAGACCCTATTAAAGCACACTTCAACTGTATGGTTAGCTGACTTTGAGTCATCATATCAGATTTTGACAACTCCCCTCTAAACCTGATTCTACAGTCACTGCCTCGCTGAAAGTCCAATTAGTAACAAGAAAATAATCCTACATCACACTGTCAAAGAAAGCATCATGAAATATGAAATCACAATAATACGTGTTCAGCTCTTAAAAGTGTTTTTTGTTTTCAAAAACATACCAGGATTGTGTATATAATATCCACAATGTTTTGGTCTACAGTATAAAGCAGTGATTGGCTCTAAGTATGCCTTAGCATTCAATGTGATATGAATACGCTGCGATATGATGCGGTACGATGCAATATGATACGATAGCGCTTTTTTTTAGATCCTTTTGCAACATTAACTAGTACAAACATTATGACAAGATACAAGGAAACAGACATTTTCCATTCCATTCCATTCCAGTAACTGAAGATGATATTCAACACCCTTTAACGCCCTTTTTAAGACGCAACCCAGGGACTGCAGATGGAAATGTGGGGAAACAAGGGTGTGGATTTCTTGTTTCTTCCTATGCAGCAGGTGCATTTCCAATAATAGGTCAATCGTCAGTTTCAATCCTTTAATGGACTGCCAATCTGTTCAGTTTATGTCAGGGGTGTTATGTATCCTTACCTTCAGCCTGGTGCTTTCTTGGAGCCTACCTCTACCCCTTTAACAGCCAGATCCTGAATAATAAGCCTGCAGAGAAAAAGAAGGAACATATGGGACATTGAGGTGTGTTTCTGTGATTAAACTCAAATAAGTATTTCCTCAGGACATTTTTGATCTTTTCACAGAAGAATCCTGCATACATGTAAACATTCTTTGGGCCATTTTCTTTTTCACTTCCTTTCATTAGATTATTGTTGGACACTATCCAATTGGGCTTCTCTTTCGCGTGTAGAAAAATAAGAATGCTACATTCAACATTAAAAAGAGCAACTATGGTGATCCCCTTATGCACATACATACATTTTTAAATATGTTTAAGGTTCTTGTTTTCTTTGTAGAAGAAGAAAAGCTGCAGTCACACTGTGCATGTGAGCCCATTATAGTAATGCAAATCAGCAATAAATAGATTACCATGCAGTAACACTTGAGCTCTGTCTGGCCCCTGTAGTACAAGACAACACATAATTAACACCAGTGAAAGAAAGCAAGGCACCCTCAAAGCTGTTATAATTGCTCATGTGAACACATGCACATCCAGCCAGATAATGTGTTGCCGCGGCACCAATGAGTGGCGAAGTGGCTTTAGGTTAACATGGAGGTGAAGGGATGTATTTCTAATTATGCTGACCCAAAGAATAGCAGTCACACAAACACAGTGACAGTGACTCAAAGTTAAGTGAAACACTTGTAGATTCAATTTGTCTAAATGCAATTTTTCAGAAGATCAGGTTGTTATTAAAAAAACACCCTCTGAGTCTTAGTAGGTGAGTCTTGATGCGTAGCTTGTGCAATATTAGTTTTTTAGGTAAAACAGACTGCTGGTTTTCAGAGTGAGACTAATACATAAATAAAATAACCGTAAACTGTGACAATATCTTGACTCGAAATTAAATGCACATCAGATGTTCTGATTAAAAATGGATAATCCCCAGACCTTGGTTTGATAATCCAATTAAAACCACTTGCAATTATGCTCAAGGGTAATTGCCCCGTTGTTGTTAAGCATTAAGCATGGGTTTACAGTGTTTCAGTGCGCTTTGGTAAACCCCATTTTCTAAAACAGCATTTGATACTGAAGATAGGAGAAAAAGCAAAAATAATCCGATCTTCTGTATGTAAAACAAAAAGTCAGTTTATTGCTAAAGAAATTGCCGATTTAATGTATGTACATTATGTTAAGTACACATTTCAGCCTGGTGCTAACAAACAGCAGGAGATGAAAGGTCAGAAAGTCAGAAAACCTGTTCTAAAGTGCTGTCTAGCTACAAATAAATCAACCAGATATCACGGCGAGACGTGAACATGTGACGATTGCTGGGAGATGTGAAGATGTCACGATTTCGTCCCTTCAAACGTGACAGTTACACAGGGTTTTTCTCAATCGCGAGGATGCTGGCTTGGTAGTCGCGTAGTTCCAAGTCACTTCCTTCAGAAACGAAGCAAGTCTACTTCCAAGCCACGGCTTCGGAAAACGAAGAAGAATGGAACAGGCTAACAAGTGTGCCACTCTCTCTAACGGTTTCAACATAAACTGTACCGAAAATAAATACCTCACGATGTCTATCTAATTATGAACTTGCTTTACTTTCACGGAACACATTTTTGGTGATAACAAATGTAACAAAGTAACATATTTACATGTTCTACGCATAGACATAGTGGCATACGCCACTACATACTTACATTTAAATGTGTGCTGCGTCGCTTCAGCCATTCTCCGCAAGGGTTTTTGAAATTGGTCCGTGCGCAAAGCATTGTGGGGATTTTAAGGACGCGAAGTCTGTGCAGCCTCGAAATTTCCCCCAAACCAAGGACGGAATCGGTGGAATTCCAAGTATGCTGGAGAATGGAACAGTCCTTCGGCGGCACTCGATGACGTGGCATCCTTGAAATATTGGCTTGGAAGCCAGTATCCTTGAGATTGAGAAACGGCCACGGTATTGTTAACCCATGTTAACCAGTGGAGAAATAACCGGAAATGCCAAGCAAATGTTACCCCGACGTAATGATTTATTTTTTAATAGTCACACTCGATTACGCCGATTTTCTTGTTGCCCCAGAAACACCTATTAAATCGATGTTAATCCATGCGTGTGGATGTGGAATTAACGGACGTGACGTTGTGCGATTGCGTTGCCAGGCAACAGCTTCGGTTCATGTTAATTTACAAACTCTTCAACTACAACCATAGTTATATTTAAAAACATGTTAGAAGGCCTCACAAAATAATTTAATGCAAATTAAAATGTAAATGTGAAGGAATGTGTGTATAACAAAATACATCCATCATAAACGAAACCGGAAACAGACATAGGCAAGATCCTCAGCTCGATGATTGGATGGTTTAGCCGCAATGCATGCTGGGATTTGGTGTTTATGTGATGTGAAATCTGAAAACGTTTTTTAAAAATAAAACAATACTTTATTCAGAGTGTGCTTGCTTTTCTCTTTGAAAGTCATATAATGGCATTGTAATACATGGTTTGGCTGCATTAAATATTACATATCTGCCGTAGTTCTCTATTTATGGAATTGCAAATCTACTGTGGCCATGATATGTGAATATTTATAATTTCTGTCAAATCTGGGAAGAATCTACTGAATATGATGGGATAAAGTGAATGGAATGGAAAATGGTATTAAATATTTTGCCATCATTGTACCCATATGGTACAGTCTGAACTGGTTTGCATAGTATTATTGTTTGGCTTGTATGTAAACGGATGGGGAAAGAGAGAAGCTAGTGCCACAGTGATGAGGATGCCAGCATAAATACGACAGGCTTAATAGTCGGAGACAGCGGAACATTTGTGGACTTCAATCTCTTTTAGTTGTTTATACGGGTCAGTTTTACTGTTTATTTATTCTGTGTTTGTGAGTTTTTTGTATTCTTTTTTTAGACATTTCATTTGGTCTCCTTTGCTGAATGCAAGAGGCAGGACAACTCTAACCAGACGTTGGGGCTTCAGCATCACAGAATCTGAGGTCATATTTCTTTGTGCTCATCTTGCTCTGGTTTTCTAACAAAAGCTATGCTTTCAGAATCTGCAGCAAGATATCAGGTGTAAAGATAGTAGTACATTTCAGAACATAAATTACAAGAAAGATATAAAAAAAAAGAGAAGAAAGAAAAAACAAGAAAAAGGCCTCTGGGCAAATGTCTGTTTTACACAGGCTGAGCCTCTGGGTTGCTGCTGGCAAGATACTCGACAAATGACAGCACTCGGTTGGTTGTATCGAGGCCATTTGCCATCAAGTGACAGGTTGTGTATCCTTCTCCAAGATCTCAAGAATTGACTTGTTATAAGCTTATTCTTTCGTTCACAACAATCAGTAAGGGATTACATGGAAAATCCTAGTTATAGTTTGTGGATGCATTTGCCTTATTTCCAGTATACTGTATTACAGAACAGGATTTGTGTTTTGCTATAACTTCAGGTTTAAACCTATAACTGTGGTTTCTTTCTTACAGTTATGTGTGCGATGTCGGATCAGCTTATTTAAAAACACTGCTTACTGACCAATAGAATCTCATTGATTATAAAATAGATAAATCAGTATCAACACAGTAAGAGGTGCCCAATGAAGGAAGGACAGCTGGCAAAAAACTTGTATACTGTGAAAGTGGATCTGCTTATTATTTCTCTGCCTTATTTAGGGCGAGAGTAGATCTGACTATAATTACTTGTTTGTATGTATTAAATTAATGACTGATTGCATTCATTTGCAGTGTTCATGAAGCTAGCAAACAGAAAGATACCCATGGTCTGTACACTGGGTCAGTTGCAGCTCAACAACATTTGATTTAGGTCTGCCCTGTAAAACTACAGCTCACAGTTGGTTATAAATTCGACTGCAAAGATCACATATTGCTGCCAATCAAAAGAAGACACCAGGGGCGGAGCTAGTAAAAATGTGGGGCTCAGTTCTAACCAAGCGGCAAACTCTGGGGAAGAGCCGGGACGCCAATACGGAAGTGCCACACACTGCAGTTAATATATTGGCCGATAGGGACTGACTGCAGAAAGGAGCAATTTCCATAGACCCCCATGTTAAAATGCCCAACTTTACAGCAGAAAAAAACATGTTTCTACCCATGGATGCAATAAATATTATTATGAATATAGTTAGGTTCAACCTTCATGATTATGGATCTGTGAGTGAATTGTTTTCTAACACGACCCTTTTATTTATATGAGGTCTTAACGTTTTTGCATAAATTAGGGCGTGGTCACATTGAGTGACGGCTCTGTCAAGTGACTGCTGCTGCTAGCTTCTTGTCTCTCTGCTACCTGCTCCGTGAAGCTACAGGGACTCTGCCTGCTCAGTTCATCCAGGGAACACAACTTGAAGCCTGCCGTGGTTGTTTGTTCTTCATGCTTATATATCGGACTATTGTGACTCGCTCTGTGGTTAAAACAGACGGTGCATGAATGCGGTTTTGCGGTAAGTGAAATTCGAGTACTTATTTATGTGTTAATGATTTTAATCGGCTACGTAATGAATGTTAAGGCTTGGTTTAGTTGTAAGCGAGTGGTAGGTACATCGGTGCTAACGATGCTAATCGTAGCCTACAAGTTAAAATCATAGACTGTATATAAAGGTTAGAACGAAATAGACAAGTGTTAAGCGTTAAGTGGGATAATACTGTAGAACAAACGGCTTCTGCTTGAGGTTGATAAAATAAGGTCATCCTTGTAACTTAGAGATATTTTATTATACGTAGGAACTGTATGCATCGCTAAGGTTCATTTAAATTGGCTATGCTCAAGTATGTAGACAAGCTAACGTCAAAGTAGTGTATGTGAAATCAACCTCACAATAAGATGTGTGTATATTACAATTAATGTCATATTTCAAGATGATTAGTTAGATATTACAATATGGTTGGTTGAGCTGGAGCATTATTGAGCTTACACGTTAACGTCACAGTCATTTGAAGAACGAACCCAAACCTTGTTGTTTTTATTAATTTCATTACCAAATGGGTATCAAATAAACAGTAAGCATTGGTAACACAACTTCCAAAGTTACAGTAAAATAAAAAGGACCCTGACTCGGACAATACACAATCCAACATGTTCAACAGAAGAGAATCAGTTATATTGTTTGTACACATGGTACTTTACATATATATATATCTGTTTGTTTAAGGTGTCCAGGTGATGCAGACAGGCTGGACCAGAGAGTGAGAGACAGAACTGGACTCCTCACAGCAGTGAACTTCAACACAGGTACAAAGACTCTTTTTTTCATACTGTACAAAGAATCAAGAAAGATATTGGTTTAAATGAATGAAGTATTGACTTGAATACACTGATATACATTCCATTAAACAATACTAAATACTAGATCACCTACACATCAGTTAAGTTGAGGGTTTTATCCATGCAAAAAGTTACATTTAGATGTTATTGTTAACAAGCAATATGACTTTGTCAGCTTTCTAATGTAATGTATTGAAGGCAAAGTATGTAGACAAGCTAACGTCGAAGTAGTGTATGTGAAATCAACCTCACAATAAGATGTGTGTATATTACAATTAATGTCATATTTCAAGATGATTACTTAGATATTACAATATGGTTGGTTGAGCTGGAGCATTATTGAGCTTACACGTTAACGTCACAGTCATCTGAAGAACGAACCCAAACCTTGTTGTTTTTATTAATTTCATTACCAAATGGGTATCAAATAAACAGTAAGCATTGGTAACACAACTTCCAAAGTTACAGTAAAATAAAAAGGACCCTG
Organism: Gymnodraco acuticeps; assembly: GCF_902827175.1. Lineage (NCBI taxonomy): Eukaryota > Metazoa > Chordata > Actinopteri > Perciformes > Bathydraconidae > Gymnodraco > Gymnodraco acuticeps. The sequence goes on from NW_022990699.1 coordinate 933,998, forward strand.
ACTCGGACAATACACAATCCAACATGTTCAACAGAAGAGAATCAGTTATATTGTTTGTACACATGGTACTTTACATATATATATATCTGTTTGTTTAAGGTGTCCAGGTGATGCAGACAGGCTGGACCAGAGAGTGAGAGACAGAACTGGACTCCTCACAGCAGTGAACTTCAGCACAGGTACAAAGACTCTTTTTTTCATACTGTACAAAGAATCAAGAAAGATATTGGTTTAAATGAATGAAGTATTGACTTGAATACACTGATATACATTCCATTAAACAATACTAAATACTAGATCACCTACACATCAGTTAAGTTGAGGGTTTTATCCATGCAAAAAGTTACATTTAGATGTTATTGTTAACAAGCAATATGACTTTGTCAGCTTTCTAATTTAATGTATTGAAGGCAAAGATATTTAACACATAGTGAGAACTGCTACTATTTATCTCTCAATATTGTCTGTAAAAAACGTGGTAAAAGTGATTCTTTCAGTGAGACAACAGAGCAAGCTTCTACAGTTGCACTACGTTTTGATAACAGTTCAATATTATTTTGATAATAACATATATTTCAATGTTGATGAACTTCATACTGTTCATTCATAATCTGATTGTCTTTGTAGCTCATTGTTGAAATAAAAAAAAAACATTACAATTACAAAATAATTATATCTACAGCCCCTAAACACACAAACACACCGCTTTCATAAATAACACACTTGTTCTGCAATAATATGTTTATGTTTCCTGTCATTTTTGTTAGGAAAGGACATGCCTGAAAGACAGGACATTTTCTCCTTCTCTGAGGGTCAAGAACAACATCCAAGACATACATTAAAAGCTGATGTTATGAGATTTTAAGACCAGTACAGGACATTCACTAAGAAACTACTTTTATTGTAAAAACAGTCAGCTGATCGAATGCAGCTATTTCCACATCTACACTCCATCAGCTGATTATTTCTATTTGCCTCACTTTATGAGCTTCACAACATGTACCTTGTTTTGCAACGTCACAAATAAATGGGGCCAATCTTCAGTCAGATGTGAATGTGTAATCTAACATTTTCAGTAAGAATAATGGACAAAAGGAGTGCAAATACAAATACAATTTATTGAAATGTGAACCAAAAGTTAATCAAATGTTTTAAATAAAAAGCACATATGGACAGAAGGTGTAAACCTATTAAATGGATTAAACACATTTAGTCAAATAAAGTGACCGACTAGGCCTGTGCAGTTGGTATCAGCTTTGCCCAGCATGGGCTCCTTCATCAGCCCTGGTCCTCCTCGCAGAGGAAAGACCCTCAGTCCTCTCCAAACCAACAGACAGGACGTCCATCACACGGAGGTTTCTCCCTGAAGTCTCTGCAGCTCTCTGGACACCAGACTGTCTCAATCCGTCCACACTGAATATGAGATTGGGAAAATGAAAATAATAAATGCTTTAGACAATAAGAAACATAAAGTTGACTGTTGAGTTGCTCAGTTTTGTTAGATTGTCAATACTATTACTGTATAACTAATATCTCAGGTTAAGAGGCACATTCAAATAAAGATTGGTCATTAAATACATTTTGTCTTTTGAATTGTTTGTCTAAAGTCAAGGATCTATAACTGGTACTTAGTTTTAATGATAGTCTGGTTATTATGCTGTTTGGAGGAGGCCTCACAGGTAAGAGCGCTAACTAGCTACCATCACATGTACCTTAGCTTGACTTAAATGTATTAAACGTATAGTTAAGTGATATCAAAATATAAATAACTAATGTCATGCAAACATATTAATATTTGCTTGATTCCAGTGTTGAATTTAGCACAATTGCATACAAACGTTAAGGGGTTTTAAGATTCTGAAGTATTATGCTAAAAGCTCAATAACTTAGATTATTATTTATAGTTTTGCTGAATAGTTTCATGTCCGCTTACCTTAGAAACGTAAAATGCGACGGCAGTGTGCAGATGGGGAGCATGTTAGCTTAGCTTGGTAGCTTCAGCTAGCTCTGGAACTTCCAGCTCGGTGGCAGCAGGTCCCGCCTCGGCTCCGCCTCTTTGCCCTTATTTGGAGCAGGCTGGAGAAGGCGGGAGTTGAACTCTGGCGTCACTGTCGAGCCGTCAGTGGCCGACTCCGCCTACTAAGGGCTTCACGGCAACTCTGCAGAATCCTATGGGTGACGTCACGGACCCTACGTCCATTTATATATACAGTCTATGGTTCTAACCTAGGGGGCTCTGAGGGAATGATATTATGGGGAGATATATTTTAGTATAAAGTTTTGCAAGCCATTTGATTATTTAAAAATATCTCTACATCATTAGGGAATGACAGTTTCCGATGATAGTTGCCAAGAAACAAATATCATCCAAGCTTACACCCTACGGTTTTGTCACGATGTGTCTTTGTGGTGTTTTGTCTTGTTTGGATCTGTCTGTGGTTCCCTGTCGTTAGTTTCCCTGGTGTGTCTGATTACCCGAATGTGTTCACCTGTGGTCCGTGTGTTTTCTCCTCCCTCCTCACCTGTGTCTTGTTTGTGTGATTAGTCTTGTGTGTATTTAAGTTCTGGTTTTTCTGTCTGTCTTTGTCGGTTCGTCTTTCGTTGTTGACTGTGTTCACCGGTGAGTGTTCTGTCTGTCCAAGTTCTATTTTCGTTATCCTTGAAATAAAGGTATATCAGTTTAATCTGCATTTGGGTCCTGCTTCCTTCGCTCTACCGTGACAGAACGAACCGACCACAAAATGGACCCAGCAGATGATCCATGTAAGACAGGGGTGCCCAACCTTTTTTGAACCGAGAGCTACTTTTAAAGTTGCCAGTCTGCCGAGATCTACCAGTCCAAATAGAGAGGCGTAGCCATTACTGACAGCCTACTACCAGGTAAATACACACTTCTACTTGTATAAAACTGACCTTTGTACGATTAATACTTCATAAAATACTGCAGATCCTTTATCTTACCTCTTTATAATCTACACACATACAAGTATTTAACTGAAGTTACACAACAGTGTTGTTGATACAGAGTTGGAGTTTATTCATACGTCACTACAGTGGGTAATGTTTTCAAGAAACATTGAACAGTGCTGCCACATATGACACAGAAAGAAAGAAAAGATTCTGAATCCTTTCTTTGACATTATATAAAAATAGTGTTGCTACAAAAGTATAAATTAGGCTTACTAATAAGACAACTCAGATCTGAAGCTACACAGGAATCTGCTGCAACAGTGCAATATAAAAGACAAAATGAATAGAATCAATCCTTTTTTTTGTTGCATTTTAGTAGGTTATAAAAATAAATGCCTTTTTAAAATAGGATGCAAGCAACACTAGCTTCTTAACCTGAATTGATAATAGACTATAATCAATTTAAACAGAACAGATCTTAATGTTTGCATTCTTATACCATTTTGTACAATAATTATAATGAATAAGTTCAAACAAACTAAAACTTACAGCTGATTAATAACGTATCTAACTTGAGTTTTTATTATATCAAAAACCTGTTGAAATGCTACTGTTGTTTTTACTGTCCCCCAAAAAGCGCGTCGCAGCCTCCAGGAATGCTTCTTTCACAACTTCGCCGTCTTTGAAAGACTTCATGTGTTTCGCAAGAACGTGACTGACACGTTAAGATGCTCTGGTAGCAGCATTGCTCTTGTTGTTGGGCCTGGTGAAAATGGACTGCTGTGCATTTAGCTGTCCTTTCAGGCCCCTCCCCTTTTGGGAGCGTAGGGCAGAATTAGGAGGGAATTCCGTCTCGTAGCATTTGTGCACTGTTTTGAAATGCCGCTCCTAAATTACCCTTCTTCGATAAAGCCACGCTCGCATTGCAGATCAGAGACAGATGGACTTTGAATTGAAATAGATACAAAAATAATCATCCTCCCACTCGGAGTGAAAATTATATATTTTGGGCTTTTTTGCTTCTGCCATAATTGCGGTCTTGTGTGTGTGCGGACTGTCACTCCTGTTGACACGGTCGGACAACAACGTCAGCGAAATAGTGCCCACTGCCCACCAGCCACGCCCCGACACATGGGGTCACGCCGGCCAATCACAAAGCTTTGATGCGTTCAAGTGCATTATTCTGGCACAGGAACATTATGTTACAGGACATTAACGATAAAACAGAATGTTGTTGTTCTATTTTTAGACACATCTCGCGATCGACTGGGAATCTCCTCGCGATCGACCGGTTGATCGCGATCGACTGGTTGGGCACCCCTGATGTAAGAGAATATTTTAATCTGATCTTGATTATAGAGTTTCTTATAGTTTCTTAGAATCTGTGATACTGCAAACATTGTTTGTAGTATCAGTAAAATCTCCTCTGTAGGTCGAGGTCACAGGTCAAAAGCTTCTCCCATATCCTGTGGGGGAAGGGTCCAGGCCTGCCTGCATTTATTTGAGACAAGCAGATTATTGCCTCACATCTGCTATTGATTAGGTAAACGCGGGCTTCTGAGAGCCCGCCTCTCCTCATGTTGCTTCACGCTGTGGTTCTTTTGGGTTCAGAGATGATTTGGTGGTTGCACAGGACAGTGTGAAACTAAGTGACCTCCCGGCTGTATTGATGTACTGTGTTCAATAAACTCTCAGTGCTTTGGCTAACGACGTTCCAGACTCCTTCATTCCACCTCAACATTGCAACAACAGAAGTTTTAACTTCACAATCCATGGGAGGTTGAATTACAGCATTTAACTTTCTATCTGGCTTGCTGCTTCGATTGGTGGAAGGGAGCGTCCAGTGTTCGGCAGAAGAGGGCCGCTCTGGTAGAGGCGCTCCGGTTGGCAGCAGAGAAACCATGTTTTGTTGAGTTTTTACCTGACTGGATTTTGGACTTCCTTCAAGCATGTGATTCCAGGCATGCTAGCTCCCTGTCTCCCAATTCCCAACCTGGCATCATACGCCTTGGTGGGTTCCGCCTGAAGTCAACCCGTGCTTCTGCCCCAGTTCCTGCTCCTGTCCAGGAGTCGTATTCCGGAACTCGTCAGGCTTATGGAGGTCCACGGAGTATTCAGGAGGCTGCTAAGAGGAGTCGTCGCAAGGCCAGGCTAGCAGCCCGAGCACCAGCAGCCATGGTTCCGGCTCCAGTGCCGGACCCAGCAGCCATGGTTCCGTGCTCCAGTACCATCCCACATAGCCATGGTACCGTGCTCCAGTACCACCCCACACAGCCATGGATCCGTGTTCCGGTTCCTTGCCCAGCAGCCATGGTTCCGGCTCCAGTGCCGGCCCCAGCAGCCATGTTTCCGGCTCCAAAACCGGCCCACACAGCCATGATCCAGGCTTCAGCTCCGGACCTTACAGCCATGTTTCCGGCTCCAGAACTGGATCTTACAACCGTGGTCCCTGCACCAGAGCTGGCCCATACAGCCATGGTTCCGGCTCAAGTACCGGCTCCAGCAGTCATGGTCCCGACTCCAGCACTTCGTCTCCTGCTGGCTCCCCAGCCGACTCCAGCACCTCGTCTCCTGCTGGCTCCCCAGCCGACTCCAGCACCTCGTCTCCTGCTGGCTCCCCAGCCGACGCCAGCTCCCCGAGTCTTGTCGGCGTACCAGCCGACTCCAGCACCTCGTCTCCTGCTGGCTCCCCAGACGACGCCAGCTCCCTGTGTCCTGTCGGCGTACCGACCGACACAAGTTCCCTCTCGAGTTCCCTCTCGAGTTCCCTCCTCTAGTCCCTCCTCTAGTCCCTCCTTTAGTCTCTGCTCTAGTCCCTCCTCTAGTCCCCGCTCTAGTTCTCCTCTCGAGTCACCTCTCGAGTCCCCTCTCGAGTCACCTCTCGAGTCCCCTCTCAAGTCCCTACCCTATGTCCTGGTCCGTTGGAGGTTCCGCTGGGGGTCCTGCCAACTCCATGTCCTGTCCCGTTGGAGGCCCCGTCGACTACTCCTCTGCCGGGGGTCCTACCAATCGTATGTCTGTCCCGTTCGATCTCTCAGGCAAAAAGCACTTTCTTTCAAGATAAGATCCAATCTTCCTATTCCAATCCTAAAAAACTATTTTCCATCTTCTCCACCCTCTTGGACCCTCCAAAAGCTCCTCCCCCCTCCTCACTTCTGTCAAGCGACTTTGTTACCCACTTTGAAAAAAAGGTTGATATTCGCTCTTCTTTTTCTGACTCACCTTTACTCACCACTGGGTCACCAGACCCTCCTTCCACCAACACACTTACCTCCTTTTCCCCTCTCTCTCCAAGTGAGGTTCTTACCCTCATTACCTCTGCCCGCCCTACCACCTGTCCTCTGGACCCTATCTCTTCAAACCTCCTTCAGACTATCGCTCCTGATATTCTACCGTTTCTCACCCATTTCATCAACACTTCTCTAACTTCTGGTCACTTTCCAAACAGTCTCAAGGAGGCAAGAGTAAACCCTCTTCTAAAGAAACCCACTCTCAACCCGTCTGATGTTATAAACTACAGGCCTGTCTCTCTCCTCCCGTTCCTGTCTAAATCACTTGAACGCGCTGTCTTTAAACAACTCTCCTGTTATCTCAATCAGAACAACCTTCTGGATCCGCACCAGTCTGGTTTCAAGGCAGGTCACTCCACAGAAACTGCTCTCATTGCTGTCACGGAGGAACTGCACACTGCCAAAACTGCATCCCTCTCCTCTGTCATCATCCTGTTGGACCTGTCTGCTGCATTCAACACGGTGAATCATCAGATCCTCCTTCGCACTCTCCAAAAACTTGGAGTTTCAGGCTCTGCACTTTCCCTCCTCACCTCATACCTGAAAGACCGTACCTACAGGGTGACTTGGAGAGGGTCTGAGTCCGACCCTTGTCAATTAACTACGGGGGTCCCTCAGGGCTCTGTTCTTGGTCCCCTCCTCTTCTCCCTGTACACAAACTCGCTCGGATCAGTCATTAGCCCGCATGGTTTTTCTTACCACTGCTACGCTGATGACACCCAATTAATTCTGTCCTTTCCCCGCTCAGAGACCCAGGTCGTCGCACGCATCTCTGCTTGTCTAGCTGACATCTCTCAGTGGATGTCTGCTCATCACCTCAAACTCAACCTTGACAAGACTGAGCTGCTCTTCCTTCCGGGAAAAGATTGTCCCACTCTTGACCTAACAATCAACATCGGCACCTCAGTTGTTTCCCCGACTCAGACTGCAAGGAATCTGGGTGTGACCCTAGATAACAACCTGTCCTTCACTGCAAACATCGCTGCTACAAACCGTTGCTGCAGATACACGCTTTACAACATCAGGAAGATACGTCCCCAGCTGACACAGAAAGCGACTCAGGTTCTGGTCCAGGCTCTCGTCATCTCACGCCTAGACTACTGCAACTCCCTCCTGGCTGGTCTACCTGCATGTGCCATCCGACCTCTGCAGCTCATCCAGAATGCAGCGGCTCGTCTGGTCTTCAACCTTCCTACATTTTCCCACACTACTCCGCTCCTACGCTCGCTTCACTGGCTTCCGGTAACTGCTAGAATCCACTTCAAGACACTGGTACTTGCTTACCATGCTGCGAATGGATCTGGCCCTTCGTACATCCAGGACATGGTTAAACCGTACACCCCAGCGCGTGCACTACGCTCTGCATCAGCCAAACGACTCGCTGCGCCCTCGCTGCGAGGGGGACCCAAGTTCTCAACGGCGAAAACACGTGGGTTTGCTGTCCTGGCTCCAGGATGGTGGAATGAGCTCCCCATTGACATCAGGACGGCAGATAGCTTGCACATCTTCCGGCGCAAACTGAAAACTCATCTCTTTCGACTCCACTTCGAGCGATAGAACTATTAACGAAGCACTTTTATACTAATAAAGGACTGGCTTTTCTAAAGCCAGTTGAGTAGCACTTGAAATGTTTTTGCTCTATGAAACCTGATGTACTTATATGATTCTGTTTTCTTCAAGTTGTATTTTGTTGGACGAACGCACTTATTGTAAGTCGCTTTGGATAAAAGCGTCAGCTAAATGCAATGTAATGTAATGTTCCCTGTCGTTAGTTTCCCTGGTGTGTCTGATTACCCGATTGTGTTCACCTGTGGCCCCTGTGTTTTCTCCTCCCTCCTCACCTGTGTCTTGTTTGTGTGATTAGTCTTGTGTGTATTTAAGTTCTGGTTTTTCTGTCTTTGTCGGTTCATCTTTCGTTGTTGATTGTGTTCACCGGTGAGTGTTCTGTCTGTCCAAGTTCTATTTTCGTTATCCTTGAAATAAAGGTATATCAGTTTAATCTGCAATTGGGTCCTGCTTCCTTCGCTCTACCGTGACAGGTTTAGATGGAGGTCAAAATGTTCTGATTTTATTTTTATTTAGATAACATAAGTAGGGTAGACATTTGGCATACATTTTTTTTATTAATCTTAAAACCTATTTTGTTTTATGCTGGAGTATAGTACACAGATAGTTTAAATGACAAATCTGCTATATTTGAATCAAAGGGCTGTAACAAACTGGGCTGTATCCAAGTAGTATCCAATGCAATACCAAGGAAAAGGCGAATTCAACACTTTAAACTGAATATGTTGCCCACAGACGAACATTTACTCAATAAAGTTTAGATTTATTTAGGGAAGAGCAAAGTAGGATAAACAAAAAAGAAATTTCTTATCATTTTACCTTATTTGATCTACTTTGGTCTATCTATTCTCCTTAATCTACTTTTGTACCTAACTTATTCCACTCTCTCAGCTCCACTCTTTTATTTCTGAAAAACATCCTTTTTTCCATAGTCCATAAGCTAGTTAGCTAGCTACCTGCTGCAGCAAGGTTGCCCCTTGAAGTGACACAATTGAATGAGAAACAAGACACAAGACAACAACACCCCTATCACAACATTAGGGCAGACCTGGATGACGATCATTTCCCAGTAATAGAACTATTGCTTCAGTCATATGCCTGTCTAGTCAGAGACACAGAGAGACGACGGATTTGAAGGTATTTTAATAACCAAAAAGGTTCATAGCTTTTAAGAAAACATTCAAGGCTTCAAACTTAAAAGCCCAACCATCGGAAAACAAGGCCTATTTTTAATCACCAATTGAACAATGAGTGGAGCAGATGCCTGTATAACATCATCAGAAAAAAAGATCAAATCACATATTTCAATCAGTTCTTCAAACATCAGAAAATCTAAAATAAAGATGAACATATGGTGCCACGAAGAGCCAAAAATGTTTCATCAGGATTTATGCTCAAAAAGCCAAGCTTGAAGACTCAATAGAAGCCTATAATGGGACACTGTAGGCAGCAACAGTGACCATCCACCAGCAATAAATTGAATCATGGTTCCTCAGAGAAACTGTTTCGCTTCTGTGCTTCTGTCTTTCTGTGGAAAACGTTAGATTTTATGACCTGGCAAAGGTTCTGCAAATACCTCCCCTCTAGTGACTCACTTACACACATGATGTCTGCAATAAAGAGGATAAACAACATCCTGAAGCATAGAAATATTTGCAACAGCCTAGCATGTGCTTTATGGTAATTGTCTGTAATCATAAAAAGTATGTACATCTACATACGGTAACAATGATTTATTACTCCAGCCTGTTTACGGTCTTGTGGGAATTGATATCATGTGTTATTTTTCATATCAAATGCTATTTCTTGGAAACGTCAGATGTTAATCATTAACATTTAACGTCATAAATCTAAAACATATTTTGAAGTCCATCCATCCATCCATCTTCTCCTGCTTATCCGTGGTCGGGTCGCGGGGGTAGCAGTTCCAGCAGAGAGCCCCAAACTTTCTTTTCCCTGGCAACATCAACCAGCTCTGACTGGGGGATCCCAAGGCGCTCCCAGGCCAGAGAAGAGATATAATCCCTCCACCTGGTCCTAGGTCTATCCCTTGGTCTCTTCCCAGCTGGACGTGCCTGGAACACCTCCCTAGGGAGGCGCCCAGGTGGCATCCTAACTAGGTGCCCGAACCACCTCAACTGGCTCCTTTCGACGCAAAGGAGAAGCGGTTCAACTCTGAGGCCTTTCCGGATGACCGAACTTCTCACCTTATCCCTAAGGGAAACGCCATCCACCCTGCGGAGAAAACCCATCTCGACCGCTTGTATGTGCGATCTCGTTCTTTCGGTCATGACCCATCCTTCATGACCATAGGTGAGGGTAGGAACGGAAATGGCCCGGTAGCTTTGCCTTCTGGCTCAGCTCTCTTTTCGTCACAACGGTGCGATATTTTGAAGTGACCTGTTTAAACTTTTAAATGCACAAAATACACATGCCACGCTGTTTTAGTTCTGAAGAAACTCATCATTAGTAGCAGCGCAATGGGAGGCAGCATTATGAAGAGACAGCCTATTCATTTGTACTCTATTGTAGCAGTATAAAGCTTCCTGTAGCTAGATAGAGAATTAGCGTCTGACACGGTGCTACAGTGCAGTGTTCGTGCCCTCTCTTTTTGCCACGTTCTTCAGAATTCTATCCTCCTACATGTATATTATATTCATAAAACTGAGACACAAGCATCAGTGCTCCACACTGGTTTCTGCACATCTGTATGTAAACCAGCGGGGCTCGGAGTGTAGATAAGATAGACGCACTGTAGCCACAGTCGCAGCTGTGGGCTGAGTCCCTCAGGGAGCGCTCCACCAGCCACCCTGTAAAAAAGTGCCAGAGCACATCTGGGTCCCAGCAGGTGCTCTGCAGTCCCATGATAGAATGTCCTTTACAGCTAAACCTTTGAACTGATGTCCTTGTGCCATGGAGCTTTTCATTTAGTTTGGAATCAACTTCAAGATTTGGAAATAAGGCCAGAAAATCAAGGATTATTTATAAGGGTTTGAATGCAGCAGCCAATAGCAATTGCTCATATCTATCATATCTATTGACGATTTTGATAATGAGATGCAAGTGTCATTCTGAAAGTCACTCTAGGATGCCTAAAGGGCATGATATCAGTCCTGTGCTTTTTAACACAATATTCTTTGTGTGTTTGTCTTTTTCTTTAAATTAAATAATCAAATGTGGCATGCTGTCCCCTGCCATCCATCTATGTAAATTATAAAACTGTTGTGTCAGGAGTTTTTGGCCTTTAAGGACAAACTGTAAACATTGTTTACATTTTTATTGAGGTGCGGAAAGGACAAAACAAGGATAGCCGAATGTCATCCTGTCTCATCATTATTCCGTGCTGCAATGTGCCAATAGCATCAGAGATAAGCAAGTGCAGAGTAATTGCAAAGATAACTTTCATTTAAGCAAGCTCTAATACTTCTCTGTGGTTCTTAATTGTAGATTCACTCTGCAAAATGTCGTTGACCTTTGCATAACCGATTGTTTATCAGTTAAACCATCATATGATATTTGACATTTTCTGTGAGGAGCAGCGATAAATGATTGGTTTAGGAGTCACAGTGTCTAATTACTTTCTATAAAAATAAGAAAAACATGTGGGTGATGTGCAAGATGCGCTGCTGAAGAGAACACACAACTCATCACAACAATGTGTCAGTTTGTTTGTTGTTTAGTAACATTACCGACCTGAAACCTTGGAGCCGTTAAATAAAATGTAAGTGTAAGTAAGGGTTTGCCATTGTTGTTTTGTAGCTTTCAAAACAGCACCTAAGAGTATTGGGCTGTGCATGTAGCTGAATAGATTAACAAGTAGATTTCAAACTACTTAAGCATCTGTAATGCCTATTGTTTTGTTAAAAAAGTACATGCACAACATCAATTAATCAAACGTTACAACATTTATATCATCGCAATCATCACAACAAGTACATTACGAAAATGTAGACTGTACAGTCAGAGCTGGCAGCTTGCTGCATTTTATGTGATACATAAAGTATTTATTAAAAATAAAATTGTTTAAACAAGTTTGCTTCTGCCTAAGACAGACAAAGAAAAATGAGTTTAAAATCGATAGAAATAAACTCTACACACTCAATCTAAAAACAAACATTTAGAAATAAAACATTAGGTTAAGATGCATTTCTGGCAAATGAGGGTTCAATCAGGAAAGAGAAAACAAGTAAACAACAATGCAGATGTTGGAGGTAAATAATTCAGGAGTCTTTGTCGTCAGTGCCATTGATGAAATCATGCAAAGATCCCCCTGGGGCAGCCGTGGCCTCGGGCCTGGCGCTGATGGGATCAGGGTGAAGAAAGAGCAGAGCAGCATTTAATGCCATGAAGCTTAAGAGACGTAACAGGTGAAGCATTTCAAATATTCTTGTCTTAGTGAATGGTGGTGGCCAGAAGAGTCTGTAAACACATGTTTGGGATTGCCTTGGATAATAACCTAAAGTTGGAGAGCTAGTAAAAAAAGAAAATCAGACTATACTGCGCTGAATGATTTATAAACATATAATAGAAGAAGCAACTGCAAAAAACGATGTTCTGCTTGGAAACCAGGTCTAGATCCATCATTGTCATCCCAACACCTTTAACCCTTTGATACACAACATGGGTCAAAAGTGACCCAATCAATCAATCAATGTTTATTTATATAGCCCAATATCACAAATGTTACATTTGTCTCAGTGGACTTTACAGTTTGACAATACGACACCCTCTGTCCTGACCCGACAGGGTTTTAATTGTAAATATCTTTGCAATAAATTCATTTCACCATTCAGAATTCCAGGAATTCCTCAAGTACCTTGTTTTTGATCATCACAAATTCTTATTTTACTTTTTACTTTTTTAATAAAAATCATTTTTGTACGACTACCCCTCTAAAACACAACATGGGTCAAAAATGACCCGCATTCATTTCCTATGTTATTTCATGCATGGCTGTGTTTCTTTGCTATATCTTTTAAAATCTATGTATTTAATCATTTAATATTACAAAGTATTTCTTACATATCTTGTTTTTGATTATCATAAATCATTATTTTCATTTTCTCTGTCTATATTTTGGAACTAAAATAGGTTTTGTATCACTACATCAAGTTTCCACACATGGGTCAGAAATGACCCGTGCAAGTGTGAATTTGATAGGAACCTTTGATTTATCAAATGTGTGCAGTTAGGAACATTTTTACTGTGGACAACTTTTCACTTGTCAGAATATGGCAGAACTAAACAACTGGACAACATTTCACATTCCACTCTTGTCAGAAGGAAACAGGCTGCGTCTTCAGATCTGATTCATGTAAGTCTTGTTTTACAATTGTTTTACCTAAGATAACTGCACATAACATTTGAACATTATCCTTACCTGTTGGGAAAGAGAAATATGACATTAGCATATTCTATTCTAGCTAGCTAATGTTAGCTTGTGTTAGCTAGGTCAATTCTAGATCGCGGTCGCTAATATTAGCTAATGCATACATGCCAACTCTCTTGCCAGATCATCTATGAAATGTAATCATGTCTTACACAATAAATACGCTATACTATTTTCAACCCATTTGTCAATCTGGAAATACATACATAATAATACATAAATATATTTAAATACAGTCATATAAAGGTATAAGCTAATGTCAGCTAGGGCAACAAAATAAAACTTGAATTAGAAAAGTGTACTGTATAATTTATCAACTGATGTTGTAAATATTATTTTGATTTTCTTCATCCACAGTATGGCTCGTCACACTCATTCACGTTTCACGGCTGAAATGATCATCGAGATGTTACATCAAGAACAGGATAAGGAAGATGGAGCAATCCTTGATTCTGACTCTGAGTCTGACCTCTCTGATGATGACGTAGACCAGGGCTATTCAATTACACATTCAGTTGGGCCAGATTTTATAACTACAAAATTCAGCTGGGCCAGACATTCAGCGGCCTGTAAAAAGCGGGTAATGACACATTTTAAACCAACACATATTACTGCGATGAAAAACATGCCATTTTTATTCATTGTTCATCTAACAAAGGTACGTCAAAAAGTGCATAAAAACACAACAAATTAGCATTAATTTAACAGAATCTGAGGATTCTCAAAGTGCATTCGGGAAAAAAAAGTGCACAGTTGTAGCATTACATTTGTTTGCTTTCGAAGTCAAATATTCAGGGTTTTTTTTTGTAACCAGGCACATCACAAAGTGCATTTAACTGAATACAATAATAGAAGTCTTAATAAATGTCCTCACATACAAAATAAAATTGGCTACATACATGCACATCAAAATGTGCATTAACAAACAGTTAAAGAGCTCCAATGTAACAAAAAGAGGTAGTACTCTAGCAATAGGCCTACTATTTTTTCACTTTTCAATTAATAACAAAAAAATCATACGTTTTGATCACATTTGACCAGACACATTACAAAGTGCATTTAAATGAATACAAAAAGAACTATCAAACCCTTCAGTGCACAAACCCATAACAAGGGATAAGGGTAACTAACATATGAATGAATACTACACTACACGTCTACTATAGTAAACTAGGAGCTTACTATCACCTCATTTGTGATTTGTCATCGCTGACTTTCTCAATGGGAGAAGTGACATTTTTTGTTTTGAACAAGAGCAGTGATTTTTGGCTCATAGGATGTCAATGCAATCCTAAAACATTGGTGAAGACTGCTGTCAGTCAGGGAGCAGCGAGTGCTACTTTTATTTTAGTTCATGTGTGAAAAGCTTGACTCACATTTGTATGTTGATCCAAACATACTGAGCACACAGATTGCTACTTTCTGAACGTTAGGGAACTGTTGTTTTTTGACATCACTCCAAAACTTCGCTGGCCCGTTAGTGCGCTGCTCTTGTGCCATGGTTACGGATGAATGCATGTCAATAAGTTCCAGTGTAAATTGCCCCTCGTCGATGGAGGGGACCACTTCCTTTGCTCTGGTTGATACGTCCCCCTCTATTGCAACAGTGAAGCGGTCTCTGGCAAAGCCCATCACCTCTGTGGGCAGAGCAAGTCCATCCAATCGACCGGCAAAGTTCTCTTTCAACCTCGCAATGAAATCTGTCATCACATCCGTGATTTGTGCCGGGGATGTGATGTATTTGTGGAGCGTCGGAAAATGCAGCATCCGACCCGTACTCAAGTCGGTCGCGAAAAGGTCCAGCTTGACTTGGAATGTGCGCATCTGCTCCACAAGATCAATGACCGTTTTGTCTCTGTTTACGCTTCAGAGTTGAGAGAGACATGTTTTAGAGTTGCTATCATAGGACCACCGTTACTAGCACCACTAGATGCACTTTCAAAAAACGTGTTGCGTTGTGGTTTAGTGGTTTCTATGTAACGCGGAGTGTTGCGTTCATGGTCTGTACTAGTGTAGGAATTTGGCTACGGGAGGCTGGGCCACTCGGGAGTTGGTTCTGGGCCGCATCTGGCCCGTGGGCCGCCATTTGAATAGGCCTGACGTAGACTATGTGCCACAGGGTCAAGCTGAAGTTGCTGGTGATGAAGAAGACTCCTTGGACGAGCTAGAAGACTCGTCTGATGAGTCCACTGAAGAGGAAACTCAGACCCAGGCCAATAGGCTAAGTAAAAAGGGGTCTTACTGGAATGAGAAACCCCCCACTCAAGGCAGAGCAAGAACCCATAACATCCTGAGGAGGTGTCCAGGACCCGTATCTGGTTCAACAATCATTTCACCAAAAGATGCCTGGGAGTTGTTCATTAGTGATAACATCATAGAGGAGGTTTTAAGATGCACTAACTTAGAGGGACGCAGAGCCGCAGCAGCAAAAGGAAAAGAGTGGAGATGCCTCGACAAAGTGGAATTCATGGCATTTATTGGTTTGACCCTCCTTGCAGGGGGGGACAAGAGCTGGGATGTGGCCTTGCGGGAGCTCTTTCTGGATCCCCTGCAAAATCCGATGTATAAGGTCACCATGGGGTTCCACAGATATGAGGATATCCGCCGCCTCATACGGTTTGATGATAAGAGGACTAGGGCTGTTAGACTGGAAACAGACCACATGGCTGCATTCAGATATGTGTGGGACTGTTTCCTGGCCAATTGCAAGAAAGTGTTCGTCCCCAGTGATTGTGTCACTATAGATGAGCAGCTTGTGCCATTCCGTGGAAGGTGCAAGTTCTTACAATACATGCCAAGCAAGCCAGCAAAATATGGGATCAAAATATTTTGGATGTGCGATGCAAGGGTCCATTATGCATTCAATGGCATGATCTATACAGGGCGACAGCCAGGAGAGGATGTTCAGAGGAACCTTGGCGAGAATATTGTCCAACAGTTGTCCAGTGGAATAAGACACACAGGTGAATATAGAA
This sequence comes from Gymnodraco acuticeps, assembly GCF_902827175.1. Classification (NCBI taxonomy): domain Eukaryota; kingdom Metazoa; phylum Chordata; class Actinopteri; order Perciformes; family Bathydraconidae; genus Gymnodraco; species Gymnodraco acuticeps. The sequence goes on from NW_022990699.1 coordinate 950,128, forward strand.
TACAGAGTATACATACAGTGAATATACTCTTGAAGTTCTAGCACAATACCTAGATCACTTTTCCACTCTCTCATAGGGTCAATTTCTCACAATGGTAATACAAAATGAAATAGATTAATTTATAAGCATAGAATGGAATAAAATACAATGCAGTACTCCATAATAATAATAATCAATATTCCATCAGGTTTATTTTAATGTTAGAATTTAGAGAATTACATGTTGACTAAATTGACCATTCATTTTTTTTGTTCTGTTCATAGGTCCCAACATAACCATGGATAACTTCTTTACCAGCATTCCTTTGGCTGAGAAGCTCCTAGAGGAGAACCTTACGCTTGTGGGGACTCTTCGCCAGAACAAGCCAGACATACCACCTGTCATGAAGCCAAACAAACTGAGAGAGAAGTACAGCTCCAAATTTGGATTCTGTGGCAACATGACAATGGTGAGCTATGTCCCGAAAAAGGGGAAGGCTGTTGTGCTGCTAAGCACAATGCATGATGACACAGCAGTGGATGACCAGAGTGTTAAGAGGAAGCCAGAAGTGATCCAATATTACAACCACACAAAATCAGGAGTGGACACAATGGATCAAATGGTTCGCACGTACACCTGCAAGTGGAAAACACGGAGGTGGCCCATGGTGCTCTGGCACAATGTGCTGGATGTTGCCACCCTCAACGCCTTCACCAGCTACACTGCACAACACCCTGGTTACATGGGTGGTGTGACTAATGCACGGCGGCTCTTCATAAAGGAGCTGGGCAAAGAGCTGGTCATGCCACACATGAGGAGACGCATGGAGGGCACGTCCCACCTCCAAACCCATATTACAGAGGCAATGGAAAGATGTGGGTTAAAAAAAGTAAGCGCAGCCACCACCCAGCCACAGGAGGGCCAAGTGAAGAGGAAGAGGTGCAAGATCTGCCCAACTGCCAAAGATCGAAAAGCCAGCAGCTGGTGCAAGGAGCACAAACATGTTGTTGTGATTTGTGAGGCATGTATGCACTAGATTGCAACTTACTCATATGAGTTCATTTCATGAGTTTGTTTCACGAGTGTCATGAGTTCATTTTAAATATTCAGCATTCACCACAGTTCACTGCAGTAACAATACAGATTCACTAACAGTTCAAAAAAGTTCAAAATTAATTGTATCAGTTGTATGGTGTGTGCTATGTGTGAGTGTGACAAAGTGACAAAAAAACATTTCAAATATTAATTGTGTTATTCTTTGGTCCAAATCACTGCTAACATGTTTTTTGACAAAATCATTATTATAGTATGTCTTTTCTTTTTTTTTTAAATACCACACTTGCATACATGGGTCATTTTCGACCCATGTCTGTAAACTTGATGTAATATTATAACAACTATTTTAGTTTAGTAATTAACAAAGGAGAAACAAAAGTAATGATTTAGGGTTTTCAAAAACAAGATATTTAATGAATATTTTGAATATTTAATGATGAAATAAGTTGATTTCCAAAAATATAGCAAAGAAACACTCAACCATGCATTAAATAACACTGTAAGTCAATACGGGTCATTTTTGACCCATGTTGTGTCTTAGAGGGGGTTTCCATAGCTTGTGTATCAAAGGGTTAATAAAGAGAGGATTGTCTACCGATAATCATCAACCCACCATATCCTGTCCAAACTAGAGAATCATGTGCAGTTTGGGTCCTATTGTAAAATATAAATAGAGCTGTGAAAAGGAGTACAATACACAGTGACACATTTAAATAAGAAGAAAAATAAGAGGTTTGGGATTGAATGTAAAATAAAGATAACTCCTAGTCTGTCTTTGTATTGTGACATTGACATGCTGATATCCTTAAATGTACACCTTTAAACTTTCACATGACATGGCTATCTTAAATGTATGTTGATGTGATTTTTTATCTTTGGAGAGACATGCATGCCTTTCAGAGACAACAACACAAGTTCACACAAGTGGAGGCTTGGCCGTCCCACTTTGAGGCAGAAAAAAGGTGTTGTGAAAAACTATTTTACACTGAGAGCAGACCCAAGTTTGAAGATAGCTAAGTGGAATATGATTTGAGCTACATTCTTCCACCTCCAGGTCTGAGAAAAACACAGTGTATGTTTGTGCATCTGAATCCTCTTCCCTTCAACTTGTCTGGGCTTTGATTTCTTGACATATTCCCTTGCTGCATGCATTTTTGCTTCAGTGCTCTGTGCACTGTCTTGTCTACCATCTTTCTTGTATCCATCTCCTTTCTCATCCCACATGTGCTTCCAGGCAACGCAAGGCTCACAGCCTGCTTTCCATAAAGATAACATTGCTGAGTTAAACAGATGGGATATAAATGTTTTCTCAATGATAAGTACTGGCTTAGATACACCAAGAGATACAAAAGATTATTCATAGTATCTTGAATTCTCAACTGTTAGAACATGTGTGCATGTAAGACATGTTTCATGTGAATACTTTCATCATGAATATCAGCATACATCCTAATAGGGGAACATTCTCACTCTCTCTGAATTTTTGTTTTCTCTAATGTGTGTCTCTTCTAAATCTAATAGACACAACACCAGTCTAATATGTAATATAGTAGTATATCTTTAAGCTAAGTTAATGTAAAAATACACATGCATGTTCCTCATATCAAAATGTTCAGATAAAATGGTATATAGGGGAATTTCTTGCTGACAATGTGATGTATTTTCTATCATTCATAACACTTGAAAAGAAGAAGAAACGTGAATATAAGAAAATATGAAAATAATGGGACAGTTGGTATAATTTCCTTTTTAAAAAGTATTAATTTAAGATAAGATTATGCTTCTAAATCCCCGCTGTGGTTGCATTTTTATTCCACCCCGGTATAGTTGTAACTGAATTCTAAGTGTTACTGAACTCCCTGTCAAACACTGTGTGTTGATGAATCTGCTAGTTATACCTAAATCAATATGGGGGCAAGGTAGTGGGTGAAAAACCTTTATAATCCTTGCCCTCAGCAATCCTTTGCACGCAGGCCAATTTCAGTCTGGTTTTATCATTTGGACCTGACAGTTTGCTGTATGTTGAGTGGACCCAATCCATATTGTTTGATATCACTCTTGGCCCACACCCATAACGTATTCCAATAAAAGTTGCTGGAATATGATTTCTAGTGTCAGAGGAAAACCTCGTTTATTTTTGCACTTGTAACATTTCCGCATGGAATATCAATGGAGGAGGCAATTGAGCAACTACTAATCAATTTTATACTAATATGAAAAATGTCACGATAGCCTCCTTAACGACAGGAAATATGATAACTGTACATTCTTAATGTTCTCATTTAATTACTTACCAAGACATAAAACAACACCATGGAAATTAAAATGATCAATAGAATGATACATCCTTGATTAAGGAACACAGAACATTATCTACTGGATGTTTTCTTAAATAGATTTGGTTATTTTTCTAATGTTTCTAAATCAGTGTAATGCTAAGTAACATAACAGAATACTTTGGTTCTGTCTCAATTCTATTGATAGTGTTCGAAAATCACACATCAGCTCTCGACATCTTGTCTAGGCATGTCTATGGATGATATGTTTTGAAACCCACCATCCAGATCTGCTGATAATATGGTTATTATTTTTCCTGTTTTCACCCCAAATCATTCCCATGTATAGCCTTGTCTCAGTTTTTCATTATTCATAAATTATATGACATTTGTAAGGGGTTCTAAAAGGTCCAACTAAATGAAATGTCATTTGCTGACAACCTGCAGTAAATCAGCAAAAATATATAAAAAAAGAGGCGAGGCAAAACATAATGGCAGAGCATTTTTAACAATAAGTAGTTCACAGTTAGCATGAAGTTGTCAACGTTATCAATTAAAGAAATGTTACTGGTGCCAAAGGACCTAGAAGTTGGGCCAAATTGATGGCAGCATAATATATATGTCTCTCAGTTTTATATTTCTCGACTAAAACAGATCTTTGAATTATATATTTCATAGGACACAGCCGGTCGATCTGCAGCAAAGGAAAATCTGCTATGGTTAAGCTTAGTTAAATTGTCAAAATGAAAACGTTTTTCACATAAAGTGTACTGATTTAGGGATGGTAAGTCAAGTATGTAATGGTGTATTCTATGATCCCTCTAAATCACCTGCAGGAAGACTTCTGATGTAAGTTCAATAGCTCCTTTCAGACATGTTGTTAACATGGGTTAGAAGATGGGAGCTGTTAGGGAAGTGCATTTACTACTTTTTTCTCATGCAACACATCAAAGTAAGTGACAAACAAGACAATGCTATCTCGCCAGATGTCAAAATGAGACAAAACTCCATCACTTTTGTCTAATGTAGATTATTTTCAATTTGGCCAGGTAGGTTTGCATGTCTTCAATGTGCTATATTGAACATCATTGGGACATCTTGTTAGCACTCCTTCAAATGAGGCCCATCTCACAGGTTGCGGGAGACAGAAACAATCTTGAAAAGCTCCTCCCAGGTTGCGAGAACCAGCATCAGATGAGTGAAGGATCAGCACACCAGCAGTTAGAGGGAAGCCTCGGGGACATGTATAAAATTGGATCTGCCATGTTCTGAAAAATGTGCTGTTGATTTGATACTTTTCTAGTCCAGGTTTTGTTCCTGAGGATGTCCATAATGGTTGATGAAGATAAATTACAGGTGCTTCCCTCCAAAGGAAAAGAAAGGAAAGGAAAAGAGGAGAAAATAGATCTTGGGGGGGGGGTGTCCTCATCTTCTTGCACATTCAGAGAAAACCGTGTACATACTATACACAGAGCATTAGCCCATTGCAGAATAGATCATAAGAAATACTTATTAAAGTGCAATGCTAGACATTTTAAATCTTCATAGATTATTTTGATGTCCCACGACAGTTTGTTCGATGTCTGTGAACTTGCATCAGTCCTTCCTGAAGCTAGAAATCAGCGGCCGAAACCTTGAAGTTGTGATGTCACTGGGGTGTAAATTCAAGGCAGGATTTTAAGGGCGTTGACTACGTGCAGCCATGCTAAATTCACACCAAAATGAAATTAAAATTCATACTCTGTGAAGCAGAATATGACCCTCATTTGGGTACAAACATTTACGACTGCACAAAGTCAGCACATTATTCAAAGTCAGCTTTCGTCTTAACTTTCCAAAAGCTAAAGAATAAGCTTGGCCATTTCTAAAATGTGTGACATTACTCTTTGAAAAACACAACCATAAAATGAGTTTGTTAGTTTTGTGTACTGTTAAAAAGCACTAGGCTTCCTTTTAACTAGCCCTGTTGATGCCAATGGGGGTTAAATGAAAGAGAGATGATGCCCTTATGATACTTTAAGCTAAGACTTAGTTATTCTTCAGAAAGGGTTGTGTTTACCCATGCGAGCGCACAGATAAATCCTTATTTGTCTGCTTGTGCGTGTCTGTGCCTTGTATAATTTGCAGTGCTGATGTGTGTGAGTGAGAGTCGGTGTTGTGCTGTGGTGGTGGCTGACAGCCTTATTGGCATTTTCTACGGTGATTTTTATGAGCTTACTCTATTAGAATCACAGAGGGCTTCCATCTAGTCGGCAGCAGCCTGCATGCAAAGGAAGGGTCCCTGGAGCCTCTGTTTACCAACCAAGTCGGATTTGCTGCTCTCATACGCAGCCAGGCTAAAGCTCAGCTACCCAGCAACCCCCTCCAGTACCCCCCCCCCCCAACACACACACACCCCTCGCCCCTATCCGCCGGTCCTTCAGGCTTTCATTTTGTCGCTCATCCTTAGTTTGCTTTACGCCAGAATCCGTTCAAAACTTTCCAGACTGCAGGCTTTTTATGTAAATCTTGTGGCACAAAAAACGCAGCCATGGTTACAAGCCAAATCGGCATCCTTAAAAAAAACAAAGAAACATGAAAAAAGAGACACTTCAAAGAGAATTGTTTAAGTCTTCAAATAACAAAATTGAAAAGGGGTTGTATTGTTGCTTTGACAAAGTAGAGGGAGGGACTTCAACAGCTTGTTAATAAACATTGAATTCAGGCCATTTTGCCTGAATAAAAGATTCCTCCCTATGCTTAAAAAATAAATAAATATGTTTAAGTTATTTTTCATTCACTGACGTGTTTCAAGAGTCTGAGTGTGTGGTGGGATTTGCCAAGTGCGCTTTAAACTAGTCTTTATTTCTGTCTCAGGTGCTTTGATGATCCCAAACTAAATCTTTCTCAGTGTGAAATAAATAGTTGTCTCTAAGAATTGCTTCTTGATGATACAGAAAACAATCCAAAGACAAAACAACAGGGGAATGTGTCTGTCTCATCTAACGCAGCTCTTGGGGAAAGAAACTTTTTACTGTTAAAAAGTTATTCAACAACACTGTTCTTCTGCTGATATGAACATGTCACTTGTTACTTTTCTTCAGCAAACATACACCATATGAGTGAATAGACTCACGAACATTTTGAAACCGTTTTGAAGATGTGTGGGTGACTCACATGAGAATATAAAAAACAGCGGTCAGATTTAAAGCATCGTCTTGACTTTTATTTTCCATAAGTGTCAAATGCCAATAGTATAAAAAAAAGCATTTACCATGCAACAGAAACAAACCTCAAAAGCGCAAATGAATTATACACTTCATGGTAAGCTTTGTTTATCACTTCCTTTTTTTGGCAACCAATGTTTGGAGTTTAATTCTGCAACACAAACTTGGCTCTGTGTTCATTCGCCCCGGCCTCTCTATTTGCTCTCATTATGAAGGTCGGACCTGCCAACACATTGAAAGCAATAAAAAGTGAACATCAACCGTCAATAAGTCAGGGATGGCACCGGAACAGGACAAAACTGATACCATCATTTTCATTATTTTTATTTTTTTCTTGTTGATTTGTTATTTCTTGGCAAGAAGATTAATGCAAATTTACCCGGAGCTGTTGTCTTCATGGATTGGCAGACTGCCACAAACCTGGCATAATGCTGTCATTCTTCTGATAAAATAGAAGCTAGAAGATAGTCATGTGATGCTACGTTAACTAGTTGGCACACTGTGTTTGTGTGACATTGTCAAGAAGAAATGACTCTCTGTCTTTACGGTAAACATCTGCTTGATCGTTTTTCTGTGCGCCTTCAAAGCTGTTTCTCTTTCCGCCTCTGTCTGTCACCAAACAGAGCTACGTCACCGACTGTCACTTCCAGCTGCAGTCTTTGGGCTCTCCAGACATGAAATCAATACTCAACATTTTCTCTCTGATGGACACATACAGGGGACAGACAGATTCCCCTCACCAAGTCTGCACTTGATTGAGCCCCACTTAGATTGCTAATGTGACTGATGGACTGACACAGACAGCTCTACAGGAAGTAACTGTGTGATCTATCGCGGCAATCTCTTGCTGACAGCAAGAGAGTGCATTTGAATGAGTGTGTGCTGTTGTCTCCAACTGTTAAATGTCTCACAGAGTGAGGAGACATGGGAGACAAAACATCACGATTGGCAGGGAGTTTTCCTGCAGAATTTAATTTTCCACCTTAAAAAGAGAAAACATGAATCAAAGAAAGAAAGGGTTCACACGAGTACATGTGCTGCAAAGCAATTTTGTTGTCTATTATGTTTTATGACGGATGGCAACCAGCGCCATCTACCATGTTAGAGTGTTGACCAGAATTGTCTTGCCCATTATATATATAAAAAAAAAATACAACAAATAAATAAAAATAATACATTACACGCAAAACTGTAATTATTTTCCATTCGGGTGTTCATTTCAAATAATGGGATATTCTATTTTCTTCCTTGTTACCACATCTCTCCTTTCATAGTCACATATACAACATTTAAGCCCGCCTTCCCAGTTCAATCAGTTCCCTTCTCGAGAATGAGAGTCAAAGGTTAAAAATATACATTGTTTTTTCACCTTTACAATTCCAACAAAGCCTTAATTAATTATTTAATATTTGATCATGAATACAATACCTTCAAACAATTGAACAGACATCTTTCAGTTTATAACTTAATTTTCCTACCATTACATCCTACATCTCTTACCCAATCACAGCTGAGGCCCCACCTACTCATACATCACAGATACTGGGGCCGTTTCTCAATGTTGAGTATACCTACTGCAGAGCAAGTATTTCAAGTATACTACGTCATCGAGTGGCGCCGAATGCTGAGCATTTAACATGCATTTAAACAGTGGAATAGTGGCTCTGCAGCAGGTTTACTCGACATTGAGAAACGGCCTGTGTGTTTCTCAATGTCGAGGAAAGCTGCTCCAGAGCCACTATTTCAAAGATACTACGTCATCGAGTCCCGCCCAAGGACTGTTCCAATGTCCAGGATACTTGGAATTCTACCGAGGCCGGCGTACTTCGTTGCGGGAAATTTCGAGGCTGCACATGTGTAGACTCCGCGGTCTTAAAATCCCCACAATGCTTTGCGCACGGACCAATTTCCAAATCTATGGTGGAAATCGCGCTCCATTTAAGGCGGGGCCTCGCATATGACGCACACCTGTTAGCCTGTTCCACAATTCTTCGTTTTCCGAGGCTCGGAAGGATTCTTGCCTCGCTTCGAAGCAACTGACTCGGAGGTACATGTGCTACCAAGCAAGCGTCCTCGACATTGAGAAACACCCAAAGACTACTGTGGAGGCACACCCACCTTTTGAACACTGACACAAGATGGCTGCCTCAAAGGGCTGTAACTCAGGTAATGGCTTTCATGACAGCATGTCTGTTTTATGTATTTGTACGATTTAAATTCAGTTTAAATACTTTTGTATGTTTATCTGCCTTTGATGATGGGCATTGCAATCCCTAAATTAAAATACATAATGTAAAGTGTGAAATGTATACCTTTCTGAACCAAAATGACTAAGCAGGAAGTTAGTGAGGCAGTTGGTGCTCCTTCACAAAGTGCTGCTGGCTTTTGTGTCTCTTCTTTATCTAAGATTTATATCATGACATGCCAGATGGTCCGGTTTAAAATCTGAAAAGGCATCTAACAATGTTTTTGTGTTTTTACCATTGTTTATTTTTTATATGTTGTAACATTACAACAAATTAAATGATAAAGGGTTCTAATGAGGGCACATGTTTAGCTTGGTCTAATTGATTATAAGTTCAATAAGGAAATGAGTGCACACAAATACGTGTTACAACACAGGTCTTGATCTTCAGTAAAGAATAGTAATTGCATTGCAAAATCCATTGTTTGAGGCATTAAAGAACTACAGCATGGTAGTGTGGGATGAGGCCATGAACATTTCTTTAAAATTGCCTAGCATACATTTTCAAATCTTTATGCAATTGAACATTAGCCGTTAGATGTGGTGTGTTTTATAAATATTTGAATCAAAGAACTGTTCTTCTTTTGCAACAAATGTAATACATCTTACAAAATATTTATTAACCAAAAACTATTCAAGAAAGCAATGCATTTTGTGCTATTCTTTCACACACACATACGGGTATTGGGCCGAGCGTGACACCGTACTTCCGGTCTGCGCAGTTTTACGCGAGGTGCAAGCAGCCGTACACCGTCTAGGTGTTGCTAAGCTTCCTGTACTGAATATCATAGTCTATTGCCTTAATCAATATCTAGTCAACTCTAAAATACCACATATATGCAATGGCATGATAATATTATTGTGACAAGTGGGGTATTCACCTGGTGTTTCCAGAAATTAGACGTAGATGCAGCCAAAATCGACGAAGGCCACTGTCGTTTTTCCATACATCTGCAGGAAGTCTGTAACAACCCACACAGCTCTAGTTTACGCTGGTAACGACCTAAAGCACACCCCTCAAGTCCAGAGATGTAACCCGAAGACATGCAGCGATTTCTTCGGTCGTTAATTCAGAAAAAAAAACTACTGCGCTCTGCCTGGCTAGTTAGCTAGCTGTTTATATTTGCACTTCCAGGATATTAGCACCTCCAGGAAAATGGCGCATTTATATATATTTATATGGCGTGTGTTGCATTGTGGGTAGCTCGTGACGTCACTGTGTGTGAAATAATTCTTTGTGCTTCACCACACAGTGACAGCTATGTTTATGTGCCTCGATATACAGTAAAATTGCAGTTCCTTATTCCAAATGATTTTTTTATTGGTTACAGATCCTGCACCTGTATTTAAAAGGCAACCTGCCCAGGGTGTACCCCGACTTGCACCCAATATCAGCCAGCCTCTACTACCCTCTACAAGGATAAGTGAGTATAGCTAATGGTTGCTTGCATGATTTCAGCACAGTTTAAACCTCATTATACATTTTCGACACTTTATTTAAAGTGCAATGAGATTTCAGAATGAGTTTCACTGATTTTGGACTTCTTGGATTTAATCTTAATCAAATGGTCACATGAAAGGCTACAGGTCACATGGTCTACAGATGAGTTTGATCCTTGGCAAATCAATGAACACATTTTGTATTATAACTAATATATTTGGAAACATTTGTATTAATGATTGATTGTAATTTTCTCATGGTTTCATTATGGAACAATTTAATTTGCCATCTGTTTCAAGCTTAACATTATACTTTAAGTATCAGTAATATGTTCCTTTGGTCCAGGAAAAGTTGATTATTCTGTATGTAGCAGAAATGACAGAACACGTTATTTTCGTTACATAGTTCTACTTAAGTAGATTGAATATATTTTCTGAAAAATAACATGGTACATGCTTGTTATTGGACGCTAATTTGAGTTGCCATATGCATGTGTGTTTTAATTCCACCATTATTTTGAGCTGCTTGCATTCTTCGGTGTTGACTTCAGAGAAGTATTAAATATATAATTTGTTGTTCACAAAGACTATCCTTTCAGTGGGCTTTAAGACTTTAATTACAATGCATACCATCAATTTGTATGAAGACGGTAACACAGATGGCAGCAGTGTCCCTGAAGCAAGTTTTTCTCTATGGCAACAACAATCTGCAAATACCGTGGGTTAGGACATTTTATTCATTTGGTCATCAATGTCCTGTCTCTCCATTCTGTTACCATTCATCTTCAGATTCTATTCCGTTACCCTCCTGCTATGAGACCATGTCACACTAATGTTGGTAGTTTCTTCAATGTTTGGCCTTGGCTCTGCTCTAAGCTGGCATCATACAACAGTGTTTTAGAAATAACCACTTGCCTTGGTTATTAGGGAATATTTTACACCCCAATCCACTAAGAATGAGTGACATTACACTATAAAGACAATTCATGTAAAACATCTATTTTTGACATGATAGACATTTCAGTCAAAGTGTTAGGCTTCCCGAGAAGTAACTGGAGATGAGAACCCGCTATGCAAGCACTAAAACTGAGACAGTGGTGATGTGTAAAAAAAAGGCTTTATTTTGTCCACGACACTGGCAAGGAGTTGACGATGAGCACATAGAGGGGAGACGTGGAGCTGGGCTGACCAGGAGGGAGGGCTGGACGTGGCAGGCAGAGCGGCTGGAGTATGTGGACCTGGAACAGGAAAAACAAGCAGGATTAGGAAATAATCTCCTTTCACTAGGAGCATCAAAAAGTCACTAGGAAAAACACTAGTAGGCCTAGACGATAGTTTACCACTGAAGAATAAACGAAGAACTGGCTAAGTCTGAGGGTAGGAAGCAGGGTTTTAAGCAGGTGCAGGTGACTAGTGGCAATCAGTGAGATGAGCAGCAGCTGAGGAGGTGAGTTGGCAGGAATCGAAAGTAGGACAGCCACGCCCAGCCAGGAAGACAGACACACAGACAAACAGACAAAACAAACACAGAAGGGGGAAAAGAAGGAGGAAGTACTGCAGATCCTCACACAAAGGGTCTCATAATATCCGATGAGCCTCATCTGGCCTGCAAAGCCTGTCTGAGATCTCAGACGCTGCTGCTGCTGTCCAATACAGTAATGGTTGTTTGGATTGGAAGATGCTGCCCTCAGTCTTTACTTTCCCTTCTGATCGAGATGGAGTGATGAAACCTCCAGAGGCATGTTGACACTTTAGACTCCATTGTCGACAATTCAAGCTCACACTTAGGCCAATCTCAGAGAGAGAGAAAATACAATACATGGGTGAAGGGAGAAGGGTGCTGTCCCTTCCTCCAGCAGACAAAAGCCTCCACCTTGGAAACATATATTTTTTCTTGTAGCTCGGATACACTGTAGACTTTCCCTTTCTCTTTCAACTCTGCCCTCCTGCTGGGCAGCAATTAGAATTTAGTCTGGTAAGAGATGCTCCTTTCCCCCACTCCTCGCTACCGTCAGTCCATGCCGGAGCAGGTGAGACCAGCCATTTTGTTGGAACCCTCTTCTGCTGACACTTTCTTGAGCCAAGGCAGAGTGTTCATACTCAAATTCTGTGAAACAAACATCCTTTGATTCTTCCCAGGGGAATCTCTGGACTGCACAGCGACACCCCACTGGCTGTTACAATAAAGAGAGGCTAGTGGGATCCAGAGCCTTTTTTTTGCTGCACATACATCTCTACCCATTTGCAGCCATCAATAGTCAGAACAGCATTTGATGCAGACAATGTGTGCTTCATGCCGTAATAGGCTTTAAGTTTGTTTGGCAACATTTTTTGGCTCTGTTTCTCTTATCCTTGGAAAGTTTTCCTCTAAATACTAGGAGAGTACCTTCATTGTTTATGCTTTTAAATCCTATTTGGGGCTCTCTTTTCTGCAATCCTTTCTTGCTTCTCTTTGTTCAGCTAGAATATGTTTGTTCAGCCAAGTATCTCTGCTGCTTACTAGTCTCGGGTTTGCTGTTAAACTTGTATCTTCTGCCACCTTCTTCTTCTTCCTTTTTGAACAGCAACTATGTGTAGCAGCTGACGTCAAGCTGTAAACGTATCAAGAAACAAATCTGACTGACTCTCTTGATGTTGGTATGCACACGATTCTACTGTTATGTCTAGAATTCTTCCCTTAATGCACATTAGGGATGATGCTTGGTCTGGTTGAACACATCTTCAATCTTTGGCATCTTTTCTTATCAAGCTCCACATTTGTGGAATCAGCTTCCAGTTTGTGTTCGGGCGGCAGACACCCTATCCGTTTTTAAGAGTGCGCTTAAGACCTTCCTTTTTGATAAAGCTTATAGTTAGGGCTGATTAGATTCAGCCCCTAGTTTTACTGATATAGGCTTAGTTTGTCGGGGGACATCTTACTTCTTCCTTCTCTCTGTCTATACCTGTGTACTCTCATGTTCCGATTAACCCAGCTTCCCCAAATGTCTTTTCTTTTTGGTGTCTATATACGCCGGGATCCGGAGTCATGGATGATCCTGCGCTCCTCTGTCCTGGATCGCGAGCCCTGGATCTTGAGTCGTGGCTGTGGTCCTGGATCATAGGTCCTGGATGGATATCCTCGTGGATTCATCTTCCTATTATACACACATGCATTTCCAAACATTTGGACTACCTATGTTGCAAATGTATTATCTTTTCAATTTACACACGGCATCTATTGCACGTCTGTCCGTCCTGGGAGAGGGATCCCTCCTCTGTTGCTCTCCCTGAGGTTTCCCCCATTTTTCCCTTTAAACTGTGGGTTTTCTCCGGAAGTTTTTCCTTGTACGATGTGAGGGTCTAAGGACAGAGGGTGTCGTATTGTCATACTGATATTTTGTACAAACTGTAAAGTCCACTGAGACAAATGTAACATTTGTGATATTGGGCTATATAAATAAACATTGATTGATTGATCTTGGCTGTGAGATATGTTTTTGTTGACGGTCTGCAACTTTACACAGCTAGCATTTTTCAAGAAGCCGTAGCTTCATAATGTATTTTCTTATAGGTTTTCTTTGTTTTATTTCAATAATGAGTATCGGGCAAAACATCTATTGTTTCTGCTGTATTTCTTCTTAAATGTCTTTCATTTTATTTTGTAAAGTACTTTGAATTGCCGTGTGCTGAAAGGTGCTATATAAATAAACTTGCCTTGGCTAGTAATATTGTTGCATCCTGTAATTTTAACAAAGAAGCATGAAACTGCAGCTTTCACATGAGGAACAGTGCACTTGCGACTCATGGGGGCTGTAGTTACTGAATGAATGAAAATGAAGGTCAGTGTGTTACACTTGGAAGAGGCAAGCACAGGTTAACAAAGGTGCTGCGCGAAACCATTTGTTTGCTTATCAGTTAGATGTTAAGTGTGGAGAGGGCTGGCCATCCTGGAATAGTGTTCTCCTTGAAATGGCAACTTTGATTATCTTCCTAGGTCAGTGCTTGTGTGTCTTAGGAGTTCCCACATCCATTTGTCAATCAGGCCTGCTCTCAACTGACTGGTACATATTAATATGTCATGTTGATGTCACAGCTGGAGATGGCAAATGTCAATCTCTTCCACAAGACTCTACTGAGCATGTTACAGAGCAAAGCCTAGGTGAAATGAAATGGTTTATTGATTGTAACCTAGTCTTGGAGCACATGCAACTGCACTAGTTTATGGATATTATCCTGTGTTACAAGAGAGGACAAGGCATATTCTGAAGTGTATGCAATGTGGTCTTAACTGAGTAATAAGTCAGGTACTCAAGCAAACCCCTAACCCATGGAGGTGGTAATGCAGCAATCCCTTGTTTGCCAACTGCATGTCATATTAAGTGGACACAATACAATTGTTTTGTCTTGTTCTGACCCCTGTGCCGACAGTGTTGGTGTCCATCCACATTAGTGTTGATGTCCCCAGTCAGTGATTATTTCATGCCTAAGAGAATCCAGAGACCATATCTACCTATAGCTCTTCTTTACATTTCACCTTGGACTGTTTATTTACCAAAGTGAATCTAGAAAAGTGTTTGCTTATTTCACAATCTAAAGAGCAAACAAGTTTATCCATGAGGACATTTAATGCTGTCTTTTATGGGATTTCAGATGGACATTTTATGGACGATTAGAACCATTTTGCAATCTCAATTCTTGTAATACACAGATTACTTATGCACATCAAAATGCAAGCACTGAAGCCACATTTGCTCCCGTTATTACACTCCACGTTGAATTTAAGATTCTTTGGATAATTATTCTGAATATTTTAGCTGATTCTTTTTCACCCAAGTGGCTTTAACAATTGTATTGTCGCAAGGGAAACAATAAAAAAGTGTTGGTTAAAGTGAACTATGTATTCTAGGCATAATGACACCCGTCCTTCCTCACCTAAAGAAATTGTGAAAAATCTGTATGACTGATGATTAAACATGCTGATTCCCTCCTAAATGCTCTCCCTGCCAAGCTATACTTCTTCAATCTGGCTTTGCTGTCACTTACTCTTTCTGCTCCACCAGTCCCCTTTAAGAAAAGCTTGTGCAGTGTATCTCCTCTATGTGAAATGTCCCAGACATAGCAGGGTAATTATTCCATTGAGAAACACCACCTTAACTCCATAATCTAACATCCTTGTGTGACAGTAGTAATGGAAGCAGAAACCATTGAATCACCTTGGGGGCCATTATCAACTGGGCTTTGCATCAGTACCATTCATACATTAGATTAAATAGGCCTCTACAGTACAAACATATAACTCATGCAGGTTTTAATTCTCCAGGAAACAGGAGAACAGTAGGTACCAGCTCCAAATAGGGGACTAGCAAAAGTGGCCATATTCTGTTTGGTTGGTTGTAAATATCTATATGTTATGGCATGGATAATCATATCCAAGCGTTTAATAGGCTGTCACAACAGGAAGTAGTCAAAAACAAGCATATGCTTCTTGTTGAAAGTACAGTACACACTGTGTTTCTTGTTTATTAAATACATTGTTATGGATGACTTACTGTGTTGTTAACTGTTTACTTGTGCACTATATTTATTTTTGAGTGGCATAGCCATAATCAAATATATCGTTCTCCCAGATAATCTTCAGAAGCTGGTAAACTCTGACGTGTGTGACTGATGACAAACTCTTTCCAAAACTATAGCGATTGATATACAGCGATAGAACCCGCCACTTTTTTGGTTAATATTGTGTCTTGCTACAGCTGGTGGCTTCCATACAGCTATAAGAGCTTTAGCAATGATCTTTGTTAATAAGGCTTGGCTAGCAGTCATATTCGTTTTCATCTGAAAGATCATCAGTAAGGTCTTGCCTCTGAGCAGACCAATTCAGTTTTTGATAGACTTAATTTAGCGGACTGGGGGCACTGTCATGTCAATGCCATGCTGGACACTAAATAATTAAAAAGTACATCAATCAAAAGTATACATGTTCAGGCCAGAGGGTACGATGTTGGCTTGTCCTCCAACATTTGTGTGGACATTTTTAAGATAAGCCCAGGAAAAGCTAGAGGGATATGTGTTCTGGGTGCAATGTTTGGAAAACGAATATCTGAAATACAGTGTGACCCTTCCCCGGGACAACAAGGCTATATACACTGAACAAAAATATAAACGCAACACTTTTGTTTTTGCTCCCATTTTTCATGAGATGAACTCAAAGATCTAAAACATTTTCTATATACACAAAATAACCATTTATCTCAAATATTGTTCACAAATCTGAAACAAATCTGTGATAGTGAGCACTTCTCCTTTGCCGAGATAATCCATCCCACCTCACAGGTGTGGCATATCAAGATGCTGATTAGACAGCATGATTATTGCACAGGTGTGCCTTAGAATGGCCACAATAAAAGGCCACTCTGAAACGTGCAGTTTTGCTTTATTGGGGGGGTCTGGGGGGGTCCGAAAACCAGTCAGTATCTGGTGTGAGGGGTAGGATTAGCGTTAGGGGTAGGGTTAGGGTTAGGGTAATGTTGTGAATCGAGTGGCCTGTGTTTGTCGTCCATAACATACGCCTGCCCATACCATAACCCCACCACCACCATGGGCCACTCGATTCACAACATTACCCTAACCCTGACCCTACCCCTACCCCTCACACCAGATACTGACTAGTTTTCGGACCCCCCAAAACTGCACGTTTCAGAGTGGCCTTTTATTGTGGCCATTCTAAGGCACACCTGTGCAATAATCATGCTGTCTAATCAGCATCTTGATATGCCACACCTGTGAGGTGGGATGGATTATCTCGGCAAAGGAGAAGTGCTCACTATCACAGATCTTTTTCAGATTTGTGAACAATATTTGAGAGAAATGGTTATTTTGTGTATATAGAAAATGTTTTAGATCTTTGAGTTCATCTCATGAAAAATGGGAGCAAAAACAAAAGTGTTGCGTTTATATTTTTGTTCAGTGTAGATCAGGGGTCGGCAACAGGTGGACCGCGGTCCAGATCCGGACCCAGACGCCGACCTATACGGACCCGGAGCTATAATCAATACATTAATAGGGGATTTTTCGGCGCCTCCCGCTTTTTTAACGCTGATTTGGGTGACTTGCGTAATTCGTGGAGAACCGAAGAGTTTTCGTTTTGGGGGTGGGGAGTCCGTCCGTCCGTCAGTCCGACTGACGGACAACTTCTCACTTCAAAAAAGAAGAAGAAATCTAGACCGCAAAAATAATTAAACAAGCGAGTACCTGTTTTTCCTGGCCAAGGACAGGTTCCTTGAACACAACACGAGCGTAACGTGTCTTCACGTGGTATATGTCTCGTCTGAAAGGAGTGCTGAGCACCGGAACGCCGCTCCAGCCCTTACAATATTGCAATACCCATAATGAGCCGTACACATGCCGCAGTGTTTGCGTGGCTGTGTCTTTAGTTGTAAGCACAGTGGCGATCTGTTGTTATTAGCATCTGGTTAGCTAGCTATGCTAACGAATTTAAAGAGCTTTTCTACAACCAGGTGGAAGAGAGCTCTCTCCTGAGAGGCTCAAATAACCTCAGCTCAGTGAGATTAAGGCACACCTTGATATGATCAATATTATAGTTATTAATGAGACTAAATGAAAAACAGGTATAAAATACTATATGACAGTAACAAAAAAGTTGTTAAAAATAACAAGAATAGAGTTTAAAAGGAGAGTGATTTGTAAAATATCCAAAAAGAAAAATATGCTTACAGTTCTGTTTCATATGGCTGTTGAGAGATGTATCCATAGATCTCTTAATGTTGCTCTCAAAGTGTACTAGATTGATGCTTTTAACTTCAATATTTAAAAAAAAATCTTCCCGGGGGAGCATGCCCCCGGACCCCCCTAGAGGAGGTTAGGTCTCCCCCCCACTTAAATCATGTTCACATGGATAGGATACTAAATACATTTGCACACATCTTGTGTCCATATCTTTCTGTTTTGGTGGTCATGCCACACCGTGCATGCATGCATACGTGAGTCATGGTGAGATATCTGGATTAAGAGGTTGCTTTTTATTTGCACAGCATGAAAGAAAGGCCAAATGAATGGGCTGTGATTTTAGTTTTTTTAAGCAAAGGTTGAGTTCAATAATTTGTACGACCCTCGGAGGATGTTGTAAAAATTGAAAGGAAAAAGGTTCCCCACCCCTGCTGTAAATAATAATAAAACCCCTTGATTTTTAACTTAACATCTCTGTCTCCTATTGATCAGAGTATTTTATAAAGAATAGCCAGTTCATTGAAGCATTATAGCACAGGCCTTTGTCAGATGGTATATTACGCTGTTTTTTTTCTGCTTCGAATAGTTCTCTCTTTTTTCACCATACCTGTGTTTGCATCACTGTAACCAATGAGCACCTGCATGTGTATGAGAATAGCCCTGACTCCATGTCAGCCCAGATTTACAAACTCCTGGCAGGACAAGCTCCAGCTCAATTCTCACACTGAATTTTAAAAAAGTGAGTGAGGGACTGCAATATAAGAGGGAAAGAAAGAGAAACTTTAAAACTGTTCAATTGTTATGATGTGTAAAGACTGATATTGTTCTATAATCGGCTGAAACTGTTAAGTCATGATGTGAAACGGTTAACAAAGAAAAAGGGAAACTCAAGCTGCTGCTACACTTTATTTTATTTATCTAAAATAAAGCACTCTTAAGATGCACATATTTTCAAAAGCTATTTTATTTATTTTCTCTATTTTATTTGTAAATGCAGCCCGAGAGGAACATTACACATATCCACAGTATGTTACTGTATATCTGTATAGTTTAATGTTAATTGACAATAAATATTGTTGTTTTTGAATTGTACTTTATTTGATTGGCAGTCAGTTGTTGATTACATGCAGACGTTGATAAAGCTACAGGTCACTTCAATATATATATCACACTAATTCATGAAGCAAGTTAGACATTTTGATGTTCCGGACCTTTGCATGGGGAGATTTTCTCTAACTGGACCTCGTTGAATTTTAGTTGAAGACCCCTGGTGTAGATGGTTATCAATGCTGGATGAGCTGATAAATACATTCAGTAGTTGGAAGTGTATTGATATTGGTCATGTTTCATGTCTGGTGTTCCTAAAGTATTGTTCTTGTGTAAATTGTGTAATAATAATAATATATAAAAATGTTTTACATTTGTGGTAAAAGGTTATTTTTCTTCAACTAACACCATTGAAGCTTTACAGCATATAGAAGGTGCCAATTTTTCCCCACAGTATTGTCCTCTCTACACTTTCTTTCTAAAGCTAAGGGGCAGAAAGTCTCAAGAGTGTGAAAGAGATGTCTGCACACATTGTCTTTGCAGTACCATGTCTTTGGCAAAGGGGCATCCACAGTTTACAAGGCTTGCCTTCAATTTTACTCATCAAACAATGGGTGTGTACACAGCCCATTCAAGGCAGGGAAAATGCAACACAACGTGACATGAACATCAAGCATTTGGCCATCTGGGGAGGAAGAGTGCCAAATAATGACTCCTTGGTGATTATGGAAGCACTAATCTTTTTCTCTCCTGTCACACCAAAAAATAATAGTTAATGAAGGAGAAATATGTGGGACTATTGATCTTACCATTCGCTCCTGTGACATTGGTCTGATTCTCCTTTTCTGTGTGAAAAGGAAACATTACATGACATTTTTAACATTGAGAAATAAATACTGCCAATTCAAAGGATTTCAAACCACTCCATCCGCTCTTAAAGGTGGGGTATGTAATTTTGGAGAAACCAGCTCGAGTGCGCTAGAATTTGAAAATACACAGCCGGAAAAGAGCTGCCTCTTCCTTACAGAGCCCCTCCTCCAACAAACACAAACGCGCACATGACCAATGAGGGCACGAGATAAGTTTGTGCACAGATGGAAGGCTGACAGGCAGGTAGGCCATCCAGTTATTTTAGCCGGGCTGATTGGTTGTGCTTTTTACAGCGCTACGGCTTCCACAGATGACATTTTTTTATGTATTTATTGTCAAAGCACTTAATATAATCATTGCTATCGGGATGTTAAGAACATTCCATGGAATATAACAAAAAGTGTTTCTGAAATAAATGACATACCCCACCTTTAAGTGATCTCCATGCAATGTATTTTCCATTTGCTTTTGTTGCCACGAGGCCCAGTCTCTGACCTCAAATAATCGTCATTAAGATCGAAATCTTCACCATTTTTTTTTTTAATCAATTCAGTGACCTTCACCATGCAAAGTAAAACACATTGCCAAACCCATCCTGATCTGAGGCACTTTGTTAAACAAGTGTTGCATATCTTGATACATTTCATTTAATTTCAAACCTTTATTTACCCAGGTGTATCCCATTGAGATCATTGATCTCTTTTTCAAGGGAGACCTGCTCAAGTAGGTTCCACATGAATACATACAAACATAAACAGAACAACAAAAAGGACATCATATACAGCATCATTACAGGGATTACAATTTACAATAACTATCCACATGGGTACCAGCAGAGTTGGGAGTAACGCGTTACTGTAATAATATTACTTTTGTCGGTAACGAGTAGTGTGGCGCGTTACTTTTATAATTTAGTAATTACACTACAGTTACTAACATTGCCCCGCCACGCGTTACTTTTATAAAATAATCACACTCACTGACAGACAAGAGGGGTTTCCGCCGCAGGTTTACAGTCTATGGTTTATATACATGTAGGCCTATGTAATCTGCGCGATTTGCGAGACCACATCTCCACGTGCAGTGCTGCATAAACATGGCTGAGTCTTTTCATCTGTAAACTCCCTCAACGGGGCCGCTCGCTCTCTTTTGTCGATCGCCCTCTCACGGGTGAACAGTTCAATGTCCCGCTTCATTGTAGGAATTCTGCCATGTCTCTACCACTTTAGTTTGACCATCTCTGTTACTAAGTTATGGAATACTAATTAAATAAGTAATTAGATACCTTACCGTTACTGCGCTCATAAAGAATGATAAGAATAATGCGTCTTGAACTGGTTTAATTAATTAGTGTCTTGACGTTTCACAGACTGTTAGCTTGTCGTGGTAGGCTGGTAGCCTATTTTAGAGCATATAAAAAGAAATACTTGTGTTATGTCTTCCTTAATGCAATAGTAATTGGGGGTGCAAGTGGAGTCTCGCAGAGGCAAAACTGTGGCGCGCTTACACTGTAGGTGCGCCGCAGTCTGCGTGATCTGCCTGTAGGGAGGGGCGGGCCGGCCCTGCAAGTAAAGTAACGAGTAAAGTAACGAGTAAAGTAACGAGTTACTTTATGTAGAGAGTAACGAAGTAGTGTAATATATTACTTTTTAAAAAAAGTAATATGTAATATATTACTTTTTTTAGTAACGACCCCATCTCTGGGTACCAGGTACCAACAGCTTCCGATTGAGTAGCATCCAACCGAGCTTTTAAAACATTTAGTGGCACCAGATTGCTCAGTTTCCATTTCAATTGCTGACTATTCCAAGACAGAGGAGCTGTGCATCTAAAAGCTATCTTCCCTAAGACAGTCCGAGCAGTTGGCACATTTAATAAAACCACAGCATTCGATCTCAGGCAGTAGCCACTGACAATTCGCCGTGAGATCAGGGAGCAGATGTAGGATCAACACATCCTCACTCCCAGGTTGGCCTATGTTGACGTTATGTCAAGTCCCCTGTCGGCTTTTCCAACGCAAGGGGGGGGGCCTTAGCGTCCATTTTCAACGCAAGGGGGGGGGCCCTTAGCGTCCATTTTCAGCTTTCCGGGATGTCCATATGCTTCTATGGACGCTCATGGAAGCACGGCATTCGTTTGTGTCGGCTGCCCTTAAAGGCAATGTGAGCGTCCATTCTCATTGGATAACGGAGAATTGTACTCCCGGAAGTAAGTATTCCCCTTACTGTCGATTGATTTTATAGTGATATCTGCACTACTCATCGACTAAAAAACACCAGATTATCCTTGTTAATTACACAACATTGATTGGTTTAAATTGTGTGCAATGCTTTTGTATTTTTCCCCTTCGATTCGGAGAAACAAATGTTTTTTCGGAGTAAAGGATGGCAGAAGACACTACACTACCCAGAATCCCCAGCTATCGTTTGGACTACACCATGTGCTCTGTTTGACAAACCCCGTGATAGTCCTCAAGCTCTGTGATTGGAGAGTGTGCTCCGAGGGTTACGCCGAGCCTCGAACAGCACTTGAAATGGGATGGAATCACGGCAGACTGTCCAAAACTGGATTTGAACGGGTCCACCGCGTCCCCCCTCCCCCACCCTGTCCCCAGAAATACAAATGCTGGCTATTCTGTTTCGCAACATGTTCTGTATCTATGGCACGTCTCTACTGGGAGTTGTAGTTTTAAAAGACGTTTTCGTATTTCCCATAATAAGAAGTTGCCAGTATTAAACTGTGTACATCCCTGGAGGTTTAGGGGATAGGAAACACTCACATTTAAAACATATAATTAATAAATGGGTGAAAATGGCTTGTGCCCATAATGGGCAGCATTAATATATATATACACATGCCAGCTAAGGTCAGAAGAGCTTTATTTAACAGCTGGTCTTATGTTTGTGACCCCTGTTGTTAATTGATAACATTACATTACATTAATTGATAAGCCTGAAACATGCACTTGTCAAGGTTCAGAGGCACATTTTGCAAATATGGCAGTAGCCATCGATCAGCTTAAGATAAGATATACTTTATTGATCTCAAGTTGGAACATTTGCGTTACATCAGCATGTGTAACAGTTAAATATGCAGTGGTGTTTATTTGTAAATCATTTAGTATAATCACACAAATTCTGTGTTTTATATTCAACAATTCTGTGTTCTTTATTTATTGATTGTTCAATACCTGACAAGGTCGGAGATGAAATATCTACATACATCTTATAAGAGTATAATACATTATGTATAATATCAGTTAAAATAAGTGCTTCAACATAGTTAACATTGCTGGAGGTATGCACAAATATTGATAGATGTCTTGTAATGCACTATTGAGGAACCTGCGACCCAAGTTTTTCATTCAATGCATAACTACACCATAGTTGTGTAGGCCTATATGATATGTCAATAAACCTTAGAAAATCTTGAAATCTTGAAAGGGATGTGAAAAATAGTCATTATATACAGTCTTTAATTAACTATTAGTAGAGAATAACGAGTAATTAATATACTTTATAGGGATCCTATTAATATCTAATAATAAAAATAATGAAATTCAATAACATGCTTTAACCACTAGGTGTCCCTTTATATCAGCTGTGCACCTTTATGGTGTAAATACAGCCTATCTACCATTGGATCAAATATAAAAGTCAGCCGAATTAGTGTTGATACTGCATGGAGACGTATTGTGTGAAAAGAAATGTAAGATGTTGTTTAATGGCTGATATATTTATGATCCACGTCACGTTTTCAGTTCCTCATGTTTGTCTAGAAGTCTTCTCATCAGGGCTATATAAATACAGAACAACGGCAGATATGTAATATTTAATGCAGCCGAACCGTGTATTACAATGCCGTTATGTGATGACTTTCAAAGAGAAAAGCAAGCACACTCGGAATAAAGTATTATTGTATTTTTTTTAAATGTTTTCGGTCTGTTTCCGTTATTTGTTAATGACGATGTGCTGTGAGATGTGAGACTGGAATTGCACAGGGGAAAATAACGTAGGCTATCTTTAGATGCGGATTTTGTTAAACTAATATGTTTTGCGCTGTGGACCAACACTATACATTGACGGGGAAGGGGGTAGCAATAAAGATAACACCATTAAACAGTTACACAACATAACAGAAATAATATCGATAGCAGCGTCCCTAGCAACCACCTTGGTAACAATGAAAACGTTATGGACGCAATTTCCTGAAGTAATCTTCGTAATAACTAGCAAACTAAAGATCATGTAAATCCACTGCACACATAATCTGAAATAACAACTCATATTTCTCGCATCAAATTACATCAAAATGCATTTTAATGGCCAAACTAACTTTAAAATAGGCATTTTCCATCGAGAATAAAACGAAGTTCGGCCATGTTTTTTTTTTCTGCAGGGAGAAATGTGAAGATCACGTGACGTCAAACAGAGCACATGGTGTAGTCCAAACGATAGCTGGGGATTCTGGGTAGTGTAGTGTCTTCTGCCATCCTTTACTCCGAAAACATATTTGTTTCTCCGAATCGAAGGGGAAAAATACAAAAGCATTGTACACAATTTAAACCAATCAATGTTGTGTAATTAACAAGGATAATCTGGTGTTTTTTAGTCGATGAGTAGTGCAGATATCACTGTAAAATCAATCGACAGTAAGGGGAATACTTACTTCCGGGTGTACAATTCTCCGTTATCCAATGAGAATGGACGCTCACATTGCCTTTAAGGGCAGCCGACACAAACGAATGCCGTGCTTCCATGAGCGTCCATAGAAGCATATGGACATCCCGGAAAGCTGAAAATGGAAGCTAAGGGCCCCCCCTTGCGTTGGAAAAAGCCGACAGGGGACTTGACATAACGTCAACATAGGCCGACCTGGGAGTGAGGATGTGTTGGTAGGATGGAAGTTTCCCTAACATGGCTTTATATATAAAAAATGTACCAGTGACTGAGCCTCCGTACAGTTAGCGAAGGCAAACCAGCCCTTGCATACATGGTACAGTGATGGGTTAATGCTTTACAGTTTGTCACAAATCTCAGTGCGCTGTGATACGCAGCATCTAACTTGATCAGGCAATTGGCAGGTGCATTCATATAAATCAAATCACCATAGTCCAGCACAGGTAAAAAGGTCACAGTGACTAGCCTTTTCCTGGCCTCAAGCGAGAAACAGGACTTATTTCTGTAAAATAAACCTAGCCTAACCCTTAGTTTTTTAAGCAGGTTATTTACATGACGTTTAAAAGTGAGACAATCATCAAGCCAGATACCAAGGTATTTGTAATGGGTAACCACTTCAATTTTTATTCCTTGCGTAGTTACAATATCTACAACAGGCTCTGGTGTCTTTTTAGCTTTTGAAAAGAGCATTACCTTGGTTTTATCAACATTTAAAAGAAGCTTTAGTTCAGAGAGCTGTGTCTGAATAATGTTAAAAACTGCTTGCAATTCAACAACAGCCTCCTTAATGGAGGGACCTGCACAGTACATCACGGTATCGTCTGCATACAAATGTAAGGTTGCTCCATCGACATTTTCACCTAAACTATTGATGTAGATGGAGAATAAAAGTGGACCTAAAACAGAACCTTGAGGAACACCATTAGTAATGTTTAACCACTCAGAAGACAGTCCATCAAAAATGAACACATTGGGACCTTTCAGAGAGGTAGTTCACAAACCAACCCACTGCATGGCTGGATATGCCAATACTGAGTAGCCTCTGCTTTAAGATGCGATGATCGACTGTATCAAATGCTTTGGAAAGGTCAATAAATAGAGCTGCACAACTCTGCTTTTTATCTAAAATACTCGTAATGTCATTCACCACTTTCATTGTCGCAGTGATGGTGCTATGTTGCTTTCTGAAGCCTGACTGATGTTTAGACAGGATGTCATTTGTACATAAAAACACCTTTACCTGTTCACTCACTAGGCGTTCAAGAACCTTAGCCAGAACTGATAATTTAGAGATGGGCCTATAATTATTTAATAAAGTGGCCTCCCCACCTTTTAGTATAGGCAGGACATACGCTGACTTCCACAATTTTGGAATTGTGTTTGAGCTGAGGGAGAGGTTAAAAAGAATAGTGAGAGGTGGAGCAATAAAATCTGTCTTTAAAAAGAAAGGCTCTACGTTGTCCGGGCCAGCCGGTTTCTTAGGATCTAACTTGGTTAAAGCTTCACGAACAACAATAATAATAATAAATGAATTATCTTCAAAAGATAACTCAAACTCCATCACGAGTGTTTTTCTTTGCCTTGTTGTGTTACTTAGTCAAAGACCATTTTCATCAAAATAGTTAGTATTTATAGTTAATACTATTATTAATCATAGTATAGGAATAGCGAGTGATTCGTTTCAACAGTCCAAGTAACTTTTGTAAAGGATTTTATGCAACTATTATGCATGAATGAATTCAAAAATGCACACGTATACAGGGTGTGACTTTATTCCGCTGAATGTACAGAAGACAGCCAAGAAAACCATTCTCGTCTGACAGTGTTGCCCCTGGCTCTGTTTCACAGTAGACAGATGGAAGGACACATCACCACAGCATGTACAATAGCCTCCATCAAACAAAACACAGAGACTGTTTTAACAGTAACTTCTTGGGAAAGAGAAAGCTTTTGAAGAAATCTGAATTATGTTTTATGTATCATTCTTAAAAAGGAAACACTGTCAAGTTGATGTTCTGCATGTGTTTTTGAGCCTTAGTAATATTTGTGTTTATTTCGAGCAAAAAGTGACAGATAAAAGTGAACAGGTGAAACATGTATTCTTCTTTTGCTCTATAAATTGATCTTGTGCTGTTCTGTTTCAGAAAGCAAAGGTGTGATGCAAATGAAACAGAGCACGACAGCAACACAATACTAATCATTATTCGTTTTCCTCTGAAAGATGATCAGTAGGGTCTTTACATATGTTGTCATTAACTGACACTTTTCCACTCATGCATTATCTTACAATGATCACATTTATTGTACACTATTTATAACACTACAGTACATGGAGCATGTTTTAGCAAAACACCCTATTATTTTTTTACATTTTATTTTCAAACCAATAACCCTAATCCTTTCATGACCATTGTCTGCTTTCAAGACTAAGATGACTATAATATAAATATGTATACACAATTAGTAGTTTTCAGGCAAGAACACACATTTGAATCAGTCCTTGAGTAACAATAACCTGTAACACCCACACACACGCATGCACACACA
Organism: Gymnodraco acuticeps; assembly: GCF_902827175.1. NCBI lineage: Eukaryota > Metazoa > Chordata > Actinopteri > Perciformes > Bathydraconidae > Gymnodraco > Gymnodraco acuticeps. The sequence goes on from NW_022990699.1 coordinate 977,198, forward strand.
CATTCATTTTCCAGCGGAACATTAGGTGAGGACATGTCAACTGACAATAATGGTGGTTCACAGTGCTGGCTGTAGTATAATTGGTGTGTTGCAAATACACGTCACTCAACGTAAGACCCTTCATTAGCCTCAAGAGTTCTGTGCCTTGTGATGGATTTTGCCTCATCCTGCTTCAGCCAAGCTTCAACTATCCCTGACAGAATGTTATTGACAGTGCAAGCGAATTAAGACAAGGAAATGTTTGATGTTTCACACAAATATATCAAGGATATAGACCATGTGAAGTCCTTTACTAATAATATCAATTTTAATTCCAACTACAGCCTTCTATTGGTCTGAACTAACATGAACATATGAAAATTATGTTGGATCTATGATCATTTAGGATGTTTGTCAGTGTTACATGCCAGGCAGGCTGTACTTGTGTGGTTTTCCTTCCCTCCTGTGTTTCTCTCTTCTCCCTGTCTTCTGCACAGCTAATCAGCAGCTGATCGGTATCTGCCTGTGCACCTGAGTCTGATGGCTGATTGGATCCTCTCACCCTCAGCTGGCCTATCAGCAGCCAGGGCCGACCATAAAGGAGGCACCCAGGAAGTCTTCTCGCTCTCTCTCACCCTGGGCCTGTTGCTGATTGAGGAGCCTGCAATTGACTTGTTAAGAAAGTCATTCTACTTTGTTTGTTCTGACCTTTGATAAATGTGTGTGTGTTGAGAGGTGGGGGAGTTAGGTAAGTCTGGGTTACCCTGTACATTTCTCATCACGTAGGTAACTAATGTTAAGACACACTAGGTTAGCGGATTGTTGCCACCCCCTGTATTCAGTTTTGTCCAGTTCTGAGTAGTTTAGTTAGTGAGGGTTTTTGTTACAAAGGATAGATGTAGATAGGCCTGGTTTTGTTATGCTTATTTATTTTGTTTGGCACAATCTCCTTTGACTCCTCCTCCTCCTCCTCCTCCTCCTCCTCCTCCAAAGAGTATTTCTGTTAAACTTCTGTTCAGTTAGGTTGTTCAAGGAATAAACCTTTTGTCAAACTTTACGCTGACTCCCTCATAATTATTGGTTGTTGTGTGTTATTGTCTCCAGGTCCCCCAGACCTTAGTGGGGACATAACAGTCAGGTTTCTCAGTCAAGATATAAGTTTACCTTTTGATAGAGCATCGACCATTGGATTGACGTGATTGGTAACTGATGGTCTCTTATTGATAACTTTATTGAGCACTATAATATGAAGATGTACTCCCAACTGTAACTATGGTCAGTTAAAGTAACATTTAATTCCTCTCTAAATCCCATTGTCACTAGCATATTATTTGTTACTTGGACTTCTTTTGCAGTAAACACAAACACAAATTAGGCACAGTCTAATAACGTGTCGATTCACTATTATTGATGCAACACTACAGTTAAAACCGGAGAGACATGATGTAAGAATTACATATTTATTGTTTACACGTCATATTAATGAAATGATTGCCACGATAATACAACAGGAGAATGTAATGGTGTTTGGCGATTAGGCCCCGGTTTGCAGGATAATCATTCAGGAGGGAAAGAACCGCTCCGATGAAATCCCCAAAATCAGTGAAGTATGAAATACTGAGATGAACTGAGTTGCTTACCTTGTGGGGTGACTGTGGTGATCTGGGAATGAAAGATAATAGATTAACATATGTAAGCGGCATTGGGCCGGAATCACTGCCGGAGCTTACGGGTCATGCTGAGACTCTGACTGCCGAAATCAGTGCCGGTCTTATCTGAAAACGACCTGCGGGTCGCCTGCCTGGCTAGCAGGGCTTGACTATGACGCCCGAAGGTCGAACGGTTTTGTTTTGTAACTGACACCGAAGTGTACGGTGGCCCAACGTCCACGACACCGAAGTGTACGGTAGCCCGAAGCTACGACACCGAAGTGTACGGTGGCCCTCAGCCACGACACCGAAGTGTACGGTGGCCCGAGTCCACGCCTGACTTCGCAGGATTTTTTTTTTTTTTTCTTTTTTACTCTTTCTTTATTCTGTAACTGACACCGAAGTGTACGGTGGCCCGAAGCCACAACACCGAAGTGTACGGTGGCCTGAGTCCACGCCTGACTTCGCAGGATATATATATTCTTTTTCTTCTTTACTCTTTTTCTCTTTCTTTATTTTGTAACTGACACCGAAGTGTACGGTGGCCCGAAGCCACGACACCGAAGTGTACGGTGGCCCGAGTCCACGCCTGACTTCGCAGGATATATATTTTTATTTTCCTTCTTTACTCTTATCCTCTTTCTTTATTTCCTTTGTTTTGTAACTGACACCGAAGTGTACGGTGGCCCAACGTCCACGACACCGAAGTGTACGGTGGCCCGAAGCCACGACACCGAAGTGTACGGTGGCCGGAGTCCACGCCTGACTTCGCAGGATATACATTTTACACTGACACATTTGAGCAAGGGCCTGGGATTTGGATACCTGCATGCAGGAGATGAAGCCCGTTACAGGTAGGTGCAGCGTGAGACGAGACATTGTTCCCTGTGGGCGGGGGCCCACGGACTAGGACGGGAATGCAGTTTGAAATCTGATACCATGATGAGACATGTATACGTGTTATGAACCACCACCAGTTATATGCATAGATACCATAGTTAGGGTCTGAGAGATCTTTGGGAAGCCCGTACGGCGCTGATGTCCGGACGAATGAAGGTTGTGAAGGCGGAGGAGGACCACCGTCCTAGTTGTTGTAGGGATGAGGTAGAGAGACCTTGATTAGCAGCAGAGGTGGCTGCACCTATCCTGAAGGAATGCCCCGGGTATGATATGGGTGATAGGCCGGATTTAATGAGAACTTACTTGAGGTAGAAATTGACAGGGCCATGACCCTGCGAACCACTCTCCCTGGAAGAAACCCCCAAAACCCATGGATGGGCGGCATCCGTGAATAACCTCATTGAGTCAGAGGAACGCACGAGGCCATCGTAAAAGAAAGTAACTCCGTTCCAGTGGGCGAGCAGGAGGGACCAGAACCATAGGTCTGAGCGGCAGCCTTCGTCTAAGAAAACGCAGTCATGGAGGTTGTCGACCGCTGATGCTGCGTCCAGGAGGCGGGAGATGAACGAGCGCCCCTGGGGGATGACGTGCATGGCGAAGTTGAGGTGTCCGAGAAGGGAGAGCAACTGTTGTTTTGTGATAACATGTTGCTCGCAGTATGACTTGGTGATGTCCCGGATGCGCTGCAATTTGTCGGAGGGGAGAGACGCCTTCATGTCTATGGAGTCGAGGATGATGCCTAAGAACTCTAAGCGTGTGTCGGGACCTAACGTTTTCTCTTTGGAGAGAGGGACACCTCACTCCTGAAGCAGTGTTTAAGCTTGGCCAGTGAGATCCCTGAGCTGTCCTGTGGCGGGTCTATGGGGAGGAAGTCGTCCGGTAGGTGAAGGACGGAGGGGATTCTGACGATGTTCAGCAGGATCCAATAGAGCGCTTCCGAGAAGGAATTGAAGATGCGGGGGCTGCTTCTGCACCCGAAGGTCAGGCGAACGGCGAAGATAGAGTTTGGACTCCCACTTAATACCGAACAAGTTCCACTGAGACGGATGAATGGGGATGATTTGAAGGCATCGGTAATATCCGCTTTGGAGAGCCGAGCTCCGTGCCCTGTGAACTTGATCATCTTTATTGTATTATCCACTGAGGCATGGTGAAGGGAGAACTGATCTGGAGGGATGATGCTATTGACGCTGCAGAATGGGCCGGAGCAGGGAGCGGACAGATCGAAAATCAGCCTTTTATTTACGTGTGGCTATTCCGATGGGATTTGAACGGAACACTGAGAAGGGGGAGGAGCTAAAAGGACCGATTATATATCCTTTGAGAAGTTCTTTGTCGATGAGCTGGGAAACTATGTTGGGTTCTTTAGCGGCTGACTGTAAGTTTCTTGCTACGAAAGTCACTGTGGGAGATGGGAGGACCCCTACCCTGAAGCCTTGGGAGAGCCCTGACAGGAGATAGTCAACAAACACGGAATCTGGGTGAGTAGATAGCGCAGCTGCTAGCTGAGGGATGTTAATGGGAGTGGAGGGGTGATATTCCAGAATGTTTTTAGTTTTTTATTTATTTATTTATTTTTGATGTTTCTGGCGCAGAGCCACTGTGACGGCCCGTCCACACGGTGGCGTGCGTTACAGCTTCCAAACGCTTCTGCCCATTCACTTTGAATGGGGTGACGTCACTTTTAGCAGAACTGTATTTTGGGAAGCGACGTGGAGCGTTTGCTGGCGTTGCTCGCTTCAAAAAGTTGAGCAATGTTCAACTTTTGGCGCCTCGGCAGAAGCGTCAGCCAATGAAATCCTGTTTATGCAAATCTGCCAGTACAAGCGCTAGCCAATCAGACCGCGTGTATGCTGGGAGAGACTACGCAGGTAATTCCTCATATTCCAAAAATGTGAGGGAAAATTCATTATAGCGGTAGTGAATCACCCGGTGCTGTATGATCAGTCTCTGTTCATCTACCGGGATACAAACCAGAGGAGCGAGGCATGGAGGGAGGAGGCAGAGACAGTGGGTGAAACTGGTAGGTTTTCACCTGTTGGGGATTTTTTTTTTTTTTTTTTTCAGTTTACTTCGTTTTAACATTGCTATTGCTTTGTGTGTCGGGGGCAAGAGATTCATGTGATTGGTTGTTGCTGCTGTGCGGACCAGTAGTAGGCAGAAATGTACTTTAGGGTGGGCCTGTAAAAATATAGGGTGGGCCAGATTTTTCTTCTGCGCATCAGAAACTAACCACAATCCCACCGGTACCGGTGACAGATTACTTTTAGAATACTTCCTTTCTTCTCTTTTCTCTTCTTTTTCCCTCTTCTTTTTCTCTTCTTCTTTCCTCTTCTTTCTCTTTAGAATACTTTCTTTTCCATAACAGATGGGTATGTTTTGGTGAACGGGAGACACGTATTTTACTGTTTTAATGGCTTATGAAGAGCACAAACACAACATTTTAGTGTCATTCTGGACAGCTCTCTCATCTGCACCGCACATAAAAAGAAAAACTCACCCAGACTGCATTCTTACTGTCTTAAAACCTTTCCTTGGAATAGTATATGCATTGTAAGGTGTCCTTGGGTGCTTTGAAAGGCGCCCCTAAATAGAATGCATTATCATTATTATTTATTATCTGAAACGATGTAATAACTTTTAAAACTTTTCCCAGTTACTTGCCCCATGCATTCGGCAGCAGCAGGCCATTCAGTTAGATTTGATCCCGTTATAAATGTCATCATTCCGACAATAAATAAATGCTACATAAACGTTATCTTCCACGTTTTATCTAAACATCTCCGTTTCTACCTTCCAATATGTTTTGAAAGAGAACTCTCTCTCTCTCATCTGCGTGCGGGGCGGGGCCTCACGGACACGCTGCATCTCTCGCTCACAGATACGCTGCAGCGCTGTGCACACGGTTCTGCCGGTAATGAATATTACATATTGTGAGGAAACTTTCCACCAATAATTCCAATAAGTATTCACTTCAGGTTTACGAAAGTAACTGCACTCAGATTACTTGTTTTTCAAATGTAACACCAGCTGAATATACTGATTTTTTTTTTCTGATTACGTAACACCGTTACATGTATTCCGTTACAACCCAACCCTGTGTAAGGGTGAGTGCAAACATTTTCGTTAAAACTAGTACCTGAGTGCAACGGAAGTTGAAGCTCCTGTGGCGGAGTCTTCCAGAGCCTGGAGGCGAGCATCGATAGCTATCATGGAGCTAGCCATGGATTGCAGGGAGCCGGCCGCGCTACTCTCCATAAGGGGTGTGACACTCCCTGCCTGGCGAGCCTGAGAAGGGGTGGATTTTTGGAGGGGGACGGGATCTTGGAGGGCTCGACTTCCTGCCCTTTTTTTACCTCCGCGGCTGCGGCCTCGTCCTCGCCCTGCTCTCTGGGGAGCTGACTGGAGCTGCTGCCCCGGACTGGGGAGCTACGCTGGAGACCTGGTCCGAGAGCTCTCGCAGCTGAGAGAGAGTGAGGCCTGGGGCTGTGGGAAAGCCCTGCTGCAGGAGCCGGGCGATGAGGAAGTCTGCCTGTAAGCCTATAAGCGGCTGTGGGGAGCCCAACCGGGATCGGAGACTTCCAGAGAAGGTTCGTGTTCCGAATTGTCCGAGTTGGACATCTTGAGCTAGTTGTTTCTCACGGTTTTTCTCACGAGAAGGAGTATTGTATTGCAACTACCATTGAGTGTGATCATCTGCAATGACAACTGACAGGGAGGAAGAGCAGGCATTTAAGGAATTTAGCATGTGCAGCGATTGGCTGCTGAGGGGTGACGCCCTCGTATTTAATGAGGGGGGAAGGGAGCCCTAGAGTGACGTGTAAGTGACTCGTGTTAGGTCTTCCTTATTGAACTTGCGCTAAAGCTTTCATTAAATATCATTATTTGGACATCTGTTTTAAATACTTGCTAAAACTCCAAGCTCAAGTCTGATCTGGCTTACCCTGAGATACCTAGGGTTTGTCTCTGTGTCTATTACTTATTTAACCTCAGACAATATGGACTGTCTTGGCTGAAGGTTTTTATTTTGCACTATCTACTGCTCTGAATGGAACCAGTGTCATGCATGCTGCATATTCATACAGTATGAACAATTCAAATATTATTTCATTCAAGCTATCTTTTTGTCTCATGCGTATATATCATTTATCTGAAATTCTACCTCTGTTGCCAATAAGGAAAAAGCAAATATTGAATTGTCCTCGCTCTGCCCACTCCATCTTTCTCAAATCTTTGTCTTTCTCCAGAGATAGTTGAGGACGTGGGAGAGAAAGACACAGACAGGAAGAAACGAGACAATAGAGACAGCTTTAACTCGTTCTGGTAATTCTCAGTGGTTCTTAAAAGTTGCCATGGATACAAACCAAGCCTTTATGAATAAGATTTTTTCAAGATGTCTCTTAAACATGTGCTGTATTTCTACAGAATATTTCTTGAATAAGTTTGCACTTCTTTCTTTCTAAGTTGTAGAAGTGCTTAGTTTTACGGATGTTCTTAGTTTTACGGATGTACGGACAACATCAACAATTTAGGCTTGACTCTCACAAATACAATTCTATCTTACATTTGACGGAGTGATAAACTTTTTGATAAAAATGGTTGTTTCTTCGGACAACGGCAAAGGATAGTGACTTTTTTTAAATACACGGCAGTCTTGCAATTTAGCTTTCCTTCACCAATCCCCTTGCCCTGCCGTGTCTGACTAATAAGGATTATTAGTGAGTGTCCTCTTTCTTCCAACTATTTATTTTACATGTGTGCATAACAAGTCATTGATTCAGTGGGAGGCCAAATAGCAAACATGAGGCAATGCTGAGTCATGTATTCAGTGGGAGGCCAAATAGCAAACATGATTAAAGGCAATGCTGAGAAAAAAGGTATTTTTGATCATACCTTAAGAAAATCAAAAGCAAACATTGCTTTTATGCATGTCTGCAATTAAGTTGCTGGTCATTCTGATTTGTTATGTGGGAAGAAGTTGACATTATTTTACTGTGCGGGCAGAACACACGATCAAAAGATTTGTCCTGCATTAGCTTCTCATATTCAATTACCCTGTAAGGTAAATAGAAGAAAGTATGTTCTCTGGACGAATGTATCAACTACCTAATGTTTTTAAACTCAAAGTTGAACTGTGTTTTTTCTTTTTCAGAACATTTAGCAATGAGCTGCAGAAAAAAACGTGTTGATACTGAACACTAGGAGAACAATCTCTGGGAAAGAAAGGGGAGTGTACCTTTAAGCTAATCTTCTGCTTTGGTTAAGCTGCTGCAACATTAAAACTAAAGATTTCTTGCTATGAATAATCAATCAAGGGTAAAACCGTAATCTCCACCAGTGCCAGACAGGTTTTACACGCATATATCTATATTTCACTGTGGTGATTTTAAACAGCCAACTGATGCATTCTATAAAATCTCACACATGTAGTTCAATTTTCCTGCAGTTTTTTAGAAGTTTTTACTCTGAAACTTGTATTAAAACAATTCTAAATATCCATATGTATAATGCATGAAGAAGGCCATCTGACGGTCGGATCAGATTAGTTAATTAAAAAACGAAATCATGCATGCTGTGTTTTTAGTCACTTTTAGAATAAAATAGGATTTGACCAAAACAAAAAAACAGCCGCCCGGCCCTAATCCTGTCCCTTTGTCTTCAGGGATGAGTGTTGTACCATGTGGTGGGACATGGGAAGGATGCTGATTATTAAACCTTGCCACGGGCTAAACTTGTTATAATGCAACCTTTCAGCCATTTGTTGTATGCATTGATGGCAAAGGGATGAGGGTAATCAGCTGTAACATAGCGACGGTGTTGACGATTTGACCTTTGTGTGACCATAACCCTTTACGACCCCCATAAAAGCACCTGTTAATCTACTTTAGGGTATTTGAGGACAGAACACCAATTCAATTTGCCAGAGCAGAAAAGTGACAGCTTGATGGACTGTGATCAGTGATTTCTGAGCCAATCGATATGTTTCATTGATGGCTGCATGACATTGTGCCCTTGAGCCACAAGCAGATTTGTTGATGTTTCACCTCGATATGTTTTACGAGCAGAATTACATGCTCTTAACAACGTTTAGCACTCTGCAGATACTGAACATCCGAGTCATAATTTAGTATCATTGTCAGGAGGAATTTCAGTTACCTTGTCAGTTTTTTTTATTCAATCACATCTCCTTTATTTGTCCAGGTAATTGCTTGTAGCTATCACTTCTTGAATTAGAAGTATTCTATTGTTCATGGTAAAAAGCTGAACAGCGATAAGCTCACACATCACAGGAATTTTTTGACACCATTTTATATGTGGAAACTATGGTAACTGAGAACAAATCCATTTTCAGGCTAATTTCCCCTCTTATCCCTGATAAGAGCTCGGCCACGGCCTGTTGACACTCTCGGGAATGTCTGAAAATAATTTGAACCTCATCATTATTCAGAGGTGCGAGGATACAGTAGGCTATAGCTACCTAATTGGAAACGAGAAGCAGAAACAACACTCGGTAGGATGTGAACAGTGCCCCCCTCTTGCTTTCAGGTGGATTTCTGGAGCACTGTTGCTACTGCAAACAGCAGAGGCATCTGTGGTCCACACATACCCCGCCATCCACCTACATCTCAGCGCAAGCATCTCTCCAACGCAGTGCGGCTTTAAGAGGACCGGGGCTCTTAAATCTGCGGTTGGCTCCTCCTTCCGCCATGATGTCATTCGGAGGGAGAGCGAGAGCGAGAGGGAGAGAGGTGGGCAGCATTGAGGAACTGAGTTCATACAATACTACTGAGACATCTACAGCTTAGCAGACAGATACGGTGAACCGCCTATCGCGGCTCCAGTAAGTGATGCTGCACTGAGGCACACTTTGATCCAACTCCATTGGGGGGCGATGCGCTCTCTGCATCCCTCCTTCAAGAGTTTTTGGGGAGCCTGTACAACCTCGAATCAGTCAAAACAAGTGATTATAAAAATAAATTAGGTTTAAGCTTTCTGTTTTTCATCAGAAGTCTTTTTTTTTGCGCTCTTGGATTGAAGTTTTACGCACGAGTCAAGAAGCGTTTAGAGCACACGCGTAAGTTTAGTGCCAGATATTTGAAGCTGGTAAAACAAGTAGGAAATTCAAGGCAGTAGGCTAGGGATACAAAGTTAATGTAAAACAAGCTTGGATCAATGCGTATCACCAGCCGGGGGACTGCGAGCCCAAGACATCCGAAGAGGAATTACAGCGTCCTTTTCAAACAAAGTTGATCGCTGTGCACGATTTTTTTTCTCTTGCACATGAGGACCATGTTTTTTTAGCTCACGGATAAGTTTTTGTAGTGGATATCGTTATTTTCGACTTGCATTGCTTTTTGCTGCCGCTGCCGATGAGGATCCTTTCCCCCAGTTCAGTTAAATTCATGGCACTTATTTTTTCGCAAATCAGTGATGTCTCCACGCGACGGTATTGACTGTTGATTGTACACCCTGTTCGAGTGGAAAAGGTAAGCTTTGCTCTAAATCATCACTTTACTGTTGGGATCAAATTGTGTTATACTTTAGTGGTCTCTGAACATGTATACAGATGACCGGTATGTTTCTTGAGCGCATTCAGAGACGCTGGAGAGCGCCCAACAGCCTCATTTATCCGGTCCGTATACAATCTAATTGATGTCTCAATACCGGCGAGTGTATTTACAATCACTGCGAACAACATAAGCTTGGTGAACATTTAGTGACGCTTTGATAAATCAGTGCGTGCGATAGTCGGTCATGATACTGTTCCGTGGTTTTCCTAGAGCTGCTCCACATATAACAGGCGTCCCCCGCACCTGATGTACATAGAAATTATTCACGGCCACGGTGCAATGTAGAGATTCTAAAATGAGTTGTTGCATTATGAATGTGGACCGCGCGGCTGGGCACGACTTCGAGCGTTATTTGCCCAACACTGATCGCTTAATAGATAGCCCTACTTCACAAGAGCATCCAACTGCAGGGACTTGTCAGTGCAGGTTTCTCAGCAGTTTGGCCGCTGAGCTCGGTGCGTGGGTGCGCGGTAACAGCGCGTTCCTGGTCTAGCGATTCAGCTGTCACCGACCATAACCTCAGGGGCTTAACAGTCTGTTCACGCTCAGACTCTAGGAAAAAATAAATAACTGCATCAACATATTGTTTTCTACTAGGAATAGTTCAAATTATCAGGACTTAAATCCCCGTTGGCCTGAAGATTAACCGCCACAGTTGGTTGTTTGACTTCCTAATAATGTTACCTGCTCAATATGCAATAGATTATTATTGGGCCTGTTTTTTAAAGAGTCCCAAAAGGCCTATTGAACTCAATATTTGCTGGAGAATTAAATCAAACAGTAACGTGAGCCTTCCCAAGGTGAGCAGAATATTTTGGCTCTGGGCTGAAGCATTATATTAAAAGTAGAGTCAGTGAGTAAATTAAAGCAAGCTAAGTATTTGTGAAATTCTCATTACATTTGCAATAAAGTGTCTGCTTGTCCACATATGCATTTCAAATGCATAAGTAGGTAGAGAGCAATCGACCATAGTGTTTAATGTACTGATATTGGGTACTGTAGGCCTATCTCCAATTATATTTCATGCCTCTGATGCATTTAACATAATATTGACTACAAAGGGATGAGCTTGGGTGTCATTACCTTGATAGGAATCTCCATGTCTTCTTAAGTGTTCATAGAGTAATTAACATGTAGTCTCATATATACCCAGGCATCAAATATTTTGAAACACTGAAATGTTTGTGGCTTTTTTTTCATTTTAAAGTGTCTGTTGCATTATTAATATTTAAGATTCTTAAAAAACTCAGTCAGTTGAGCTGTTTGTCTATAATTTATCTTTCATTTATATCTTCTCCTGAAGCTTGACATTTGCCATGGAGTAGTTGCATTGTCCCATAAAGGATACTATACTGAATAACACTCAACATTTAATTTGCCTACAGTATATCAGTCTCCATGCTGGTGACTGCAGCGTAACTCTTACTTGAAATATTCCCACAATGAAAAATATAATACAAATGTTTTCTTATGTGTTTTTTCAGTATCATCAACAAATAAAGTTGTTAAAATAGCTTTTCATAATCTACTATACATGAATAGATAACATTTTCATTATTTTTTCTTTGTTAAAATGAATTACATGTTTTCTTTCTTGTCTATAACTTTGAGTTTTATTACAATATATCAAAATTGATACAAAAATAATGGAGTTTATTGCCAAAGTTAACTTTAACATGTATTATATACTGTATTTATCATTAGGATTATATTTGCATCCATGGACTGCCCTCTTGAGGTCCATAACTCCAAATATCCTCAATTTGCTAATGTATGAAGCCAGCATTTCATTTTCAAAGTAATACAGCTCTTCATAATTTAGGTCTATACAACAATTAACACATTGATTAAAATATGAAAAAGATGCTGAGTTATGCATCTTCACATCTTTGCCAGATTTAAAGCAAACATTGTGCTACAAATTATTTTAGAACATTGATCGATTCATGATGTGCAAATCCACGTGATATTTAAACTTAAGTCTATGTGTTTTGTCAGTATGAAATATACAGTTAACCTTGTCAATGTGGCCGTTTATGTTAAGCAACATTTGTCATCGCTCTTTTTCACTTTGCAGCTCGACTTAGGGAATATAGTCATTTCTGAAGTTCCCCTAGAGAAAACAACTTTCATTCCTCCACCCTGAAAAGAGAACAGTTCTGGCTGTGTGGATTGAAAAAAGAACTGACTGATCTTGACAGAAACCTGGTCTGTCAGGCTGTCAGCGATCTTTAAAGCTGTTAAAAGAGGAAAAAGCCCAAGACAATCAAAAGTATTACTTCTTCCAATGCCCTCTTTTGAAAATCTCTTTGGATCCAAAGACAATATTGATGGATACAACCGTGGAGAAAACCTGTCTTTGACGGTTAAAGCACTCCAAATGTCTTGCTTTCCAGCCTCAGATTAACTACACTGAAAGTTTCCAATCGAGGGTAGGGTGAAGGTAGGGGGTGACAGTACCTCTATGTCTCCCCTCACTGCTGCCTTCAGCATGCACACACCAGGAAGGCCTGTCCATCACACTGTTGTGCAAAGTGATCCTGGGCCGTCCTGCCCCTCTTCACTCTGTGTCTCCCAAGAGGGAGGCTTGAGTTTGCCTACTGGATTCAACCTGCTGTCTGGGGCTCAAAATAGCATTTCAGGAGACTAGTGAAATGTAAGCAAACGAGACACTCTGACTGACACCTAGGATTTCTTTCTCCCCCCTCTTACTTTTTCCCCCCTCCAGCACAATTCCTTCTCTCACCTAGCCTATCCCTCATGGACAGGCTTATAAAGAGCTATGACATGTGAAACGCCATGCAAATGTTGGAACAGCAACAGATAGATAAGAAGGATAATAGAATATGAGAAGTAAACAAGATTGGCCGCAACATCGTGAAGAGCATAGTATCTCTTGCCTATTCATTACCTCACATCATGATTTTATAATTTTAGATTATAACTATCTACTATTTATACATCTAATATATGATACTGTATATGCATATCTTCTGCTTGTATAATAATGGGTGCCACAGTGTCCTCGTTGTACTCTTTCTTGTACTCTCAGCCAAAAAACATACACCCCTTCATCCAGCGAAGCATTATTGTCACTTACAAGGAAAAGGAAATCTAGATCATGCTTTGATCTTTTTCAGTTTTTTTCTCAATGCCGAATCACATCCGATTTAAGGATGTGATTTAAACTTAATTATGCGTCGTGCAAGCTCAGCCTTGGATTGCCTAGCGTTCATCCAGTATAGCAATTGTTGCTCACTCTCAGAAAGATGCACACTTCAAAGTGAAGTCTGTCACAGTCACTAATGGGATATATCGCATCAATATTTTGACATGACAGGGCAACGTGGCCTGTGCAATATGTGTAGAATGAATAACCCTCACCCTGATCAATGTCAGCCATGATTTTTCCTCTCCAACTGTTCTTTAATGAGTCTCATGTGACTTCTTCATGAAATGTGTGAAAAGAAATCTGTCTTACAGGCTGCATGAATGCCTTGCAATTGTTGCTGATTCAAAACCAGCTTAATTAAATTCTTTTTTTTAATCAATTCCCCTTTGTCGGTAGGCCGAGAGCTTCAATGGCAATGAACGCTGTTGCCTTGCCAATTTAGAGAACCCCTGTAGAGCAGTTTAGGTAGTCTTACCTTTTCTACAGGATATTGTTTGACTCGTGTTAATGGATGGAAATGTCATCAAGTAGGGAATATTACTCTTCCCAAAGAGCTATTTCTGGTCCCCTGTTGCTGTGCGTACATATGCGTTTTCAGCAGCTTTATATCGTTTCTGTGATGGCTGTCATATACTTTTGCCATATTAGAAGGAAGTGGATATTTGACTTCAAGGCAGCTGCCTTATATAAGCCAATATCTTGAAGAAAACCATATGGTTGATAAGCACTCAGGGGGGTTGGTGAACCTAAATACACAGTGGGATATGAGCAATGAAATTATATTCGTTGTTAAATAAATTGTGCTGGAATACACAAGGGGAACCAGGATTGTTATGAGAAGCGGTATACCCCTGCATTTATGGCTTTAACCAGATTTGTCATTGCACATTCTAAAAAAATGTAAGGCCAGTAGTGTGTAATTCTGTTGTTCTACTGAAAAAAATCTACTGAACATCGATATACTTTGATAATATTCCACATTACCAACACTGTAATTGCAAAAGCTATTTAAAGCATGCATGGCGAAGCATTTAAATAGACCAGTGTGATTTTGATGGGAATGATAGAATGTCATTTATTAAAGATAAACAAGATTGGATTAAATCTTAAGTCAATACTTAATATTAAGTCCAAATGTGAGTTAGTCAACCAAATGAAGTGGCTCCGCTAATAGCTTACTAAATATGCTACTAATTAACTGGTGGAAAGCAGTCAATATTTCATGCTAGCATATCCTGGCAGGGAAGGAATTGCGGATCATGACTCCTTCATCATCTTCCAATGACCTACTTGGGTTTTGGCAAATGGGGTCCTTGCCCTTTGGCAAACATTTGCACGAGTAAAACAGTTAAATATTTTTGTAGAACAACTGCATTAAATAAAGTGGCAAGCAACACAAACTGATTTATTAATGACTTATTTTCAGTGATGGTAAACCCATGCAATGCATTTCACTTGAAGCTTTTACTATAGCATCATTCAGCAGAATAAGTCAACTGGATGTTGTGTACATTTGATGTTGGAGCAAAATTCATTTGTCAGGGTGTAATGAAGTTATGTTTACATTTCATTAATTTGACTGATGGCCGCTCTCGTAATAAATTATTTCACATTGTTGTCTCCTTCCGCAGCAGTTTCTCTAAACAGTGCTCTTATCATGCTGTGTATGTTTACACACATGGGCGTTCATGAAATATTTGAGAGCTCAATTGTTTGCATTCAGAGCAAATTAGGTTTTTCATTAATAGCTGTTGTCAAGCGGTACTATTGCAAGTGAGTGTGTTAATGTGTGTGTGTTTGTGTATATGGAAGCACTAAGGCTTAAGGCTCAGTTCTGCTGCCTCTAGATCAGCTGAATTCTGGATGTGGGGTGCAGTTTATGAAGACACCATATTGACTTACATTGAATCAGATATGAGTTGAAGTTCTTTCACTTCATCCCATTTCTTTATGCACAGCAGTTTGTGAAGCTTTTAAAGCAAACTATTATTTGCAACTTGACTGCTTTCATAATTTTCAATGAAAATATGAAACGGTTCATTACCGCAATGAAATGGATTGACGAATATGTGAACTACTAACCTTTACGTGTCCACTTGCTCAATGGATGTTATCAAAGGTTAATTGTGTACAACCGCTGTTAATTTGCTCTCAAAGACATGCGAAGGAAGTGGGCTCATAACAAGTTAGAATGAATAGGTCAAGTTGAAAACTATCTGTGAGGGAAAATAGTGCAAATTGCAAGAGAACTTGAATGCCATGTCATTTTGTGCACTGACATTGAATGTTCTATTTTTCTCTTTCTTTCTCACCTCTCTTACGGCAGAATTGCTGCCGTTGAAGTGAAGCTCCCATCCACACTTGAGTATGGACTTACCAAGTCAGGCTCATGTGCTGGTGGTCTTGCTCACCTGTGTGGTCTTGGTATGCCGGGCCCAGGAGCGGGACTACACGGTGAAGGAGGAGCAGCCAGAGAACGTCCGTATCGGGAACCTGCGCAAGGACTTGGATCTCAACCTGGACCCAAACATCAGGCTATCCTCACCGCTGCAGTTCAAGCCTGTGTACAAGACGGGTGACGTGCCTTTGGTGAGGGTGGAGGCCAACACGGGGGAGATCTTTACCACCAATCACAGAATCGACCGGGAGAAGCTGTGCTCAGGAGTCTTCGCTGAGAAACGCTGCTACTATGAGATCGAGGTGGCCGTTCTGCCTGATGAGATCTTCCGATTGGTCAAGATCCGCTTCCTGATCGAGGATGTAAATGACAACGCACCGCTTTTCCAGTCCACGGTTATAAACATCTCCATCCCAGAGAACACAGCGATCAACACCCGATACCCGGTGCCCTCAGCATTTGACCCTGATGTAGGGATCAATGGGATTCAACACTATGAACTTGTCAAGGTGAGACCCACTCCTGTTTCATCTCACACACTCATATAAAAAAAGGAATCTTTGTTTCAGGGTTTCCATAGTTATCTTAATTTTGTACAATAAGTGTTGATCGGTCCATCTATAAAATAAAACATATCACTGAAATATAGGTATTACAATCTCAGAGCACATGTCAGTCAAACATCCCTGTTCCTTTCAACATTGGCTGAAATGTCAGCTGTAAATGAATAATGAATAATTAAGACACCGAAGTACCTAAAGAAGAATTTGTAACTGAAGTTGATGGAGGTTATTACTGTATGTACGCAATATCATGCTTACACTAAAATGCATCTTGTACAAATTCATTTAGTTCAATAATGAATGAGTGAAAGCTATTGATAATGAAAGATAAAGGCCTGAAGCCTCATCGTACTGGTTCAGTTTTCAAGTTAATGGTTTGCTTCACAGACTTAATAGAATAACATGCTTTTAGTAAAATTATAACATTTGATGAAGCAAAAAACCTGTAGCAATCTATTTTGAAGAAACACTAACAAATGGGAAAGCAAGCATACAATGAATTGTCTTTTTAAATAACCATAAAGATGTCTTCAATGCAAGCAGAATATCAGTCAGCACACAGTTATTGATGGCTCTCGTACACACTGCGATGCCTGCAGCATGCCACCTGTCTGCACCAGGACTGATGGGCTCAAATCATTGAGTGTTTACAACATCATTTTTTCTTCAGATTTTTCTTATCATGCCTTTCATGAAATAAAGATTCCCAATCTGCATTATACTGTAGCTTCTCCTGTAAACCTGCTATATTGCTGTAGTGTTCATCAATAAAGGAAATTAATGTTGATGCGTTTAAAATATTACCTACTTTTTCATAATATGGAATATGTCATGCATCCGACAATGTTTTATATCAGCCATTCATATTTCCATGTTCATTATGTCATTATGAGCAAAGGCTATAAATAAGGTGAAGTTTTCATCATGTAAAGTAATATCTAGAAAAGCAGTAAAAGTGCACGCACAGCATAAACTGCATGTCCAATTTCCAGCAACAGGTTACATGTGCTGAACACTGTAGATTAAAGTAAGTGAGAAGGCGAGGATGGTGTTATATTAATAGATGTCTCTTGCAGAACTTGGGAAGCTTTTCTTCATCATCTAATTGATGCTTTATTAAACTGCGGTGCAATATACTTTCTTGCCTATACCAATGGAGTCAGCCCTAAACCCAGAAAATGTAGGATTTGATCATGCATTCTTCATTTACAGTCTAGATAATACTCTATGCTTTGCGGTTAGATTAATATTGTAGATGACATGAGCCCTTACAAATGAAGCGTAATTAAAGAGTCAGATGCAAGCACTCTGGAGGAAAGCCCAAACATTATAAATAAAGAAAGATTACTAGATTTTGAGAGCATGGTGTGAGACTAAAATGACAAGTCCATTTTGGATTCTTAAATGAAGTTAACACTGGGTCGGTATGAACAGAATCATTGCTGTCCGTCCCTGCCCTGAATATCAATTTGCATTTTTAAAGAGTCCCACTGCCAAGGCTTCTCCAGCGCAATGTCCTGAATTGTTCATGCCTGGAAAATCACCAACCAAATGTTCTGCTCATTATGATGATCATCTGCAATCATTTTCTTTGCCCTTTTTACATTATAAAGCTTTACTAAAACCCTCGCCTACACTGTGGTTGTATTATCATTTGCAGGAGATTCTTTTTAGAGCATCCTATGCACTGTGCCCCTGACTTAGTTCTTCTCATTACATTCTCATTGTACTCGAGATTAATTTCCTTGTATTCCAGGTTCCATGTGAGTAAAACACAGGAAGAGGCATTTAAGAAGCCAGAAAAAATTGTTCAGAAGTGCAGTAGAAAGCCAAGGGTTTACAGGGGAAGAGTGTGCAAGCATTTCCTAGAATAGCTCGTGGCTGCTAAGCCACCCTTGGACTATCTTTGTATGGTCCTCAGAGATTTGTCTCAGAAGCTCCCTCAAAATGATAGTTTACCCATTTTCTTTGTGTTGTAGAAGGCACGTTGCTGAAATTGCTACCATTGTGTTGCACAGTCAGCCAGGCTCAATGGTCCACCACTCCACATGTAGCAAGCCTGAATTGTCAACATACAAAACAAATGAAATAAACATGGTAGCCTCTTTTGTTCAATTTCTTCCTTTTTCAAGCAGGACAATGGGTAATTTCATTCAACACTGCACTCCACACCTAACATAATGATTGGTAATTACACTTAAAGTGAAACTCTGCCATCAGTCTAGTTGTATGCTACGTCACCTGAACTGCAGAGAAGGCGTCCTAAGAAATGGTCAAGGTCACTGAAAGTAATAACATGCATGGATGGAGGAGGATGTCCCATGAAAGCCAATTCTATCACTTTACGTATTCACAGGATAACTTGGAGGCCCACAGGGAAACACACTCAAGCCTAAAGGAGGTTTTTCTGTTTGTTTTGCTCCTGATTTTGGCTGTTCACGGACATTGGTCTCTTTTCCTATTCCAGTTGTGTATGTGTTTGCAGCATCACACACTACATGAATCCACGTTGTATCTATGTCAGCATCTTCAGACACATTTAAGATGAGCGTCTTGTTCAAGTCATTTCATGTAGATCCATGTTCTGCTGCTGGCTGGGGCATGCCTTACTGATAAAGTAGATGATGAAGTGGGTGTCTGTATTTTGACTTGCGCAATCCAGAGAGCTCTTACACTTAACCTTCTGCCTCTTGGATTTTTCCTGGCAACACTATCTGAAATATTCCTTAGATTTTTGATTGGATTTAGTGGTCCACCAAGTCTGATATTGAATAACTTTATTCCTAGGATTCCAACTTTGCATTTGAAGATGCAAAAATTATTCAAACCCTATTCCCAAGAAGCAAGAAAGCTTTGATGAATGCTTTGCATGCTGCCTATAGGCAGTGAATAGATATTTTAGGCAGAAGGCTCACTTTCAAGCATTTCCAGTTTCATTAGCATTCCATTTTGACACATTATCCACTTCTAGTGATTGACAAAAAGAGACAAACAATTTCCAGCTTCTTTTGTCTTAATTATATGCATGAGATCATGGCCAGGGGCACATTTGGATGAGGGATGCAGAGAAAGAATGAGGGAGGAATGAGAGAGAGAGACAGAGAGGGTGAGTTTTTTCAGCAGTATAAAAAGGTGCTATAGCTTGTGATGATGAATAGCCCTCCCCAGTTAGTCCTATCCATGGGCAGCACCGTGACTAGAGTCCTCCTGATATATTCACAGCCCAATCTCAGTCTCCTCTTAGTTTTAATAAGGTCATCAACTTGACTGAAAGATGCATCCACCTACAGTATAATCCGAGGTCCTGTCTGCAAAAGGAGTTCAGAGACATTCTTCCCTCATCATCAGCGTCCTCTATTTCTGTCATCATCTCTCAGTATTTTTCATTTAAATTAGCCAACTCGGATTAGATTATATCTGACATATACAGTGACCTGACCCCTTTCTGATCACTGCAGATATCTATAATGTTGAATTGAAGGCAAGTCATCAAAGGTTGGGAATACCTGAACAGTAGATGTGTGCTGAAAGAGTGAGTGCACACTTAGTCATCTAAAGAACTACGTCCTTCTTGGACAGCCTTTGGGTTTCTAGTGAGTGATTCATGCAAGTAGTTGGCCTTTACTTAGCCTGCCCTAGATCTTATCAGAATCCACCAGACTAATTTTGCATTCAGGAGGAGGCACAGCCTGAGAAGATAGCTCCCTTCAACTTATTGAAATGCGCTGTGTGCCGTCTTGTCAGTTGTAAAATTGTGTGAAACCAAGACAAAAGCAGAGAGGAAATGCTGGCTCATAAATCATTGTGCAGCATTCCCTTTGACACATCCTAACTCAACATCCTACTATTAAATCAGACGTTGCCAAATATCAGTGTGCAGATACTCAGCTACTGTGCTGAATCTGTGAACTATTCAAACAACTGGGGATTGCGGAGCTCTGTGCGGATGGAGTAGTGCTTGGAAGTAGAACCCACAGTCTTGGACCTTTCAGTTATGACAGAAATAGTTCTACGTCAAGCATAACGATTCGGCACAGTTCATCCATAGGGCTGTCCCTATACGTTTCCACGCATATCTTATGTAACATGTCTGCTTATCCGTTTGACTCTTGCTTGCCAGAATGATCACAAAATAAGGTCTGAAAGATCATTGCTGCAGCGTTGGCTGGTTTAAGTAGTTCTGTCAATCACTGACATGTTGACAACATTCGCTCAGCAAGCAGTTTTTCAGAGTACATAATAATTTACATGCTGCAGCTGCACGTTTCCTTGTGTCAGCTACAACACTATGCTGGCACGAGGGCGGTTCTAGATTTTAAAACCTAGTGAGGTCTCTTGTGCTCACAATTTGGTTGAAATATTCCTTCCTTGAACGAGGAGAATGTATATATCTTAATCTCATTTGATAGCTGTGCTTAGACAGAGTAATCTCTTCCAACATTATGTGCAGCGTGAAGCTTATCTCTTTAAAGAGGATGCTTTTTCTTGTTTTACCATGAAACTGCTTCTGACTGAAAGAGCTTCAAAGGGCTTCTTTGTTTCATAATGTGCATGCAGCTCATTCATGTGCTTGATCTTCTTCTTATTTCCTCCCCCCGCTCTCTCTTTCTCTCCTTTTCTGTCACTTCTCTCCCTCTCCCTCTCTCGCCTTCCATTCCTTCTCCTCCAGCCTAATTTGAGAACAGTCATGGATCCATACCCAGTCTGAAATTGTAAATATTAGTGCTAGTTTTTTTGTTGTGGAAGGCAATTACTCCTTATAGCAGTACAATTTCCTCCCGTTTCTCATTTGGATTACTTATGCATTTGTTTTCAATTTGTCCAGTTTTACTTTTGCTAGATACAGCCCTTCTAGAGCAAAATGCTTTTTGTAATATGTAGGGTTTTTAACTTTATTGTCTTTATCTGAGGTGATCTGATTGTGTAGTGCATTTAAATTGGAGCTCAGTGTTGTGTCTGTATTTCAAGCTTTCTACCTCCCATTAGACAGATAAAACGTTGCAAGGCTGCCTTCTCTATTCTAACTCGACACACAACAGGAAGGTGGGGTGAAATGTAATTTTAGTGAAGGCAGAACGAAATTGGATGAAAAGGCCTATGAGGTAAAGGGATCCCTTCAAGAAGTAGTTGCTAGGGGGGCGAAGGGACTTGATTTACTACAATGATTGCTCACATTTGCAAAAAGGCTAAATAACTTACATCGTATGTCAATGTTTCTAGGGCAAGTATTGTAAAATGTAAGTAAAACAGGAACAAAAGCTAATGATTAGCAGGTTTGGAAATGCTTTTGATTAAAAGGAAGATGAGCAGGGCAAAGAACCAACTGCCTTGTTAAAAAATGTCCTGGTCTGTTTACTTTCCTCTTAACATTAATCTCTGCCTTAAAGCCTGGTCCGTAGAATGGTTACAAATGAACCTGAGTAAAGAAAGAAAATACCCTGACAAGTTCTTTGGCTTTCTAAGACAATTGACAAATCTACGATCTAAGAACAAAAACAGGAGGAAGAATATCTCAGAATATATTAAACATCACTGTATCGATCTGTACCTCTTTTTATCTTATTACCCCAAATAAAATGTGATATTCTTACTAATGGTATTATTTGTCAGTACACTTGTGTTGGTAAAACTTGTGCTCAAAAGAATAAAAATAACTCAAAATGTTGTCTTGTCATTGCAGAGTGTCAGCGAGTTTGGCTTAGACATCATAGAGACTCCTGAAGGGGACAAGTGGCCGCAGCTCATTGTTCAACAGAACCTAGATCGCGAGCAGAAGGACACCTTCGTTATGAAGATAAAGGTAGAGGATGGTGGCAACCCCCCCAAGTCCAGCACTGCCATCCTGCAAGTCACCATCTCCGATGTTAACGATAATCGTCCCGTCTTCAAAGACACTGAGCTGGAGGTCTCGGTGCCAGAGAATGCCCCCATGGGAACATCGGTTGCTCATCTGCATGCCTCAGACGCAGACCTTGGTTCCAACGCGCAGATCCACTTTGCCTTCAGCAACCAGATCTCTGCCTCAACCAAACGTCACTTTTCCATCGACAGCTCAACAGGACTGATCACTGTGAGGCAGTCTCTGGACAGGGAGGTAACTCCTGTTCACAAACTCATCGTGCTTGCCAGTGATGGCAGCTCTACTCCCTCCAGAGCCACAGTGATTGTTAATGTAACAGATGTTAATGACAATGTTCCCTCCATAGACACTCGCTACATTATCAACCTGGTTAATGGGACTGTTCTGCTATCTGAAAATGCACCTCTCAATACAAAAATAGCCCTCATCACTGTTACTGACAAGGATGCAGATCTTTTTGGCAAAGTAGCTTGCTACACTGAACATGATGTTCCTTTTCGGTTGAAGCCTGTCTTTAATGATCAATTCTTACTAGAGACAGCAGCCCCCCTAGATTATGAGACGACTCGAGAATATGCAATTAAGATAGTGGCCTCGGATAGGGGGACGCCTCCTTTGAACACTTCAGCTATGGTTTTAATTAAAATCAAGGATGAGAATGACAACGCACCCATCTTTCCCCAGCCGGAAATCCAACTTTCCATACCGGAGAACAATGACCCCTCTACACAGTTAATAAAAATCAGCGCCACTGACGCAGACAGCGGACATAATGCTGAGATTATTTATACTCTTGGCCCTGATGCGCCTGACGGGTTTAACGTAGACAGACGGTCAGGAATTCTCTCTGTTGGCAAACGACTGGACAGAGAGAAGCAGGAGAGGTATTCATTCACTGTCATAGCGAGGGACAATGGCTCTTCTTCCCTGCAGAGCAATGTCACCGTCAGGCTAATCGTCCAGGACCTTAATGACAACAACCCAGCTTTCACACACCCCGAGTACAACTTCTATGTGCCTGAGAACCTGCCTCTCTATGGAACTGTGGGCTTAATCACAGTGACGGATGCAGATGCGGGAGATAATTCAGTTATAACCCTGTCTGTTTTGAACGGAAAAGATAATTTCATCATCGACCCCCAAACCGGTGTTATCAAACCCAATATAACGTTTGATAGGGAGCAGCAAAGCTCCTACACTTTTATGGTTAAGGCAGTTGATGCGGGGCAACCTCCAAGTTCCTCCTACGCCAAGGTCACTATCAATGTAGTCGATGTGAACGACAATCGCCCTGTGTTCGTGATCCCATCCTCCAATTACTCATATGACCTAGTGCGAACCACCATCACCCCTGGCGCTGTGGTCACCAGAGTGTTTGCCATTGACAATGACACAGGTATGAATGCTGAGCTGCAGTACAGCATTATCAGCAGCATCATCATCACATCTAGGGTCTCCCCTCGAGGTCTTTTCTCCATCGACAAAGCAACGGGTAACATAACACTGCAGGAGAAAATAGTGACAGCTGATCAGGGACTGCATAGGCTGGTAGTCAAGGTCAAAGATCTAGGTCAGCCTGAGTCATTACATGCCATTGCGCTTATTCACTTGTTTGTCAATGACACTGTGTCAAATGCTACCTTTATCCAAGAGCAGCTGAGAAAAAGTATGGAGACACCTTTGGATCGTAACATAGGGGAAGGTGAGGTAACACCTCAAGCCAACGGATATGTTATTGTTGTCATAGCAATCATAGCAGGGACGATGACTGTCATCTTGGTGATATTTGTGACTGCCTTGGTGCGCTGCCGACAGACACCCAGACATAAAGTGGTACAAAAGGGCAAGCAGAGTGGCGAATGGGTGTCCCCCAACCAAGACAACCGTCAGATCAAGAAGAAGAAGAAGAGAAAGAAGCGATCCCCAAAGAGCCTCCTCTTGAACTTTGTGACAATAGATGAATCCAAGCCTGACGACCCCACCCATGAGCATGTTAATGGTACACTTGATCTCCCTGTGGAGCTAGAGGAGCAAACCATGGGGAAGTACAACTGGGCCACCACGCCCACCACCTTCAAACCTGACAGCCCAGATTTAGCCAAACATTACAAGTCTGCGTCCCCTCAGCCTACATTTCAAATCAAACCTGAGACTCCAGTGGCCCCAAAGAAGCACCATGTGATCCAGGAGCTCCCCTTGGACAACACGTTCGTGGTGGGCTGTGACTCACTCTCCAAGTGCTCATCGACTAGCTCCGACCCGTACAGTGTCTCAGAGTGCAGCTGTCAGGGGGGATTCAAGACTACGGGGCAAATCTCCACCCGACAGGTAATTCATGACTTCCTTCTTAAACCCACCCACACTAGTCCCCACTCACACTCCCCTTGCTGTCCCATGGTAGGTGATGTGAATGGGGGAGGGTGGCAGCATGGAACCATGGGATTTTCCCACACAGACCATGACCATGTCTACATGAATGTCATTTGCACTTAAAAAGCGAAAGAATATAAGATAATTTGTTGCAATTAATAGAGAAAACCTTTCACTATACTGATTGTTACTAATTCATATATTCACCCTCCTTCATTAGCAATCATAGTTGCATAATCGTTTACAAAAATACATCTGCAGGCTAATTTCATATTCAAAAACTTGAGAACAGGAAGCAGTGCAATTAGGATGGATAGCTATTTTAAACTTCACTGTGAGTGGTTGGTTGCAATGTAGCCTGATTCAGAAGAGCCTGGGATGGGTGGCATTGATTGAATTCTCTACTGATGTATTTGAGGTCAAGGGCGAATGATGCTCTGTGTTCATATTTTTGACTGACTCACTGGCAGTGCTAAGATAGCACTTAATATTTGTTTTCAAGAGGGCTAAGCAACAAATACATATGGCAGCCACAGTTACACTTAATCCTGTATTCATCTGGTCAAACATTTTTGAAGGTAATAGCAGAAAAAACAAACTGCTCTTGACATGCTTAAACAACTTCATAAACAGCCCCACTTTTTGTGGATTCTATCCTCAAAATATTAAGTGCTATCTTAGCACTGCCAGTGAGTCTTTGTGGGAGAGAGGCTCATTTGAATGCCAAGGTACAGCAAAGGGCTTATGATTCTGTAAGAGATATATGCCGAATGCGAAGTGCCCCAATAAATTAAAGCTGGCCAGGGAAATAAATGTAAATCAGAGGTAAGGAGAGGTGGCCTTGCTTAGTGCTGACAGCCAGAGCGCTATGGGGAAGACTGAGTACTTCTTAGGGCGGGGGGAGGGGGTCACAGGGATCAAGGTGACGCAGAGCCTTGAGACCAATATACTTAAACACCAAGGGAGCAGTAGTCCATAAAAAGCCTGCCAGGCCAATGTTGCTTTTAGCCCATAAATGCTCTACTTTAATGACTGCAATTATTGTTATAAACGACATATGTAGATACACATTCTTTACATTCTATAAATTACGCCACATAGGAGAGGCAGAAATGACATCACAATAAAGGCTTGCCGCTGTTGCAGTTTGTTAGAGATTACACTGAAGTATCTCTAATACATTGCATTTTATGTACATGATATTTGTCCTGCTATCACCAGCACAATTGAACTAATCAAGGCTGAATAGTTTGTGCATGGGCTAACAATATATTGCATACATGGATATATCCATATATTCCCTCAGTGTCGAACCAGATTCAACCATTTTAATGTTTTGCTTTTCGTTTCTTTTTGTGTTTCTTTTTTTTGAGGGTTTGGTTGTTTCATTGCAGCATTGGCTTTTGTTTTTGTTACTGTTTTGTTCATGATTATTACAACTGCCATTCATCCAATTCTGGTTCAATTTCATAATATTGCATCAATAATTTATTTGTTTGATGATGAGGGGCTTGCTTTTGTTTGTGTGATGCCTGATATTGCAGACATTTTTAAGATCTTGGGTTCATTTCTGTCTTTTTGCTCCCTGTATGTTCTGTGTGACATCCAGCAAACATTTATTCCTCATGGCATAGTTTTGATAAATGAGTTTTGATCCCATGAAATATTGTGCTTAGGTTAATTTATGAAGACACCCACACAGTGTTGATAGTCATTCCCTTCATCCACCTTTTATTTGAAATCCTGGTTAAGAGCTATGCTCTGCCATTGTAAATTACACACTAGCCAACATGCCCGTGGTACCAACGATTTAATTCATAATGTGTTCATATGACACACTGACGAGATGTCAGGATGATTTTCCCCTCTTACTGGCAGTGACTGCCCTGAAATATGCATAAATATCCTTTCGTTGCTTTCCAATTCCAAATTATTATCCGTCATGAATTTTATGCATCAAGGATTTAATTTGATTTTCTCTTATGTGGCTGATCAGAGTGGAGCATTTTTGTCAGAATAATTTAAAATCAATGAATATATGATTAGTAAACACCCTGCCAAATATTCAGTCTCTGTTTAAATCAGTTTATTTCTAAAGTACTCTATTTTTATTCCTTTCTCTAAGAGAGGTCAGATTTAATATTGTCATATTTTGGTTTCAAATGCTTCGCAGAATTTGAATACTATAAAAAAAGACCCATGGGTTCTACTCACCAACCATATCTTCAAGGATAATATGCTGATAATACATCTTTTCTTTTTTTGTCCCCTTAAGCAATTGACAAGTGATGCCTCCCACTTTAGACATTAGATTTCCCACCAGTTTTAAGTGTGCTTATTTAAAGCCTGTGTCATGGAAAAAAAGCATGAAGCTTTGCGTAATGAGAATCGGTGGCTGCAAAGGTTAATTAAATGCACTAAAGGGTTAATCACTCGTAATACAGTATGATTAAAATCACCGTAATTAGGTTTCGTATGAAGCTGATAAGAAAGAAGAAAAAAGGCAGCTGTCCTTTAAGATTATCAGCGATGCCACGCACTATCCCGAGCAGATTCACGTTCTCTACATCCAAGCGATGTGACAATAGGTGATCGGCTGTCCTGTTTGTTGAAGCTATTATAATTTCCTCTCCTCTTAATATTATCTTCATGTTTCTTTAAAGCAAATCTTTTTTTCCCAAAGTCTAAAGAAAAACACTTAAAAACAGCACTCCTCCATAGAGTGTGGTTGTTGCTTTCATCTGAGGGGGTAAAAAAAGAGAACACTTGAGAATACTCTAGAAAATCAAGAGATTATTTCAAGTGTGGCTGTTAAAACAATAGCTGCATTTGTTCTGTCAAGGCCAGCAATTCATTCTCTCTTGAGCCTTAACCTAATACCAGAAGTCAAAAAGTGAAGATTACAGCCAGGTTGTCATGTTTTATTTTTTGTTTATCAAAGTGACAGATGGTGCTTTATTGCCCTTACAGTGATCTCTCTTTGCCCAGCACCCTCCTACGCTCCTAAAGCAGCTGAACAAAAAGCAAAGACAAAAAGCCCTACCCATCGAATAACGATGTGGAGGGCACATACGAGGAGATAATTATGGTTGAAGGTCACCAAAATGTTTTCAGGGACTTTACAGATGTAGCTGATAAAGACTAAAGCTTGTAAAAATACTTCAGAGACCACAGATTTGTGTCACCATATGGCTTCATTATACAGCGAGAGCTGTATTTGCAAATAAAACCCCTCCTCCTCCCTCCTACCCTCCCTTCTGAGTTTTCACACATCTCATCATTTTTATTTTAACCCCCACCCTGTGATATTAGAGGTCAATCTGCCTCCAGTGATGAGGAGCTCTTTAGAGAGTATGTGCTTTAGTAGAGGCAGATCAAACGGGTACCCCCCGCCCGAGTGATCTCAGACATCCCCATGCATATGCAGGGGAATAAAAAGGCTAATACATTCTCTAGTTTGGCCCGTAATTGTGGGCCCACAGAGCATGTAGGGTCACCGGTTAACGAAAATCACCTATGGCTTAGTATAAAGTAGGAGAAGCTGCTGTCAGTGTTTTTGTAGAATCGCGCAAGAATATATCGCAGTTTTATTAACTACCCCTTAGACAATAATTGTTGTAGTTGTGCCTTATTCATACATCCAATTTATCATATTGTCTTTATAAAAAGATCATTTAATGAATGCATTAGAAAACAAGGGCCATATGGAACAAATCTTTGCATACGTTCATTTATTTGTGTGGGTGAAGGTATGGGCCTCTCACACTAGCCGAGAAACACTTAGCTGACTCATACTGTAGCAGTGCATAGCTAAGGGTAGAAGCATGATTTGAAAACGCTTGTTAAACAATCTAATGCTCTATTTTTTCAATTTTTATTTTATCACCATTGTTTTGTTTGTTTTGTTTTTATATTTATTTTTGAGTCATTGCATCACTGTGCCTTACTAATGTAAGCACTAAACGTTCAGGTTATTCCCAATTCAGATACTGGCAGATGTGTTGCTCTTAAGAACAGCAAAATGTCATATTCTGTACATATCAGAGGACCCACTGGCAAGGGTCCGAAAATAAGAGTGGGCCTAAATTGATCCAAATGGATTTTTGAGGGGAAAGGAAGAGTGCTGCACTAGTGTGGTGGGAGACAAAAAGACAAATTGGGAGTGATAATTGGATAAGATTGCATGCTCTGATAAGTACAGGAAAAATGCACAAGCTTGTGACACTTGTAGCATTCTTCAAGGATACCTGACAAGATAATGGTTTGATTGCCAGCCGTGCCTTGAAGAATGCTTTTTTTTTAATCTTCTACACTCTCTTCGGAGATTTCTTATTCAGTGTTCAGGGTGTCCTCACACTGATGAGGCTACAGCTTAGGCTTCTCAGAGCTCGATGATATTGTAACTACAATCTCCCTATATCTGTCTGTCTCTCTATATTTCAGGAGACGTCACTGAAACCACCACACTATGGCACACTCTGTGGCACAGGTACAGCTCGCTCCCACAGGATTAAAATCAATCTCTAGCTTCCACTACCTAAAGCGAGAAAAAGAAAGAAAAGAGAGAGGGCAGAGGGAGGAAAGAAGGAATGCGAAAACTGAAGAGGTGAAACAAGTACTTTATGTCTCTACAGCCTCAAACCTCCACCTCTTCATACAATCGACAGAAAAGATGAACTTGGAGGGGGGGGGGGGGAGGAGGGTTTCTCATAAAAAGAGAGACGCTTCATGTTGCCTGCCTGAAACTTGACAAAGGTCCTCCTGTGAATCTG
Organism: Gymnodraco acuticeps; assembly: GCF_902827175.1. NCBI lineage: Eukaryota > Metazoa > Chordata > Actinopteri > Perciformes > Bathydraconidae > Gymnodraco > Gymnodraco acuticeps. Next base: position 1,006,432 of record NW_022990699.1, read on the forward strand.
TTGGAAATTTGAAATGCTTTATTGAGTCCTATGCTATTACTTACCTGTGTCAGTGAGGACTAAACTGTATGCCCTGACCCTCCACGAGAAATGTCCCTCTGCAGCACCCACTTTGTAAAATAGGTGTCAAATACAGTCAGTAGTTCTGTAAAGTATGTTTATATGTATGTATGTATATCTATCACAGAGTTGATGGTGTTTATATTTATTGATTACATTTCTTTGCCTTGTTTTCATAACTGCCTGGTGGCCATTTTATTTTCTTACTTTCTGATTTTTTTATTATTTGACGTTGCTCTACCTGGGCTTGCTTATGGAACTAATGATTTATAGTGTATTTATGCTGCAAAGTCGACAACCTGTAGACTTACATACGTATTGAGCCCGCATCACAGTGGACCTTTCTGTCCCACTGTTGCCACTGATACAATTGTTGTTAAAGAGTGTGGCTAGCGCTACAGAAATATGCATGGCCCCACAAAATGATCACATTTGTAGTGCTATACCGTGCTACCGATCGCCATGCTGTTATTACAGCGGCAGGAATTGCAGGACAAGTTTAATACTTTCGATTAAGCCACATTCACATGGGACTAACTGCCGGGGATATAATCAAAAGCTGTTTATGTAGAGCAGATTTGAAGAGCACTAAGCCTGACCTTTTGTGTTTCGCTTTCAATTCGGAAGTGATTTAACCTGTAAGATCTGCGTTAAAATGACTCCAGATGAAAAAAAAAAAATAATCCTCTGGCAGTCTTTAAAATAAATTGTTGGGTTTAAGCATAAACTACTTGACTATGTGCATGTATTTGCACTGACAAAAGAAATGTTCTGATGAGAAGAACATCAAACACCAAAATGAAAAGGTAATCCAGGCTTTGGTTTAAAAACCGCAATAAGTTCATATTTGACAGAAAATCCACTATGGTGCACTTACTACTAGTTCTTAGGCGTTTTGTTCAGAGCATCCTTTTGCTTCTACCGTTTCTACACCTATAGAATTATTAGGTACAGTATGTCCTGCTAGAATAATCTCTACAGTATACACCAGTAAATGGCTTGATGGGTTAGCAGCATTGTTGTTCAATAGTCCTGTTAATTGGTGAGCGCTTTGATAAGTAAGGCATAAAAGGCACCTACAGTGCATACATATAACCATAGAATTATAATCATTAAAATGGACATAGCCAGTGTACTCAGTTAGAAATGTACAGATGGACTGAACCAGAGGCTGTTTCTCTTCTTGTGACTGACTATATATAAATGAAATCACTTCACGGACCAGAAGCCTTTTGGATTTAGTGCCAGTCTTAATATGTCATGCTACTACAGACTATGTCTATTTTAACGCTTTTAATTTTATGTGCAGTGCCTCTTTGTAAGGCAGGTTGTTATTATTGAAGGAGGTATATTCATGTAATTATGGTATCAAATGTATTCACTACTGCGTAGGGGCCACAGTATGAAGTAAACATAGCATCCTAGCACTGTGTAATGATTAGATTTGCCTGATCTTTGGGGGAAAGAAAAAAAATACTCATACATGGGGAGAGCTTTTTTCCTTGTAAGGGAGACAGAAAACCTCACTTTTATTCAATGTGAAGTACAATATGCACCTTACATGATCTTTGTAATTGACTTTGATTTGCCAGTGTGGAGAAAACTGTAAATGTTTTGTTTATGTATGTGTGCGCTTCTGAAATTTATTAAAGTCTTTTGCATTGTATTGCACATTTTGACGACTCTTTTTATTCATTGCCTTGAGCATCCAATATTAGTCTGCATCACTCAGTCAGTTGAGTTTTCTGCACAGTATGCTTCATGAGAACAGTAAAGCTAAAATAAGATATAAACATGTTGTGGAATAATCATTTGTTTTTCTCATGTATAGATAGCTCGAAGCATATAGTACATGTCAAACAGGCTTATGGCCTGTAAAGTATGTGTGGCTGTGTTTGGACACCATTCATTGGCTCATTTCAGCGTTCGAAAAACTGCCCATGCCCTCTTTTCTTCTACATTTTCCAACAATATAGCATTTAACAGGGAGAATGAGATGAAGAAATGGTTTGGATATACATCGCTCATTAGGAACAGCTTACAGATAAAAGTTATGGAAATGTGGTGGGAGTACATCCTTTGAAGTACACAGACATTACAGCAGTAGAAAAAGCTTTTTTTGGAACATCTTTTTTTTGTATTTCTACTTCATGAGAGCTGATGATTATCATTTGATAATGATAACCCTACTATTATGATGTACAGTTATACACAAACACAGGGTTTAATACATCTGAAAGGAAGATTGATGCTAGAGGGTGCAATAACATTGTGTTATGCAGTATTTATGCGGATTTGATCCAGAAATACAGACTTGAAAGGCATAAAACAAAGCCAGAGAAGAGACGACAGAAAATGTTTAATTGCTTATCAAAGTTACTTCGTATTTTAAAACTGAGAAAGAGCTAATCAGTTCCCTCGGGAAATGTGTCCTTGGTGATTTGAGAAAATGGTGCGTTCTCAAGTAGAGCATTCTCTTATAGAGGGAGCATAAATGTCAGCCTTCTAATAATAGATAAATGTAAACCCGCTAAATGCCTCGTCCTTACTTAGAAAACACAGAGCTTTGGTAGATCTTAAGGTAGTTGTATCTCTTTGAGCTTGATAAATTATGATAAGATTTTTCATGTTATGCATAATTATGTAATAATATGTTTTCAAATGAGCCGTAAAACAAAACAACCAACAAAGCCACAGCACTAATGAGTATTAACATGTGTGCATGAAGAAAGAGTAGGCGATAAATGGATGTTCCTTCTTCTTTGGAGTGCAAAGTCAAAGGTGAAAAAGAAGGGATGATAGGAAAGAGAAACACATTAAGTGGAAGCAGGAGTTGCCTGTCGGTTTATAACCGGAAATGTCTTAGGACCATTGTGTTGTTGTTCCTCTGTTTCCACAGAACCGGCAGTTGTTACAAGTCTCAGCATGTGCTTGTGATTTGGTCAGCTCACATTAAGTGCATTTCCTGGAGATTTTTAGCATCTATAAAACGACTTTTAAGGGTTGTCCCGTGGTTGTATTACAGTATGTGACTGAGGGAAGTGATTCCAGATTTTCTTTGCTGACATATTGATTCATGATTTATGAGGAAGCAGTATTCAATTTCATCTAACAGGCCAGGAAGCTAGTTATATGTAGTAAGTTTGATTACATGTAATGCAATAAAATGTCTGCTGATGGAGCAAAATATACAGAACTGCACAGAGGAGCTTACACAGACACAAGCAGCAATTCATTGTGCTGTCGTATGGCGGCAAACCATATGGTCTTCATTAATTGTATTTTTCTTTTTTCTTTAGTTTCTTTTCTTTCACCATTCACAGTATTGCTTTGGGCTTCCTCAGTAAAGCAGGTTGTGCAGTTTACTGTCGTATAAAACCTTCAGATGCACTGCAGTTATCAAGCATTAATGTTTATTACTATGAATAAAAACCTTTAGGCCTTTTAACCACATGTAAAGTTTGTCATTGTGAAAAGTTGGCCCGGTGACTTTTCCCAACCTTGAAAGTGCAATCAGTGCAATCAGTACCTCATCCCTGATATCCATGCTTCCCCTTTGATATATAACATAATACTAGAAGCTATTAGTTATTCATGTAGGTAGCATTGCAAAGTAGCTGTTGAGATGGCAAAACCCATTTTCTTCACATTACATTGATTTTACAAGCCACATTTTCTGCTGCAGACGGTATAGAATAACAATTCCAGATTCCAGATGATTTAAAAATAAATCTGCTGTTGCAGCTAGCTTTTATAAAAATCAGTGTGCAGTAAGTAATCTGAACACTTTTAGTGGTATTTAATTACATTTCTTGAAAGTTGTAGGAAATCAGTGAAAAGAAGAATGTATGGATTTGTTCCTCCCTCTTTACACGTTATGAATTAGAAGATGTTGGCAGCCAGCCAACTTCTTCTTGTAAATCCTAACACACCTGATTAGTTTTAGTAGAAACATCAGATGCCCTCAACATGGATCTTATATTTTGGCATTCTGTACTTCTACTTAAAACCATGTATATGTTATAATATTAATATTAATTTAACGTGAAATGTTTTAATGTGATGATGTAATGCTAAGGATGTCTATAGTTGAGGTCAATTAGCCTAGCAGCAAGCATTTTCAGGGTAAGATGTGAAGTTGTCCTGAAGCAATACTGACTGTCTAAGCAGGGGCTATTTATGCATGTGCTGTGCAGTGGTGCAGGAAACAAGAAGATGCTGTCTTTCAGTTGCACTCCACTCAAGGCAACACTCCACACAATTGCTGCCAAATCTCTGCCAAACTGAATAATTCAATCATCCCCCATAGCTGCGTAGGTCTAGCTACCTTTGTGTGTGCAACAATCAAATCAGTGTGGAAGCCCGTCGAGTGGTTCTTTCTGAGACACTGAGTAGCTCTACAGCCCGGAGATTGTTTTCATTGAAAACAATTCTGTTGATTAAACGAGGTGTGACTGTGGAGCGAGGATCTGAGGAACATCGATTGCTTGTACAATTGTTTGTTCCGTGTTAAAAGTGTGATCTAAAACACTAGTTGTTGATAGTGTGCAAGGGGCATATGCTTTGCCAGTGTGCCTGCGAGACAGTTAGTCTGTCACTGTCCCCTCTTAAAACATCCCGTTTAGAAAAGTCCACCGTGATCGCTTGTGTAGGATTAATAATCCCCTCATGATTTACAGACACATGGCTTTGTCAGGGCTTGATTGTTTTGTTGAATATATGTTACTACAGTTGTTACAGTAGGGATAAGTGAGATTTACAAGCATTCTTTAGTAGACACCCCATTTCCTTCGCCCCACCCCTCTTTGAAGTAATCACAAGGTTTCAACCTTAGTTCTCCTAATGCAGATTTAACACTAATCCCTGCTGCATTCAAAACCAAATACAGTAAAGAGAAGGCGAAATGCATTTATCATTGTAGCTACCAGGTGCATCTACATTCTGTGGACATCTGCGACAAAGCTACATCCCAAAGAGGTTATTTGCATTGAAATGTGGCCCTGATTGTATCCTCTTTGAAGCTTATAGAGGAAAACCTGTCCAGCAATCTACAGTATCATGCTGTTGGGGCTAATAAATGCAGTTTTCAAACCTAGGCACATCCCATTGTGGGTCATTGTTAAACAGTGATTCTGTCAATGTCGTGTAAAGAAGAGCTTCTTTTCGGAAGTGTAACAGAGCGCCAGACTAATTGAGTTACAACAGTCAAAAACAAATGCATTTGAACACTGTAGTGCTAAACTAAATGTGGAAATTGGTGAACCGTATACTATTGATAACAAAAACGACCATTCCTGAAAGTGATGTTTTAGCTTGAGAGAATTAACCATATTGTGGACATTATCATGACAGATTGGAGCAGTTGAATGTCACCATGCTAAAGGTAGCCAGACTGAAAGGCAAAAACTTAAGACATTGTCCAAGGAGGGCCATGTCTTTGTCCTTCCTAATCCTGGTAATCCTCGTACGGAATTCTTGATTTGCTTTGGTAAAAGAGATTGGGACATGATAAGTTGCTCTTCCGCCTCCTTAGAATAGCTGATAATCTGGTTTCAACAGAGGACTCAGGGGGTATTTAGCCTGCCTTAACATTTGCCCAAGCAGATGGCGCTGACGGGGGAAGGTGCAACCTTAGCGTCCAACCCCCTCTCTGCATGGTCCACTTCCAGAAAAAAGAAAAAAGAACAGTGGAATGATAATCAATGTTGTTTATTTTGCTGCTTGACTCTTTAAGTACTTTCAGCCAGATTATAGGCTTTTGTAGGGGATAATCGGGAGACCGCAGACAATTGCCTTTTTCCATCCTGTCAGTATCCCACAATGAATGCGTAAAGAAGGCAGTTTAAAGTAGATGTCTACTCTTAATTCCTGATCAGTCCCATTGCAAACCCTGTTAAAACGAACTGGACAGTGTGCTAATAACTTCATTTCAAACACCCCCTGTACTCTGAAACTGCAAGAAGGCATCCCAGGGGTGATATCTCTATAAGTACTGGTGTTTGAAGCTCCTTGTTCCTCAATGTGATGACACTCACACTATGAATCCAGAGATCTACTCCAGGGTGTCTGCAACACTTCAGGACTGAGCACTGTGTGTGCTGACCTCTTCTGACTTCAGGCAGAGACAAGCCCCCTCCATACTATGTTGTACAGTAAAAAGAAAGACAGAAAAAAAGAAAGAACACTCGCATTTAATGCAGCTGCATGGCCGTAGGCTATTGTAACTCACAATAGATGTCAAGGCAACTCCTATTTGCTAGAGTTTACTGCATTTCATTTCACTGTTACATTAAGATGCTGTATAATGTCTGTGGCAAAACAATACCTCTGATCACATGCAGTGTGTAAGCATGACTGCATATAAGCTATATAAGTCGTTCATATTGGTTTACTAAGCCCACATCTCTAACCTTAGTCCTCCGGCAATCTTCTAAGCTTGGACTGGACACCTGCAACAAAGCATTTGTCTAATGAGATCAGCCCATTAACTAATTACAGCTTCCCATGACATAAGTAGGAAATTTGGAAATAAAAGCATGTGGTGTTCTTCCTTCGCTCTGTGTCAGCGCGGTTGTGTTCTCTAACAGGATCTGGTACATGGCTGTCAGGCTCAATCTGGGGCAGAAACACAAAGACTAGCAGAGGCCCCAAATGCATCCCGCTCAAAAATGTAGACAGTGCAAGTTAATCCAAATGTACACAATAGCATGGTGATTTTCTTTCTGCTCTCTCACTTCATCCAAATGACAATCACAAGGGTTCAACGTGAATGCTTGAACATCCCTCAAATGTGAATATCTGATTACATTCAAAGCAGTTTGCATGAGAGCCACAAACGTTTTGCGTTGTAATTGGAACTACATCTAGGGCTTGATATATTTGTGTCACACTTGCTATGATAAATGCACTAATTACATTTTTCCCCTGTCATCAATGCTGTGCTATGTAAGTGCTTCTTTATAATAGAAACACACTGAATGTGCTTGAGATGTGTATGGAGGTATACATTGAGCCATTAGCAGAGAATAATAGATTTGGAACCACCAACAGCTAATGCTACTCTCAGTGGTAACACACATTGTACAGCTTACTCTAATGGCTTGGATCTCTACCTGTATATCAATGATAGGACGCTGTTGGCTCTTTGAGTGGAAACTACAGCATTAACCTGCACAACAGGGGCAAACATCTCTAAGATTTTATCACATTTTGACCAAATCACTTTTCACTATCAGAAGCAGCTCTGCTATCTTCAATACCTTTACTTTAATAGCATTTTTCTTTTATGGTAGATAGCAACGTCAAATATAGTTATAGTGTTGGGGATCATATTCCACTATGAAGTAAAAGGATAGTCAGAGCTTTAAACATGAAAGCAGAACAGAATCAGGGATATTTTGAAGAGTCTTCTTAGATAATGTGTGTGATATTCACTGATGGTCATAACAAATTTATGTGCATGCAGCCTTCAAAAAGAAGCAACCACTGATTCCGAAGATCAGTCAGTCAGATTATTACATGTCATTTTCTTTTTTTTTGTTGGAGAGGTCTTTGTTGCTTGACTGGCCAGACAGTCATTATGGAGTGCAATGGCTTCACGTCATGCTGCGCCATGAATTTTAGAGGAAATTGGTGCTCCTCATACACCCCTTGAGACGCTTCTTTTTTTAACAACCCTTTGCAGTTATGTATTTCAGTTTTTCTATCTTTTTGAAGGGAAAACTCATGATAAAAGAACCTGACCACTTTCAAAATCATTTGTTGAAGGTCTTCTTCTTTTACAATAAAAATCTTTTTAGCCAACCCAACGTGATTCGAATAGTTGGATCAGAACAACTTAATCCCATCTTCCAATAATAAGGCTATTGTTATTTTTCTTTACGCTACTTCTTTCTATTTTTAAGAGTCTATGTAAACAGTTCATACTTCGCAATTCGCACTATGTTCTCTCCAAATCCGTTTTTTCTCTGCTTGTGTTTACCTGTGATTGGGGTTATATTCTCTGTTTCCAGCGAAAGAAAAAGACCCGGATATCCTGGAGAATTGCACATGTATTACAGATAAATTCACTACATATATTACCGATGCTCCACACATATATACAGGCACTGCTTGTGATGGAGCACACGTGTTCAAGCCCAGAAGTAATGGACAACACTTCAGTGAATTGTGCCGACCTTATTGTATTGTGTGGATGATTGTGTTATGCTCCCCACAGATAATGACTGTGCCCTACTTTGACTTTGAGGCAGTGACCTGAAATAAGGCACACAAGTGAAATCCGAGCCTGGATGAACCTGGAAGTGATTAAGGTCACCCAGACACACAGCATTTATTTGACCCCCCCGCTGACTCACATCGACCAATGTCTGCAAATCCTTTGGGAGTCTTCTGTGGGATTTCTCCTTAATGTAAACGTTGGCCATTGATAAAATGTTTGGGAAGAGTGTCAGGGTGATTAAATACATCTGCAAGAACAGACACTGATTATTTAGTACCCTATTGTCCTGAGAGGTGCAAAAAACGTGTTGTTCCCTCCTGACATGACATAAAGGCTATAGATTTCTGGTAACAAATCAATGTTCAACTCGACAAGTAGCCAAATGTATTTCTTTATAGACATTTTCTTAATGCAACCAGTTTGCATATGTGATCCACAAGACTCATTAGTTTACACTTCAATTGGCCTTCTTTTCAACTGTTCAACAATAGGATATGCAGTTCAATTGACGAATGGTCCACAGCTTGCTGCGACTCATGTGTCCAATATTGCTGTGTTCTTGCTATGGGTGCTGACTGCACAGAGGGAGAGTCACTGAGGTCACAAATAGTTCAATGGCAACTATCAGTGGAAGTGCACAGTAATGCAGAGCAATATCACTCAGTCAATGCAATAAGATGAATAAATAATTATTTATAGTTTCTGGGGGAATAATTCAAATACATCTAAGTACTTAAAGTGGACCTATCATGCTATTTTTAGGCAATAGCATAGGTCTCAGATATATAAAAATATGTCCATGAAGTGTTTTGCTCAAAATAGCAAACAGATCACCCATTCTAGCCATGCCTCATATCCCTCTATTTCACTTCCTGTTTCAAAAGTGCTGATTTTGGGTATAAAGCTTTAAAAAAAAAAAATGTATACAAAAAAAAGGAGGGTGCTGAGCTCATGCGGGAGATTCTACCGGCAGAAACGCCATATCATGGATTATCAAGGATTATTCCTGAAACAATATGGAGCTCAAAGGCTTTCTCTCTTGCCGGTTATACCACAAGGTGAGTTCCTTTTTATTTCCTGCTTCTTCACACACATGCTCTCCAGTACAGGTTAGCTCTGAGTGTTAGCGATGCTAATGTAAACACCGACCATATTACGTCCAAAACAGTCAGGCATTGTTTCTGATAGGGCCGTGGGTGTAAAGCCAGCCTAAATTTCCGATATTACGTCATATCGGACGCAAATCTGGATCAGCTCTGTTGTACCCCCGTTTTTAGAGATTTGGGTTCGGAGGAAAAAAGAGAGGGTTTTATTTTCTGACGCTGCGTGAGTTCCCCGACACACCGGGGACACATATTTATGTATAAAAGACATAAAAAAGTGCATTTTGCATGATAGGTCCCCTTTAAGTATGCATCACATACAAGCAACATATTTACATATAGCATCAAGTGAATGGAGCTGAATGCATCAGAAAAGATGATACAACGCTGAATCCTGGATTCATCTCAAATTAAACTCCATTCGGCTCCATGATACATTATTTAACATGGGACTGAAAAGACTGTGTTTCCTAGTCCAGGTCTCATTGACATGATATATATATGCCTCGTTGCTTTGGGGGAAACATGGATAACATGGCATCATGTCTGTCTCTTGAGGGTGGGATAGATTGAGTGGATCTCCGGCTTGTTTTTGTGCCTTGATATTCTGCTGGGGATCAGTACACAACTCCCCGCCAAAGCCATGACGCCCAGATAAAAAATCCTCTTCCTCTAGTGTGTATGTAAATCAGAGAGGGGGGGATATAATGAAATAATGAAATGTGGCTGCTTTTTTCAAGAGGGACCATTGGGAACCACTATTTTTAGACACAACAAAGAGATTGCCAGGGGTGTCCAGTCTCTCTGGTTAAGTTATGGAGTTTTATCCACTTGTCAATGTACAAGCGCTTGTCTCAGGGCTTAGACACATGCTGGGAAGAAATGGAGGATGTTGTGTCCCCGCAGACAGTGTCAATTAAGCCTCTGTGGGATTCACTGGATGTATGTGTCCATAGATGATAATTTTTTCCACCATAATAAATGGTAGAAATCATCAATCGATCAAGTTGTTTTAGTTATGTCCAGATCGTATCCATTAGCAACAAGCATGATGATAACCCTGAAAGATGACCCTTCCTGCCAGCAGGAAATACTTTGTCAATCAGTCAAATGTGGCAGATGAATAATCAGCATGATCCTGGGGTATTTGTCATCTGGTCTTTCTAATGGGTTTACTGCTGATTATCCAGGTCAGAGTTGTCCACACCAGAAGTTAAAGACAGATTCTTAAGAGGGATCAGGAGACAGAAAAATCACCTCTCAACCTTCTAGATGTCATAGTTTAAACGTTAATCACATTTTCACATTACCTTTAACCCAAACTTCCACCAAATCTTATCCCTTTTGTTCGTGATGCTCCTCTAAATCTTGCCAAGGTTGCGGCTGTCTGTAACACAGGACATGCAAAGGTGTCCCTTCCTTTATCACTAAGGACTGAAGACCATCGATTTATTCTTCTGGAAGAGATGCATTCCCATAATTTATTGTAACACCATTATCTTTCATATTCTGGAATTCAACATTCAACCTTGAAAAATGTGAATGTGCAGATGCAGCGAGACTGGATCTTTGCAATGTCAGATATGTACTGGCATTCTTGGCAAAGAGGAGGGGGCAGTAATGCTGCCATGCTTGTCTTTCAGAGATATCACCTTGGAGGTCATTTGAATGACTTTGTATAATGTGGGGTCATATGGCCGCCTTAAACGCACTAGGCAACCGACTTCCTGGCATGTGAGATATTTCCTCTCTAGCAGGTTTTTTTTTATGTGACTGCGGCTGGTTGCTGATGTATGTACGATCACTCCATAGACTATTTCCGGAGTGCAGAGCCACACATATGGGCCCGGGTGATAACAGAAAGGCCAACCTGTACACATCTACTTGGTTAAGTGTGAAAGTTATACCAATGTCTGTTCTCCGTCTATAGGATTTCTCATAAAAAATACTTTATGTCAGAAATGGAAACCCATAAATGTATCCTTAACATTCAGGATTAGAATGCTTCCAAAACGAACTGTCCTTGACTGCTTTAAAAGGAAACATTAAAGGCAGTGCTTGTCAAGACACATATTCCCAGCAAAGTGAAAACCCCTGCCTCTTATCTGTTTGATTTTGCACTTAGGGAATTTTTCTTCATCTTTTTTCTTCAAACATCAAGTACCAAAGTCATTGACATGTACTAGGGGCAACCAGAGTTAAAACACAGACATACAACTTGCTGCTGTCTAGAGGCAGTCTATAAGGAAAATAAGGAAGGTATAAGGAATGGGTAAAATAAGGAAAGATAAGAAGGGTAAAATGGAAGGGAAAATAAAAAGTAAGGTAGAGGAGGTGCAGAATGATCAGGGAAATGAGGACAGTAGGGGGTGAGACCAGTGAAACATAGAGGGTAATTCAATTTGACTAAAACTCTCCGTCGCTTTATACAACTGCATGGGGGATTGGCTTAACCACAAAAATTGATTAAAATTCATGAACTATTGAAGAGTTAGCTGTCAGTCGAAAGTGGATAACATGATCCAATGTTAAAGCAGGAAATATATTTATATATATATTTTTCTAATTACAAATAAATTAAGCCAATGGTTTACCTTAAATTAAAAGCAGGGGAGTTCCCACAGAGATATCTGATCCCATGTGTAACTCATTTAAGACTGATTTGGGCTCCTATTGAGCTGGAAGGCATACTGCAATTAGCGAAGCAAAGCATCTCAACTGCAAAGCACTGTCTAACTCTTGCTGGCTCAGTGCCTTTTTTTCTAGCTTGGAAACACAGCTGACGATTCTGTACTTAAAAACCAGATCTTCAAGGTACAATTAGGTAATACAAAAATACAACTTCTGGCATGCTCAGGCCTCCAGGCGCCATTTTGTATTGTTATACAGATTCATGAATTTCTACTCGGTGGTATCTGGCACTGGGAAATGCACAGTCCATTGTTTCTAATTCTTCCTAAACCAGCTGAATCAAAGAAAAATCCAGTGTTTGACTTACATCCATCCACAATGTAAATAACTAATGTATCAGTTGTGCTTAAAGAGGCATACAATGGACAGAACAGAGAACATTGTGTAGCTGGGATAATCCCTTAGAAGATTTATCCTGACGTTGCCTTGAGGGGAATGGTGGGAGCAAGAAGCAGATCCCATTCCCTCCCTTTCTAACTCTCTATCTCTCTTTCTTTGAATACATAGTCACTATCACATCTCCTGATCAGCCCTGTTTACTTATATTGCATTGTATTCTTTAATATTCCAACTAATCCGTCAAGTGTAGAGATTTAGCCTAAGATTACAGTGATTTAATGAACTTTTGATGATACACTACTCGCGTATGAAGCCCTAAGGCGTGTTCTTGATGCATGTTACTCGCATTTGTATGTGTGTGTATGTTAAGTAAGGTGGCTGTCTTCATCTCTCAATCTCGGGCGATTTTGACTGTTACAAGATAGCGAGAGCATTGCCATCGATGGTGTGATAGCTTCCCTTAAGCTACGTGAGCTCCAGTAAGTAGTTTGCATTTAAAACAAACATGAAGGACAAGCTAGACATGAACGAGGAGAGCTTGAGCTTTCTTAATGTTGTTTTAAGTAATTGTATTTAACAGAATAATGGTAAATGGACTGTACTTATATAGCGCTTTATCCAGTCTTTAAGACCCCTCAAAGCGCTTTACATACTACATGTCATTCACCCATTTACACCCATTCATACAGAGCAGTGTATGTTACTCTAGGACCTAACATGCATACACATTCACACACCGTTGGCCATGCCATCGGGAGCAACTCAGGGTTAAGTATCTTGCCCAAGGATACATCGACATGTTGACTGCATGGGCTGGGATCGAACCCACAACCTTCTGGTTGAAAGACGACCGCACTCCCTCGCAGCCACAGTCGCCTCAATAATCGTCTTAAGTCTTAAGACACCTGATTCCCTTTTTAGATGGAACGGAGCCTTGATCGCAGGTTTATTATATATTTTATATATAGGCCTGAGTTCAAAAGCAGCCACCTGGAGATGAGTGAACTATTATTTCTGTGGTCTGGGTAATGACCCCGGTGACTTAATTTTCAGCAGAACTCCAACAAGCAAGCCACAGAAGGGTAATTGCAAGTTAGGACAGACAAGCCCATATTACAAATGTACCATCCGTGTTTTAACCCAAGGTGAGTTGCGCTGCATGGCAACAAAGCAAACAAGCCAGAATACATTTGGATAACATCTGTTTTCTGTTCATGAATTCTATCAGTTGGAGCATTCTGTATGTGCAATTACTCAAACCAATCACATGCAAAAGCTTTTTCAATCTGGCTCCTTGAGTGCTGTCACTAGTTATTACAATGCATGCTATTTAGCAAAAGTGCATTTGCAGTTTCAAGAGCATCCCAAGATATTAGTGGCATCTAATTGCATTACCTGGAGGAGACTGATGGCGCCAGTTAAAACGGCTGGCCCCAGTTCAGGCTGTGTTGAAGGCAAGTGCTTCTTTACAGGTTATACGTCATGTGTCTGACTGGAATCTTCTGTCGACTAAGTGATTTTCTGACAGCTTTAAGCCTCCAGTCGCCTCACCAAATACCCCTATTCCCTCTGCAATCGTACATCTTACCATTAATCCACTTTCACCCATGTGAAACCAAAACAATGACAGAATGTTAATGGCAGCTAATGCAGCCACATTTTGATTGCATAAGTCAAGATTTGCACTCATTAACTGGGTTTGAATTGATTCATGCATTCATGCTTGTTTACCTAGCAATAGTTTAAAGTGTCCCAGCAGTGCAATCCATATTAATGCAGACCAGCTGTGAGGCTCACTGCAGCACTTGTCCATTAAAGCCTTGAAAAAGCCAGATTTCATTTTTTCATCGTTCATCATTCATTCATTTTAAACGACTACCGATCAAATCTGTACATCTCTTTACCGTTTTGTTACACTGCTAATGTCATCTGAATAATAGACGGATATCTCCATACGGCTCTGCTTTGCCAAGGTCACAGTACAGTTTCCATTGAAATAGAAAATAGTTCTCTCATGGGCAGCTCAACATCATTTCCTGAAAGCCACAGGCAAATCTTGATGACTGAGAATACAATAAGGTGAAAACTGCCAAGTGACCCTCACAGGATATGTCTCTAGCACCTTCTGTCTTCCATTTCTAGATTTAGTAGGGACCGGAGGGTATTTTACCTCACAGTCCTCACATAGTCCATTGGGACCCTCATCTTGGGAATAGCATGCCAGTTTTATTGAGCAGGGAGTGGCAGTGGAGAGAGACGAGGGCCCTCAGAGACGCCTGTTTTTTTTCCATATTAAACTGCAGAGAGAGGAGCTTAAGATCTCACTGGTGAAATGATTTCCATTTTCGAAATCAAAATGCCAAAGTAGCATAATTATGGAGACTGTGACATATCTATCTCTGTTGTTGGTGAGAGATGTTATCCTACGTTAATGATCCCAGTCCTTCTCATCTTCTCCTATTACTTCTTCCCCACCTACACATTCCTCTCTTTCTCCCCCATTTCTCCCTTCTCCCCTCCCTTGCACCAGTACCCTTCTTACTGAATCGCAAACCTCTAACTCCTCCTTTTCTGCCTCACTTCCTACTGAGAGTAAAATGTCTATCTATGGGAATTTATAGTCACATTAATATGAGCAAAGGATGTGGGGTAATAAATCCCTTTCTTTCTCCCAATGAGCCATAAGAAGAGGTGATAAAAACAACTTTTCTGTTGTTGTGCGCTTTTGCCTCGTGGAGTGAGAAAAAAAGCTATGTTTGAAGATCAGATTAGTCTTCAGGGAGTCCGACCTATTGGGACTGTTAACCTTTAGCCATTCAGCTATAAAGCAAGTGAGTTCCATTAAAATACATAATGCATGAAGTGCCGAGATTGCATGCCATTGATCAGCACTTGAATAAATTGAGTTGAAATCCTATTAACATAACCAGTTACACATAGAGTGAGATGAATAAAGTGCAGTATAACACCTGCAAAAATTAGCCACCATCAGTCACAGTTTTGTGATGGTTGAAGTGGTCAGGCTAACTGAAGGCAATTTAGAAATTAACAGTAATGAACTATAATTCTAGCTATGTATGCAACGAGTTGCTGCTTTCTTTGTCATCTCTCAACTGCATTTTAGATGCGGTTATTTTTACCACTAAACATACGACTGGGGATCTAAAATTATTTCAAATATAGTACATTTGTTAATCAATCACCCTCAAACCCTTGATGGGACCATTTATTTGATTTAATACAGAACTCATATCAGTTCAAATGTGTCACAAAAGCAAAAGTATCATTTCTACTAAGAATATTGTTTTTATTGTTGTTCATCGGTTCTTGTTGATCCCGTTGGCTAATTTTGAAAAGTTGCCATGAAAGACACATAAGAGCGGCTTAGCCTGATGGAATGTAGCATCTGAGGCGGCATCTTGACCTGTGGTGCCTGTCTGCTTCAGTGCATTTGAGAGTCTATGGAAAGAAAAATGACCCCTCCCCCCAAAACCACACTCCACTCTTCATCGTGAAGCATGTGCTTACCCCTTTTAAAGTGGTTGCACGCTAACATGTCATCGTGACAAGTAGCCCCCATCTCCTTAAATGCATGCATGCCACTTAAATGACTTTTTGTGGAACAAACATGCCATGGCATTTTATAACAAATGTGTTTCTGTTGCTACTCCCCCTCCTTCTTATCAGGAATAATTAGGTCAATTAATTCAGGTGGATACCCAGTACAACATATGTGTTTTCAGATTAGGTGCAGGGGAGGCTCTGTCACCCGACCTCGTGCAGACTGGGAGATGACCCAAATTAAATCATGTTTCCTCCCCACCCACTGCTCCCCCTTCCTCCTCAGAACCCCCTCGCCACCGCCCCCAAACCATCATACCCCACCCCCCTTCCGGTGCCGTGCCAGCCGCCCCACAACAATGCCAGAGAACGTCTTCCAATAGCAGCTCCTTAATGAAATAGTAATTGTGACTGTGACTCGCATGCATCAGTTGCTCTCCTGTCCTGTTCTGTTTCATTGCACACTACACAGAGAAGTGTACTGAGTTCCCGCTTTGTAATTTCATTAATGCTCAGTTTCGCACCTCAGTGTATAGTTTGTTTTCATTACAGCTTTATATTAGCTGTAAATCTTTACCGAGCCTTGTGCATTATTGTTCAAGGTCTTAATATCTTAAGAAATGTCGCACAGAGTATACCGCATCTGCTGGAGAATCGCATTTGCTAGAGTTACACCCAATGAGTGAGATGCATGAAGTGCGCTGAATATTCCCTTAAGGAGATGCGTAATGGGATTTTTGTGTGGTGGTAGTAACAGCTGTTCAGAGAGACATAAGAGTGTGACATATTTAAGATCAATATATCATTTATTTCACCCTGAGTCTATAATGGGCCCGCAATTGTATGCTCCATTACTGGACACAAGGGCCTAGACTGCTGACCAATCCCATCTAATGAAAACAAATGTACTGGCATGCCGAAGAAAATAAATTCACTACACAACAGTTCAGGTTCCAGTGTCATTTGGTATGCGAACTGTGGGCCTGGTTAATGCAGAACGGCAGGCCTAACAACTCAAGTGTGTCATTATGTGTGGGCAGGGAGAGGAAAAAGCCAAAAAGTGTCCTAATAGCAGACTCCTGCTGAAACTGGAATGTAGTTATACGTTTTATAGAAATGTTACTGTAATGCCGAACAACATGTAGAACAATGATCAAGAACATATATATTTATCCTTTTGATTTGAATTGCAGATTTTGTTACCGAATTAGAAATTATGGATGGTGTTGCGACGTTTCAATGCACGTCTCTCATAGCTCTTTCATCAAAAGCACAAATGAGATCAGGACTATTACTTCCAAAGTACCCATGCTGATCTAACATCAGTTTTACCTTTAGATCACGCTGGAAATGGAAGAAAAACAAGGACATATTTAGTGATCCCAGATCAGCACACCTCCTTTGAGAGGAGTTTGATGAGCATAGCTCCCGATTAGATTAGAGGCTTCGCACTGATGAATGTAATCCATCATCTGGTAAGCAACGGAAATATATGACAATTTACTTTCAGTTATTCTGTCATAAACCCTTAGCTTTTAGTTTTCTGAGTTGCATAACTACAAACAGAATAAATGAGTACAAGTGAAGGCTCGTGGGGCGACATGTTTCATAAAACGTAGGGGATTTTGATTTGTGACCATGACAGACATTGAGAATACTGCTTTCTACGTTGAAAGGGTTTATTTATTTATAATTTGTTTCATTCTTGCGTTTCGTTTCTTTGTTTCACCTTTTGCCTCACCACTGCAGGCAAAACAAATGTGTGGCGGTTCCATTTCATCAACTAAACTCGGAGATAAAACATGTAAAAAACTGGATGTTTTGTGAATTCTTCACCACTTTATTCGTTTGCGAGACGACAACTTCTTTGAACTTGATTTTCCCCCCATGGTGCAACAACTGTGTAGCCCATGAAGTACATAAGCGTATTTGGCACCGAGGGAATGAGCTGATCATCTTCTCAACACAAATCTTTTGTTTTTGTTATTCATGTCATATTTCTGTCAGGTGTGGCAGCTTATCAAGCTGAAATAATGAGGCCATGTTCCATGATTAGTGACAAAACTCTTTAGATATGTATTTGATTATAAACAGTTGCTTTGTCAAATAGTTTATTCTTGCAATTATTCCAACGAAGATCCTACCACCATTTATTTGTATCGTTTACATTCAGACTGAATTGTAGAATTGTTGCTTTTTGAACCAGAAAATAACGTACTAACAGAGGCTCAAATCAAATTAATCGTAACAAATGTCTGCATATGGTGAACATTAAAACCATAAATGCAGGGAACGAGTTTAAAAGTGGGCGTATTAATCTAATTGAGGCAGAATCTGTTGGGTAACATGATAGAGGGTTGTGGGGGAGTTTTAGCTGCTAAGGAGTTTAATGTTTATGCTTTTTGGTTTTATAATTCCTAATACCCATTAAGTGACAGGAAAGTATTCCAATATGGAGTCTTACATTTCCCCTGTCGTGTGATTATGGTGTAAATATTATAATTGGACCAATATTACACATATTATAACTAGTCACACTGAGTTTCATGGTTTATGTCATGCTGTTAAGAATTGATAAATGTTGGTAAGTGTTGTCTGAAACATATCACGCACAGTGTGATCAGAAAGAGCCGAGCCTCACATCCATTCAAGCGCTTCAAAGAATAAAGTGCAGGTTTTGTATGAACTCTTTGTATGCTTCCTGCACAGACAACAGCTTGACAGTTGGTTTCAAAGAACATCTCAGCACCTGAAGGGAGGAGTGTAAGGATGGAGAAAATAACAAAAGTAGTTCAGTCATGCACATCACATCGTTCTTGTTTTTATTAATCCCTACTGTACATCTCTTCAGCACTTAAAACAGACTTTAGCTAGCACCCTCTAACTCACATCAAAGTCAACACTTGTTTGTTGTTTCATCTTTAGAAATAGACATTTGCCCAAACAACTCACAGTAACATGTCTTGTTATGCAAATAGGCAGGCAGGAGTTCACGTTCTTCTCAGTGTAGGGTAGTGCTGGTTTCACATCAGGTTACAGTTTGAGGAAAAGTGATGAACTGAGTGAATGAGATTATCACTTCCTTTAGGTGATTTCAATAGCTCCAGCTGATCTAAGAACAGATATAAGGATCCCAAGTAGTTCGCTTTCTGTCAGTTAAAACTGCTGAAATCTGACTATACCCAGGCTCCAATACAACCAATTTTAAACAGCGAAAGTGTGATTGCATCTGAATGATATTGAACAAGGCGTTTCTAATCCAATCACATTTGTTCAGATACTCTGCGTGTTTTGTTTTGGGCACTGTCTGAACCATTTACCTTCATTTTACTCGATATTGCAGGGATGTAACTAAACTATGTGTCACCTCCTGTTTCAATATTAGCTGATTTGAATCACATTCCTCCTCTTTGGTGCACGTGCCACATTAAAACTTAATTAACTCTCCATCCACCACATAAAGGTGAATGGAGAGTTATGTGAGTCGAATGTGCATAATGCAGGAAGAGCTTCACAGAGCAGGGTGGGCTAAAATCAGACTAATTTAAATAATTGACTTTATATATATGCTGTGTTAAATAAATAATTAAATAAATAAATAACACCTCCGGATCATAGCTTGGGTTTCTCATTAGGAGGCAAGCTGTGCAACTTCGTGCTTAAGAATGACAGTCAAGTGAAGCAATTGCAATAATTACAGCAGCAAGGAAAGAGTGCGTGCGCTTTGGGAGAGGTGGGGGCTTAACGGAAGGCAATGAGGAGGGAGGCGCAGACTATCTACAGGTGCCTCTGATTAAGGGTAATCTGGGCAGCCCTCCCCTTTCTTATCTCTGCAATGAGCCCTGCTGCCTCTGGGTGCCTGGAGCACCGTGGCTGCTCGGCGTAATGAGCTCCACAGCCATACAGTGGATGGCCCGCAGGACAGTCCCTGCGGTGCCATAATGAGCACTCCAGTGTACCAATTCCTGCTCCCCACAAAGGGGCCCCCCAAGCCTGCCTCCCCTAAGACATGGGTGGGAACGGCTTGTTCGCCAAACCTCCCGTCACAACATGCCACTTCAACTCCCATTCTGAGGTAACGGCATCCCCTCTGGTTCGGTGCGATGTTCCCACGTGTGTGGTAGGAGGGATGGCCTGGAGCCCAGGCTTGGCATCAATCACTCTACATCGAGAGTGAGGCGAAAGGCAGAGGCTGCGATAGGGATTGAGTTGCAGCAAAGATAGAGGGGAGGCACGGGACTTTAGGATGGAGTGCCAGGTGAAGAGTGAGGACAGCTGAAGTGGCCGGGGATAGAAAAGGTAAATGATGGTAGAGAAATGGAGAGGGTGAGGTAACTGACAGATGGAGTGTGAGAGAGGCAACGGAAGATAAACTGTATGAGAGGGAGAGGTGGAGTGAGAGAGGAGTATATGGGTATAGTGAGGTCTATAGAGGAGGGTGGGTAATGAGGGGAGGGAGAGAGTCATAGTCCAAGGTGAGAAAAGGTTGAGAGAGAGAGAGAGAGGCTCTTCTGCCAAACAGCGGCCCCTCTGTTGGTTCTGGGCTGGATCTGTGTGTTTAAGAAACTGCACTGTTGTGCTTTTGTCTCTTAAACAACCAGGAGGTGGGTGAGAGGATCGACGGGACTGACCACAGAGCAGGGCTTTGAAGCTGCCTCACGCTGAGAGAAACTGTATTGGATTTAGAGAGACTGCCTTTCAAAAAGAAAGAAAGGAGAGAAACAGATCAAATATAAAAATAAATCAGGAATAAATACAGAAAATCAAAGAGAAACATTTGCATCATTTATGTATCCTTATAATATAACATTAAGTTATCTTGACATCCCTCATACATGTGCTTTTTCTCATCTGTATTTATGTCAAAGGTTAGCATAACAATTACAATTTCTCACATAACATTTATCGCCTGTATACAGATAGCAAGATGGCAATCATGAACACGGGTAGCATTCATTAGGATATTCACAATCATTAATTGTGGTCATGAACGATTTTCCCGGTTAAAAACATCAAGCGGCATGTCTTTCACTGTGCGAACGCCTGCGCATGTTTGTGTTCTTAGACTTTTGTGAAGTCCACGAGAAAAAAGGCCCTCATAATCTTTCATCTGTGCTGAATATTTCTACCGTAGTATTACAGCAGCTGTTGCAGCCATATGTGTTCCCTTTTGCTCTTTTAGAGGTGTAGTAAACTTGATATTCCACAAACTAAAATATTTTGCTTGTTCAATGGCAGGTATTCAGATCACAACTTCAACTACTGGCAACTGAAAACAATACATGTTTTCTTTCTGCAGTAATACAGCCAGGGATGGAGTAAGAGTGCAATATTATATACCAATACAGTACAAATGAGAAAGTTTTGCACTACAATAGCTACATCTGTATCGGAAAGGATTAGCATGGTTGGTAGGATTGTGCAGTGTGTCTTATTTTAATTGCTGTGTATTTAAAGTAACTTCCCATTGCTCTTCTTCTTGAATAGAACCTCTGCGGGCCAAAAACTGTCTTTTCAGAAAATGGTTCCATCTGGGAATAAGGATTACATTATTATTATTATTATCTTGTGAGGGATTAAGGATTTGTCTCAACCAGCGAGTGTTGCCCTGCAAAATACAAGTAAATCACAACACAGTCTGACAAAGTATATTGTTCAGATCCTAAAATATATATATAAAAAACAATAAATCTTGAAAAAGGAGATCCCACCACTGCCACTCTGGTGGCAGGATATTTAAACGCCTGTGAGGAGTCTAAGAGGACAGAGGGACTGGCTATAAAGTGGGCTATAGATTCATTGAAGTATTACCTTCTTGGAAGAGAGTTTGTGTTGCAGACAGACCACAGACCTTTGAAGTGGATGCAATCTAAGCAGCATCAGAATGCAAGGATTTTACGTTGGTGCCTAGCCCTCCAGCCATACCAGTTCACCATACAGTATTGTCCCGGTAAGAACAATCTTATAGCTGACTATCTTTCTCGTTTGCCTGACCTGTGCAAGCCAGAGGGGGAGGAGGTGTGAAATGTGAGGAAGCGCGCACACACTCCCTCACTAACATGTTGGTCTTAACTATTTGTTTGTTAAGAAAGGTAGTACATGTTTTTCTCTGAGTTGTCTTTATTTCAGTTAAAGTTATAAAAGCAGTTTACATAGACAAACTAATAAAATGAGTCTAAATTCGTTTGTCAGTCTGTAAAACACACAAGCACCAAGTAATCACCATTTCCTTTGTTCAGACCGGGAGGCCATCTTGTCCCAGTGCTCAAAGGGGGAGCACAGCACGCCTCCAAAGTACTCCTTATATGTGCCGTATGAGTAGGCGGAGTCTTGGACGCGATTGGTCAGGAAATGTGTGATTTTATGAGTGTCAATTAGGTTAAAAACTATCCGTTTTAAGCAGACCTTGTTGTTCTTGAAGGTATAATATTTATGGCGATGCAATAATGAATTTACTTAAGCCTTTAGGGTTTTATTAAAGGTAGACAACAGTGTTTAATTTTGTATTTAACCCTTCACTTCACTCCACTTTCAGAACCATGACCTGATTGGCCAGGTTGGAGTGGGAAGGCGGGCAGTCTCCTATAAATGTGGTTGGGAAGAGAGGGGAAGGGGCATTCGTTTTTGTGTTTGTTCCTTGCTGGTGAATGCAGCACCAGGCATGCAGTTTGTGTTTCTGTGGAATAATGTGGAAGGCTAAGAATAAAATGCCTGTTTATTTTTTGCAAGAAAACCCTCTCTCCACGTATCGTTCTTTCACCTGCACCTCACATTGTAACACTCAACCAGTGAGTGTTGCCCTGCAAAATACAAGTAAATTACAACACAGTCTGACAAAGTATATTGTTCAGATCCTAAAATATATATATAAAAAACAATAAATCTTGAAAAAGGAGAGGTTTTACATCCTCTGAACAAGGGCAATGTGCTGTTTTGACATGTGTTGACATGTATTGACGGCATGTCATAGAATTGAGGTTTGGAAGAAGACTGATGTTTGGCAGCATAGTTCAGCTACAGTTCCAGTAACATTTGTCTCAATAAGATGTTGCAATCATAAAAGCTCATTCCATCTCCGATATGTGAGATAGACAACAGATGAATACATTCCAGAAATTGCAAGCTGGTTACAAACAAGCTTTTTCTGACTCCATAGCACCTATTTCCCTCGATACATTAGCAACCATACACTTGCATTTGCATGTCAAAAAAGAGCTAACCAAGCATGTGCATTGTATTTCACAGAAAATGAGAATATTTTTAAATGTTAACTAATGGTATGATAAGTATAAAGAACACTTATCAGCTTCTGTGTTTCATATTGAGGGCATAACATTGGTATTATGACTTGTTTTCACATCAGTCTGGGCTTCAGTGCAAGATACAGAGAGGACACCACAACAAAGCACTGCCCACGGCCACAATTGACCTTTGGGGTTCTGATCCCTTAATGTGTTTCTCTGTGTTGGTGCTGATAAAGCCTTCATTCGCCTCTGTCCAAATCTATAAAGCTTTTTCCAAAGATGCTGGTAATGTGGATTGAGAGACACACATATCCGCCCCATTCCATGGCCGTAACCTCTGCCTCTGCCATCGATAGCTCTAATAGGTGTTTAGAAGGCCTTGTATGTGCCTCTCTTTGATAGCTGGATGATGGTTCGGCTTGTCATTCAGAGAAAAACGGTTTGTGTTGAGGGGGTGGGGCAAAAGCTGGGTTACAATTTTAAGAGAGGTCCGTTGAACATCTCAGATACATTTGTAACAACATAGATTTGCATACTTCATGGATGTCCTCCTAAAACACAAAACAAAGTATTGCTATTTCATCTGTGTTGAACGGCTCAGTTATTATGTTAGAAACACATGTGGGGATTGACAGGGCTGCCTGAAGGGCTACATGTTACAGATTGATTTCTGTACCACTCTAGTTATTGACCATGTCTTTAAGACAGTATTTCATTCTAAATGACTGCAATTTGAATTTACTTCTCTGTCTACATTCCCCATACCCCAGTCGTGATTTGTAAGACACTTACTTAAGTAGAACATGCTTATGTCGAAAACATTCCTTGTTAATCAGAGTCCCTTTGTCTAACTATCCTGAAGAAGAAGCCACCATTTTACCTCTATGAATAAAACTACTTTACAAAAACAGGGCGCAAGTGCCTAAAGGATGAATCCAGTGGCTATATGCTCATTCAAGATGAGATTGTAAAATTGATTTGCCATGTTTATTCGTTTTTCACATCTTTTTGACAGTTCTTGTATATAATGTAATTAATTGTGATGATGTCATTATCTTTTTTATATATTTTTCAGAGCAAAAGCTAGCTGGATTGCTCTAAGCGATATAATATAAGATAGGAATGATCGCTTAAAAATAGAATCAATATAACCTACATTTCTTGTTTTAAGTATTCCTTAATTACATTAGTTTACTAAGGAAGAGCCCTGGGATCATAACATTATTTACTGTCTTACCCCCTACATTTTGCATTGGGCTTTCAGCAGCCAACTGCTACTTGGCCAGAAGAACTCTCCGCTGAGGTTTACGAAACCAATGAGATTATTTCTGCTTGCATAGCAGCTCTGTCTCTGTAAAATGTTTGAATAGCTTAAACCCCAATCTGCCCACATGTCCTGGTTCATGTGTGGCCGACCGTAACTCCCCAGACTGGGGGTTTGGTCGAGGCGTTTCTGCCTGCTGGTCGTGTGGAACACATGCCTGGCACAACCAGTACATGAGGGGAATGGCACACAGCTGGTTTGATTGGGGCTCTGGCCTTAATCGCCCATGTCTCTGCCATCAGTGCTCAAGGAGCAGTCACACACATGTTAACTGTGCTCATACAAGGGAAACTGATTGGAGCCTTCCAGATTCATTCCCAATAAAATACTGAGTCTCGCTCAGACAGATAAAATGCTGGTGTTGCATTGTGAGATGGGTATCAATGTCTAACGAGAAAGCTTGGAAATCGCATTCAACAAGATACTTCAAGTCTCAATTCTCATGCAGATGAAGGTCTACCAGTCTATTTTCAGAGACCCTACTGTTAGGAGCAGAATTGTGGATGCTAGTCTATGCGCTATAGATAAATATGTCTTCTTCTGTAAAATGCATTATCCATGCATTGTTTAATCCTGAACCTGGTCACCGAATGCAACATAAAAAACACAGGGGTTTGAAAGGTGCATGTTCGAGCACCTCTGCAGAGAGAGACTGCTGATTAAAACAGAGCGCCTTCTCTGTAATTTGACAAACAGAATATTATTAGCATACATTTGCCAAATGTACCCCCAAATTGTGGCCATTCTTTTGTTCTCTAGTCACACTGTTGTGAATAATCAAAATCTGGAAAGAACTGTATAATTTCCGATCCATTTTCTTAAAATGCCAGCAAAATGAGGAAAGTGGACTGGCTAAAGCGGACCACATGCACCGGCTCATTTGACTTGATAAGATGGTGTGTATTTTCATTTATCAAAATAAAGTTTAGCCTGAGCGTTGGAAGCAGTCAATAACAATGGCAGCTAATGTAATTTTGAATACACTTAATGCTCTGCTCACCCAACTAGAGAGAGAACTGCAGTAGTAAATTGGTTAACAGTTGATGATAAGCTCAACAGCAAAGCAGCATCCAGGCATTTGATTGAGGATATTAATGGTTGTTTAAAACAGGAACAATGAAGTGACGACTACAGTGATGCTCTTGAGAGTAAGGTCTGCCAATGGAGGACGTTGATTATAGTCACTTGTAAAGGACATCAGCAACAAAATAGTAGGTCATTGAAACTTAGCAAAAACTATAATTTCTAACCAAAAGAAGAAAAGAAAAAGCTCAGCCTCATTTCAGGATAATTGTGTTTTTATATGAAAAGCAGCTTCACACAGATATATTCACACAAACAGACCTCTCTTAATCTTTCTGAGATACACACTCATATGCATGCACACTTGCACACAAAATACATAAACAAGCACAAATGCAGTGCACAAACACAAAGCAAATGTCCTCACAAAGTAGATGAGCTCCACTCTGTGTCGAATTGGAAGCATCTGCAAAGCCAGTTCCTCTCGGCCGTGGAGGCGTGCATCAGCCGGCAGAAGCGCCTGCTTGGTGTCCCAGGGTGGCTCGCGTTAACACTTGGCCTGCTCCCTCGCCACTGCCTGGATCAGAGAGGCCCACTGCTATCATCTAGGCGCTGGCAGCAGAGAGGCTAGGCTTTGAATGACAAATTGGTTAGAGGGAGTGAGTGACGAGCGCAGGCCAAGAAATATACTTTGAAGAGAGAAATGCATTCCGGTTTGTGACAAGCATGCCGCATTATATGGTCAAGTGTACAAGTCTGACTCCCGCCATGTGGATTGATCCGGATCCCAAAGACAACTTAAATGAGGCGAGGCTCTCTCATCAAGACAATGCCAAAGTGATTATCTTAGAAAGTCACCCACAAATATGACTGGATTAGAGAGCTTTTCAGCACATAGTCTCTCGCCTCGTGGCCTCAATTTGTACAAAACTGCCCCCTCGTTTCCAAACTATCTAAGCCATTTTGTAGTGTTTGCCTGTTAGCTGATGTTTTAGACACACATTTCTGAATACACTAGTCATTATTTCCAGTCATCCATTGAGACCTCTCCCCTTAAAAAACGGAACATTTACATAACGCACTCAAGACATTCACAGGGATAATCAGCAACACATCTTGTTGCTTGAATAAAACCAGGATAATATCTCTAATTTTTTTATCAGAATGTATTATTTAATTTAATTATGTAGTAAACTCCTCATTTCCAAATGACTTTTTCCATGATTACAGCCAGCAAATAAGGATACCTCTTTACAGTTTGTCAGAAAGTGATATTAAGAAACAAATGTTGTTTTTCTGTTTAGTATTGAGGTAGAGCTTGCACTTTGGTACGATTCTTACAAGGTGTTGACCTGTGACTGTAGCCAAATATTAAAACATAAATAAAGTCACCCTCTGTCTCACTTGCAGGTAGTGGAAATATAAAAAGCTTGAAACTTAGAGAACATAGAGACTATGTGACCTGATTTTTAAAGGCATGTCATGGGCACAGAATTGATACAAAAACATTTGTTGAGCTACTGTTTTTATTGTTGTACACAGTATCTCAATATAAAACTGCAAGCCCTTTCCGTAGGTATCAGGTTTCTGAAAGCGTAATGTCCTAATGCAAAGTCCCAGCAGTTGTATAGGCAGGAAAAACAATATTAAGCTTCCTCAACATATTTTAGATTATCATAAACCCACATGGTATGAAATCCTGTTCTAGTTAATCCACAGCAATATTGCACTTGTCAAAACAATCCATGGTTCCAGGGACTCTTCAAAATCACAGGGACAGAAACAAAAGAACACTAAATATCAAATGATGAGGTCTGGTGATAGAGGCTGGCTGTTTGATGTTGGAGCTTGCTAGATTCCAGTCTATATCAGGAGAAGAAAATGCAATAGAGGATTTGCATAAATATCAATTCATATACAAAATAAAGCTATAAATCTAAGATCGTCTTTATAGTTCACGTTTTGTTTTCGTTATTAAAAATGTATACAATTATACAAACTATTTAATCACATTTCTCAGTCATGCCCATTTGGATGAATGGGTGATTTGTATGTGGTCCTGCAGTATACAGTGAGTTTGTTCTAAACAGCGTTGTAATTACATTGTTTTTCTGCCGGATTGTTGGCACCTTGGTCAAAGGCAAGCTCCTGTGTAGCTCCAGGACTCCCTCTCATGTAAATTAGGGCTCTTTCCTTGCCAAAGCAATCATGACATTGCACCGGTGCAATGCTAGGTCTGCAAATAAGCCATGTCAGAAGCACACACACAAGACACCAGATTTAACCCTCTTGAATTTCCTCTGTGAGCAAACTGCAGAGCCGGCATCTCGAGAATTTGGTTTGAAGTTGTAGAGTATTTTACTTTTGTTGTCAAATTGCTTTGCAAATGAGGCCCACCCTGGCATAGTTTCAAAGAGCTTGTGCTATATGTGCAGCTTCCTTCAGGCTCTAGTTTCTGAACCTTCATCATTTTGTATGCATATGCACAGTACTGCACTAAGCTCACATGGAAGACTAGATAAACATGCCAAGCCGAGACGAAGATGGAAGGCAGTATACTTATGTCTTGTCTGCCTGTCTCCATGTTGTTTATGTGTTCTTCAACTTGACTGACATGGTCTATCAGAAACATGGCAGGTAAACAGTATGAAAGCCTTCTAGGTTTTTACCCATTAAAACGATATTCAATCATTTTTTGATGGCCTTTTTTTTGTGCCTGAAACCACGCCTCATTATGATGCAAGGTTCCAATGTCATTCACATTGAAAGGTTGTGTTGCTTGAAGCCCCATCAAAATAATTGTTTTGATATGCCCCATTTTTTTTCTTGGCAATGACACTAATAGGGGGTGATCGTACATTGAGGATAAAGAACATTTTTTGAGGTATGTTGACTAAATTTGAGCTGGCTCACAGTTATAGGGTTTTAGTCTGGGCATCATGGAAAAGGCATTGCTTTGCGATACAAGTACTGCATGTCCCTTTGATTGCATGTCCAAGTCTCCCTCTAAATAATAATAATGCAGGGATTGAAACACTGCATAATAGCCCGAGGCTCAGAAATTGCTAATGAACAGCAGCGGGGTGCAGTTGGGGGTGCGGAGGGGATCTGAAACCTTACTTCCTGTTTCAAAGGCAAATAATCTGTGGTCGCCTCTCCCTACCTAACACAACTGTGTCATTGCCTCAAAAAGGAGTTGGAAATGTAAAATACATACGTTCTATATGGGAAAAAGCTATAAAGGACACCACAGTGGCTAAAATAAAAATGCATTTAACGCTTACCCATCTTACAGTACATGTTATAAACGTGTTAATACGCTTGTTACATTCTCTTTTCTGACTGTCTGTCAGGTGGTTTTCTCACAGTGCACGGAACCATCAAGCCAAGGGAAATCCATGGAGAGGGAAAGGAGACAGAAGGCAAGAAAAAGAGAATATATTTGGTGCTGTGCTGCAGATCAAAAACATGGCAGTCACATGATCAAAGGCATTTGATAATCCTTGAACTACATTGCTCCTTTAATCCTAGTGCGAGGACTATATTTTATTGGATGGGGGGGTTAATTTTGGGGTGGCAAACAGAGCTAGAAAAAGCAGTTACTAGCTGCTGGAAACACAGTTTACTAAATGTAGCATGCCACTTTTGAGGTATCCGGGGAAAGACGACAGTATAGAGCCCCCTTGTGTGTGTGGAGAATGGAGGCTGAGCTGATGGGGCTGGAAACACAAATGTGCCACAAGTCCCTGTCCACTCAGCACTGAATAGTGCTCTTGTTATTTCATGGGGCTTGTAAGGGAAGTTGGCTTGTTGAATGTGACTAGACTACTACATCTGGCAAATAGAAACAGAAAGGAAGTTACAAGGTTTGGGCAAAATGTATTTTACGCAATATGTAATCTTGGTTGTTTCTGCATTGTACTGAAGGTTCACCTCAATATGTTTTATTCAGCACATACTGTAATTAAGACAATTTGCAGGTTATAACAGTTTTCAAGTGAGAGTAATAATTATGCTTAAGGAAGAACATCCTAAGGAACAGCAGGATGGATCCTTGCCAAACTAGCATGTCTCCAAGAAATCAGACAAAAACACATCATGTTTCAGTTTTCTTTCCGTTTCCTCAGAAAATACATGTTGTTGTATATCCTAGCATTCTGTTCTTTGTGCCTCATCAAATTACAATAACCACCCCAAGCACTCTGACCAGACAAAAACATCAATACATGGTGTAATCCAAGTCCCTCTGTTGCGAGCCTTGTCAATAGTGTTTCCCTATCAGATGCAAAATGTTCCAGACCAAAATGGGTTGAAAAATGGCTGCAGTTTTTTCTTTTCTTTTTAAAATGTATCTTCCTATGACATGATCACCATCCCATTTGTGTATTCTGTATACATATGAGTTATTGCTCACAAACTGCATGCTTTCTATAATGGTGAGCAATTCATTATTAACAACTACCTTTACACATCTGTGTCACACTGGAGCTTTGTGACACAACAACATGAAAAGTGATGTTTTGCTCTATTCAAAATATAAAATGAGATTGCACTGGGCAGAAAGAAATCAGAAAAAAATAAAACAACAGTGATTATAGCCATGGGAGATCTTGCTATTTGTTTGTGTTTGAATCCAGGAAAGGCTTAGAGATTTAGATTCTCGATGGCTGGTATCAAGCTTAAACAGGCTGCCTTATGCATTAAAGCACTGAATCCAAGGAAGTTTGTACAAAATATTTGTGTCCGTAAATATTGCTTCTATCACATCATTTGTGTATTACAATGATTGATGGACATGGCATAGAAACCCTGTTGTTCACTTGCAGTTTTAAACAGACTTCTCTAAATGTTCTGCTCAGGGAATTTACTGTAGCATATTTG
The DNA here is from genome assembly GCF_902827175.1 of Gymnodraco acuticeps. Lineage (NCBI taxonomy): Eukaryota > Metazoa > Chordata > Actinopteri > Perciformes > Bathydraconidae > Gymnodraco > Gymnodraco acuticeps. The sequence goes on from NW_022990699.1 coordinate 1,036,879, forward strand.
GGATCGGATTTGTGTATACTAATTACACAGAAGATGTTGACCTTTTGCTTTTGAATAGCACATCAAACTATCCTAGAGTGACTGGGAGTTATTCAATTAATTGGAAATGTTTGTGTAATGTTTTTCTGATGATTAACCATCAGTGGTGGTACAGGGCAGAATAATGTGCATATTTCAAAAGTTCAGGTTCATTTCATAATTAATTGGACTATCCCCATTCATCCACAATATACAATATATAACTCAAAATTGCATAAAACCAAGGGCATTCTGTTTTCACCACTGGAGATCTTACCATCTACTTGCATGCACCACACTCAAAACTAATTCCTTTTTTCTTGGTCTTGTCCTCAAAGAAAATAATTTGTGTTTATTTGTCACATCAATTAAGATATCATCGTTGTATAGACTTCTCAATCTGTAGGGAAGCATTTGTCAACTAATTCCATCATCCCAGCAAGGCCCATTTATCATGCATATTTAATGATACAGTGTTTATGCTGCAGAAAGCCGGGCTGCTTTTTGTTCTACTTTTAGAGGCCAGTGAGTGAGGTGTTCTGCTTCTAAGTTGCAATGAAATATTGATGTTAAGAGTCTGGAGAGTTCAGTGTCTTATCTGTCCTGGTGATACCATAAGGCAGGCATTAATAGTGTCAGGGAGCATCAGACGTACCACATGCACATAATTGAAAAAAGCACCTGCTTAAAAACCAACAGGGCCTTCCCAAGAGGAGTTTGCAGAGCCCATCCACACCCCTGCTGGGTTTGCCTCACCCATTGCTCTTTTGTTTCTCTCTGGGGTCAGCCGAAGATGGCTTCTGCTTCCCTTTTTTTCGATGGCATTGTGAGAATGCAAATACTTTGGATCTTTGCATAATCACAAGCAGCAGGACCATCTGTTGTTGGCTTGTTGACTTACCTTGCGTCTGCTTTTAATGGTGTTTTCTTGTATCTGAGTGATGTATTGGTGTATTAACAATGTGATAATCATTTAACCTAAAAAATGCATTCGGGCGTGTGTGCAGAAGTCTGAACATATGTTCACTAAAATCTTCTGACAGAAAAGGATTTATAATCTTTGTAAACGGATAGAAAGCAGGGAAAGTGGAAAACAAAACAAAAACATCACTATACCCACGCAGTGGGCATATGATAAGATGATATTGTCAAGATAAAGATTTAAAATATGACTTTCAACCAAAGCTGTGGTCTTAGATTAGTGGGCGGCAGACGAGCTTGTTGATTGAGAGTTGCTTAACCCCTCTAAAATATATTGCAAAATGCTAACGGCAAGGACTGGGAAATAAGCTGCAACTTCTGTCACTAAAGATTTACTGGGAGATGCCCTCCTCTGAAAACATGTCCCTGATAATGTGTTTTTCTTGTAGAACCTGAGCCAGACACCGGAGACGTCTTTTAACTCGCCGCTCCCCATTTGTCCTCATAAGGTAAGCTCCAGCTTTCTTTCAGGCAGGGGACAAACAACATTATGTAAAATCATTGAATATATTTTAATAATTACATTTTATTAGTAGGTTATTTTTACGTGTGCCCATTTACATCTGACATGTGTCATTCGCTTTAAACCATGTCAATGCCCTTGTCACATATGTGATGTTCTATCACCATATGTCTTTCTCAAGACTCTCGCCAAGGATATGCAAATTCATTTCTTCTAAAAAGAGAGTTTTTCATGTAAAAAACAGGAATATCTCTACGTTCCTGCTAGGCTTTATCTCTGCATTTCATTATGATTCAACGTTCATCTAACATGCGGCGAGAAGGGCAGATTTATTCAATGCTAATTAGCCCTGTACATGCACAGTCAAAGTCATCACTTCACTCTGATGGTCTCGAGTCACGCATATACTGACTGAAGTAACTTTCCCCTTCACTTCCTGCTCCTGCTGCATGCCTCTTGCAAATGTGATAATGTGCTATGTAGTGAAATTCACACAATTTCAGTTCACTTAGCACCAAATGTGTCAAAAATGCCCGTGTCCTTTTCTGGATGAATGGCCGGTATGGTGAGAGTGGCTTGTTGCAAGAGTGGACCTTGGTAAAAGGAGTCCAAAAGAGGGAAGCTGTCTGACAGCCTGTCATCAACTGTTCAAAGCATAACACTCCATAAATCGCTAATGCACGGCTATCTGTCTAAAAAGATGTTGGTGCCATTGAAAGTGCAGACGGTGGTATGACAATCAATAATAATACATGTCAGATCACTCTAATGGTGTGTCTATTCCTTTATTACGGGCTGCCACGTTTCCCTCTCATTCCTTCTTCTCCTGACTTGCTCTCTTTACATTTTCACACAGCTGATCAGGGCTGATGTAATGGGGTAACACCGTGGGTTTGCAGATCCTGTTATTCACGTTTTAGCTGTTAGCAGCGGAACGTAATCTCCCTCTAGTCAGCTCACATTAGTCTCCATGATCCGTACCAACCCAATATGTGCCGCGAATGCAATGGGCCAGCTGGGCTAATTTAGTATGTCAGTCAGCTCAGGAGGCTGGTAAAACGAGTAAATGGCTGATATGATTAATATGAAAAGAATATTCTGATTATAACGGCTCTCAGAATAGAATATCCTCTTTTTACACTTCTCTTCATCTGCATTGTGTGCAACCCCCAGATAGATAGTGAAATGAACACAGGGCTTTTAAACTGACTGCTCTGTGATTATATTAAGAGTGTGAGAGCGAGCGAAGACAGGGGAGGGAGGAGATCGGGTGCCCGAGCACTAAGTATATATAATTGCTTCTTGACACATTGGCCAAATTCTGCAGTGCCAGGATCTGAGCGAAGATGATTAACGGCTGTCCGAGTGGGTGGGCATTGCAGGTCGTTCAGGGCCTTTGGTTTCCATAGCGATCGTCTAAAGGCCATATATTGCATACTGAAAATCTCGGGGGTCCACACATTGTTAAACTACAATTATAACTCACAGAGAGAGCATTGTCGGTCCACCGCAAACTTTCAACCGCCAACAGCTTGCTGCTTTTTCACTCTCTCTCTTTTCCTTTATTTCCTCCTCTATTTTTCTTAAATGGTCTCCTCTAGCTGGCGAGAAGATAAAGAGTGAAAATCTTGCATTCTGTGAATAATTGATGAGTGGGCTCACCTCAGAGCATCATTACAGTACGGCAGTCAGGGTAAGAGGTGAGGGTAAGATCATATTTCTGACACAAGGCTTCGGGCGGTAGAAAATTGTGTCAGTTTTTCACAAGGTTTTCTTGTGAATCTACAGCATGAATTATAGTTTCTCATTATAGCACAACAGGATAGGAATGAATTGTTTAAAAGAGATGTGAGGGTTCATACATGTTCCCGTGCATAAACTGCAGAATGCCATTTGTAGCAAAGGGGTAAACAGAAAGGCAATATCTCTATTAACCGCATGTTTCTTTCTGTTACTGACAACATTTTATATTACAAATATGAAATCAAGTTCTTTGATATTGTAGGTGTTCTGGCCTACATTATAGTGTTTGTGTCTGTACAGTACATGCATAACTTGTGTGCATGCATGCATAAATACATGTTGTGTGTCTATGTGAACAGTGCATTCTAGTTAGGTGACAGATGGAGAGGGCAAGGCTGGGGGTGGGGATCAAGCACCTCTGACAGTATGGGGCCTTCACTGCACCCTGTTCCTGCCAGCTTTGAAATGGCTAAGGTAAACTAAAGCCGTGCAACAACAGGAGGCCATTTCACAGTTTTACTTTCCGCACAAGATGAGAGCCTCCCGGTGCAATTTCACCCAACAATGTAGAAGCTGAGTGTTGAACATGCAAGACAGACATGCTGCTCCTTGAATCAAACTTTATTCTGTGAGATTCGAGATGCAAATGTAAACATGCTGATTGCCACAGATAAGAGATACTGTGTGTAGTAGCATTTTTAAGTCAAGGAAAGGCCACTGGATAAGCACATCTTAAGGCGAGACACGGCAGGCAACAACATCGTTTTTCAAGTACTGGTCAATTTTGAGATTTTGTGCTACTTTGATTCCATAACATGTTGTCTTTCAGGCTTTTGGAAGGAAAACGTACAAAATACACATTTAAGTGTTTATTTTACTATAGTTTGTCTATTTGCGTCTGTAGATTTCTCCTAAATTCACCAAAAGTTAGCATTCTAACGTAACATAAAGTACCGCGACCGCTGTGTGCACCATGTCAACAGAGGTATTGCTGGAAAGCTGTGTCTCTCCTGCACAAACTCATCGGATCCAAATATGGTCATTTCCTTTTTATCAGCAACCAATCGTGAAAGCACAAAGGGGTCTTAAACCAAGAAACGAAATCTCATTGGCTGGTGTCAATTTTTGACAACGTGATTCGTTCAGATGCGTCACGTGGTGTGCTAAAACACTTCCTGGTTAGCTTTCAGCTAGAAATTGAAATCTCAAAATGCCAAAAGAACGGCGAAAAAAACGTTCACAGAGAAGACGACAACAATTGTCACTTGCACGAAGCAAGGTTATACAAAACACAAATGACCCCGAACATGAAATACCTTCACGGAGTGTGTCGATGCGCAAGCTATCATCCAAAGAACAGGAGGGTTTAGCTAACGCCTCACTGCAATCTTTAAAGGTCGTTTTCTCAAAATGAGTTTTTGCTCCTACTCTGAGTTCGAAATGTCAACTACTTAGCACGTACATACACCAAACCTTCCAGTTATATTCCTATCAATATTATGAAGGCTTTTACAGAAGGGTTTGTCCATATATAATTCATAGCCTGAATTATATAACATTGTATACCTAAAAACATGGCGAAAATTGATATTTTAGGGCTGTTGACAGTATTTTCTGATTTATGGAGTGATAAAAAGAGATATCCAATATCCCTTCTGTAAAAGCCTTAGATACTAATATGACTACAAAATGAAACAATAATTTTGAATCTGGCTATATCCAAAGTTCAGATTTCGATTCCTGAAATGTGTTAAAATATGTGCATATTTAATGAGATAATGGCTAATTTGCATATTTAAACATGCTATTTCAGAAAACGTGTAATACAAAAGACAATTGCCTTATTGTAAGTAATTAACTGGAGACATTTCTAGCTGATACCTTTAAGTTAAAAAAATTACCCTATTCACCTGGGGTGTCTCGCCTGATGATTCATTCTGTATAATACAATAAGATCCCTCATAGGCATCCAAACAAGAGTCATGCAGCAATTAAGCTATGGCATCAAGCAGACCAGGGGTGGTTAGTGAGGCATCTTCCTAAACACATATGTCAACATGCAATGCCTTGCAAGTGCAGGCACACAGACACACACACATTCACTCACTCAACTCGTCTCAGACGCACACTCACAATACATATGAGGTAAATGTGATCTCAGAAGACAAGCAGTAACAACCCACGGCCCCATCAGGGTGCCTGGGGTTGCATTGGTGGCCATCGTCGAACAAATAATTCTTTGTGACTGAAAAAAAGACAATCCAAAAGGTCATTTGTGACCTCTGGGACCAGTGCTGTGCAGCATCTGTCACTAGTAAGCACAACATGTCTGTGTCAAATGGCAAAAGGTATGCGGTGCAGCCAGCCTGCTGTGTAATAAAGGAGGTAGGCCAATATGTTTGTTGCATCACTGTCACAGTTGCATTAACAGTCTCCTGGCTTATCTGCAGAACATCCAACATGCCATTTGGGTACATGATTGGTTGGATAACTCGTAGAGCTGGTCACAGCATGGCTTACATTGTGCAAGCTTTAGATACTTGCATGGTTCATAAGGCCCCACGTTGAACACTGTAATATATGATTGAATTCACATCAATATTTGGAATTTGACTGAAAACTCCGCAAAGGTTATGTCATCTTGTCATGTCAAGAGAATGTTTGACTGCTTCAAATGTACTTTTTAAATTAAATATTTAAACCAATTCAAATATATGCCTTACATAAAGCAGATAACATTTAATATACAATAAGTATTAAGGATGTCATTTATGTCTGTCTGCTGTGAGGTTGAGGTAATCCCAAAGGGAACCACAAACAATGACTAGCCTCCATGTTTGATGTTATCCCTCTTCTGTCACACAATTTTCACAACAAGGGATAATAGCATAAAAAATCCTTCTCAGTCGGCTCGCCATGCTCATATATCTGCATCAGACCACACCTCCATGTGGAACAAATCAATAATATTCCATTTCGAACCAAATTCCTTTTTTTGAATGGTGAAATCCAATCTTCATGGACACACTAACAAATTGGATATCCAGAAACACAGAGATGGCATGGATGGTTCTGTACAAAACTCTAGCATACATACAAATTCCCACAAATGCTGAATTATCTTAACGTGCAGGTATCATTAGCCTATCATAGAGATAGAGAGAGAGAGAGAGAGAGAAGATAGAAAGGAGATCGGAGATATAGAGAGATAGAGTCAGATATATAGCTTCTAGATCAGAGATCTGCTCTACCTAGCTATGTACCTATATGTAGCTCTCTCTCTATCTCTCTCTCTCTCTCTCTCTCTCCTCTCTCTCTCTCTCTCTCTCTCTCTCTCTCTCTCTCTCTCTCTCAGGATGCCCCCCCCACATCCAGCTAAACCAATCAGGGATTTGAGTGCCTCACTTCCAATCAATTACCACCCAAATCAGGGCAGAGGCCTTTGATATAGAATAATTTGTCAGTGCAGATGGCTGGGATCAGGTACCCCTGTGCCACGGGCCACATCCACATGGACATCTCTGCTCAGGGTGGGCTCTCCTGATGCTCTGCAACCCATTAATGGGAAGTCATTGTGTGCTCCAGGAATCCTGTCCAACTGCCTGGTCCCCCAGATTGCTATATGTATAAGCATCTTAGCCCCACCACTGGATAATACCAAGACCCAGGGCCTACCGTAATGATTTGGACTATATTTAATGCAGGCGAAATGTGACTTTCACAGATCCTACTTAGGTGTTCATATGAAACGCCCAAAAGCTCTTGGAAGTATACCAAGATGTATTTTTAAAGTGCATCGCGATCTGCTGCAATAAAATACACCTCAGTAAATGAGCTTCATGCTAGTGCAGATGTTTTGAGGTGTATGTCAACTTTGAACACAAAAGATTCCGATTATACAATTACAATTATACCGCTAAACCCAAGACATGCATTACAGTTATTATATAAAATGAGGACACAGTCAATTCAATTAATAAAACAAAAAAATATCAAAGACAAAGTGGAATCTTAAGATTAAGAGAGCAAGGGGAACAATTATAAAAAAGAAACAATTTAGATGTGACATAAATAATAAGAATGTAAATGATTATGTCAACTTGCACCTAAACAAAGACAAAATGCAATTGAAACACTGGCCTCAGTCCTCACTTGTTTTATTAGTGGTGCGGTCATGATAAATAATATTGCCTTTTGATAAAAAGTAAAGAATAGTTAAAGGATACACTCAAATCTTCAACTTAAAGCAGGATAGATTGTACTTACGTGTTCAACACTAGAAATGTAATTATTAATATCTCCTCTTCGTTTCTGTATTTGCAAACTGCGTTTCAAATGAAGAAAGAGTCTAAACATGGAACACTCCTCCGTAGATTCTGCTAGTAATGCATGATTGGATTATTCATTAAACAGGCTTGGTATAAAAGCAATTTGCCACTGTTGATGTAGTGTTGAATAGTGGGAGGAATTTTCCCTGTAAACTTTGTGTGTTTTTTAAACATAAAAACTCCAAGCAGTTTCATCTAAGTGACGAAAAGTGTATGTAACATACACGACAGCAACTGACTGAAACACAACAAATATTTGCATTCTAGACATTATAATTGTAATGCATTATGTTTTTGTTATGCATGTAACATACATAGACTGGTGCTGTCTCAGCTACCCATATTTAAGTGAAAAAAAACATTCAGTCACTTTTTTAGGTCAGTGTGGCAGGACCTGTTCTACAACTTATTTTGCTAAACATTTGCTGCCCTGGCTCACCAGGTGTTGTTTTGTCTCTTGAGGTTCTTTGCATATTTATGTGGCCTTAATGTCTTCGCCAAGTAAACTAGGCTGAACTATGACAATTAAAAACAAATATGTATGATTTGCAAAGTACAAAAAGTGTTGTGGAAAAATAGTTACATGTATGTGATAAAGATATATTCTGTAGAGCCAGATAAAAGAAAGGCCCACCTAAAACAATCAATATCAGTTTAAGTGTACGCTATATTTGGGACGTTTTTTCTGCGTCAGCTACTGCTCCCTGCAGTAAGACAGTCATTTACAGACACATCTGTAACACTAAACCAATTGTTTTAACAGTCTGAACTAACTACTGATTCATCAGTCATTAGCCATATTACTTATTGGTTAAAATCCCACTTTAAAAGCAGAAGAAGCTACAGAAAAAATGACATGTGCTAACTTTGATGCAAATTCTGAGCTATTGAAATCATGAACAGTGATTATGTAGGCTTAGTTTAAGTTTTAACCACCAACAGAATGACATTATTATTTAGCTGGAATTCTTTAGATCATGAACAAACTAAAGTGAATTGTCAGTCAAAAAAGATAATTTAACTTAATTCGACAACATTGTCATTTCCATCTCTGAGTGTTTCACACTAGTGGTTACTCACTTAGTGTAAACATGTGGGAGTATTTTTCACCAGCTTAATAAAGAAGTGCTGAAATAACTTAAATCTAAATGAACTGATATATTTAATGATAAATTGTGGCTAAGGTTTATATTACAGTTATAATCAGTCATCTTTGTTGCCAATACTATTTTACCAGCGTCAGTTGTATCAGTCCAGGATGAAGGCTTAGTATTTTGAATTCTGCTGTATTTTATGTGCTCTTTTAGAATAAGCATTTGTTCACCTGCATCATAAATACAATAAGTAGCAGGCTAGTAAGTAATGGAAATAATGAGTATTATAGATTGTCTCAATGTTAAATGTTACATTGGCAAGAGTAAAATGCAGCATTGATCTGTGATGTAGAAAGACAATTAAATGTCATCAGATAAAAGTGATTTGTTTACTTTAATTTAGACCCAAATGACTTCTAATTAAAACAAAACTGATTTTGAGATTGAGGATATGTTTTCCAACTGACAGAGAAAGGTTTGACTGCTTTACCAAAAGCATCCTTGGGGTCATTTGTTTTCTGAGATGTATATCCCTTAAGACCTTCACTGACTGACTAGTAACACATATGTTTTACAGTGATGTTTGTTTTCTTAGAGACCAATAAAAAACATTGAGGACGTGGATGGGATGTATTAGTATGCCAGTGAAACAGAGTTTGCTTTTTTATTTATATATACATTTTTTCATTATTCTTGTGTTGTTTGAGTGACCAGTCAAGCATTCTGTATACTTGAACAGACATGAAATTCCCTTGGCTGAAACATAAACAATGCAACCACATGAGTTTTCACTCACATTGATTTTCTTAGCCAGGTTGTTGTCATGTAATTGTTTGCCATTAGAAGAAAACCGTGTAGTTAGATTTCCATGTTTAATGACTTAAACAAAGCCTTTGAGGCTTCATTAGTTTGCACAGTGGTGCAGACCGAACTAGATTGTCTAAGAAAGAGATTTCAAAAGTTAAAGCAAACAAAACTTCTGTCCTCAGGTGATCTGGCGTGTCAAAACGGAAATAAAACATGAAGTAATGAGGAAAATATAAATCAATTTATAATTAAAACCTGCTAAATCTAAAAACTTTAATTCATACAAATAAATAATGAAACTCCAAGATGCACAGTAATAGTCTAACATTAAAGAACATATTTTAATGATTGTATTCATGAGCAAAATACTATTCAATGCCTTCATGTTTCAGTGATGTATCCTGGCGTCTTATCTTTCCCTCCCTACCATTATAAGTCAGTGCAGTGCCGTGGGATGACATGGATCCCAGCCAGCACTCAGTTCTTTGCACAAGAAGAAGACGAAAAGTTCTCTGTAGTGTTTGATTCACATTCTTTCAGAGTCTTTCTTCAGATCAACACAGCACAACTGTGTCTCTGGCATACAGAAGAAAAGATCGCTCAAATTAGAAAGGAAAAATAAATCCTAACAAAACTCCTGAGGAGCCAATGACTGCAAGCATACAAACTGAAAAGACCTCAGTGGCCGGTTGATATCTGCAAACACATTCTACCCAAAGCCATATTTTAGCAGCAATCAACATAATAATCAGCCTGCTGCATTCACAGATAGCCCAGCGGGTGTGTCGACATTTCTCCAATTTCACAATTTATGGTCGTCATACAAGCAACACTTTCACTTTAGGTGCTAATCCAGCTGCATTTCTAATTCTTGTTAATATGTGAAGTGTTTCCCTGGATGTCATCACCTCTGTGTTTTATGAGCTGAAGAGGGTATTTAGTTCTGAAATATAACTAATACATGCTCACACAGCCATTGAATTAACAGTAAAATATTATGTCTTGTCAAAAATATCCCACTACACTACGTGAGGTGTCTTATCGTGCCTCATTATATGTATTTGCTTCAGTCAGTGCACTGTAGTTTGTGCATCCTTACCAAATGATAGACCATGTGAACATCCTCTGCCAATTGTACTTAAATTGTAAAGGACACAGTTATTATGCTTTCATTCTGTGAAAATCAAGAAACAAATGGAATAATAATAGGAAATTGCAGTTCTCATTCATAACACTCCGTTCGATGTCTCACTATGGGATGCGCCTCATCGCGGAGCAAACAGAAGCATCAATCTCATTACGCCAATCCTGATTGGCTGGAGATCTTGACGTCAGCGTCAGGGAAATCACCCCCTATAAGTAGCTTGCGCCACAACGCATGCGCCATTCAAACACCTCTTCTCGCTTCAGAGCACATCTCTATAGTAGCCGGACAAGCTTAACGGTCCACAGACTGAACCCAAATATAACCATTTCGGTCGACGGGCGCTCGCCGGCTACTCCTTCTGCTTCGCAAGAAGACGGTAATACTAACGCCAGTTAGTATTAAAATTGACCTCGCCGTTCTTTCCCCGGAAAGTAAGGTAAGGTTTTGATTTTTCTCAAGCTAGCTACGCACCTGTTGCTAGCTAGCTTCCCCTTACTACCGACACCACGGTAGCGAGGACGCTTTTCTTTTTCTCTCTCACGGAGGAGAAAAGGATTAGAAGTATATTGACACACCAGTCAATATTCTTTGAGAACAAAGGACCCACACCGTCCCGTTTTCTCCGGATTAAGGACGGGTTGGTAACACTTTTTCTCTCAACGACGTACCTGTTACGAGCGGGTCCTCTCCACGCCACGAGGCGAACAAGATGGACGCCTCTCCCCCTCACACCAGAGGAGTCAGGGACTCGGAGGCTCGGTCATGCGGCTGCGGGTTGAAGATAGCAGGCACAGACTCACACCAGGTCTGCTCGTCCTGCCTCGGGCTGGAACACGCCCAGGAGGCTATCGACAACCCCGGCTCGTGCGGGCATTGTGCCCTTTTCACCCGAAATAGCCTCCACCGACGGCTAGCACACCAAGCTAGCTTGTTGGAACAGGACTCCCTCATGTCCACTGATTCGCCATTTGGCAATCAAGACACGGGGGCGTCCGCCGCAGAGACTGAACCCCTCACTGTGTCGTTCTGGGGCTCACTAACAGCGGCAGCTGCGGAACCGGGATCCCACGCCGTTCAGGCCGGGACCCGGTGGCGGCAAGAGACGCGGGAACGAAGCCCCACGCCTCACCAGGCGGGAGCTCCCGGCGAGACCTCACCATGGTCTCGCCCGCAGAGGCTCGGCCTTCTTCGCATACCGCCAATGGAACTGCTGGTGGCAGCCCACCTCCCACCGAGGATGGGTCACCAAGCAGGAACCCCACGCTGCCAGAAAGGTGGACCGTTTCCAGTCGACCATGACTGAACGGTCCTACAGAGCCGCAGCGTTGTCCGCCAGGGCTCTGAACGTTGTTCAGGATGTGCTTGACATGCCCATCGTTCCCGAGGGGATTTTCGGCTCCGCTCTTGCCTCCATGCAGAGGAGATGCGAGTCGAAAAAGAAGGAGGACGAGGCCCTCCACCTCTGCCTCCTTCGAAGGGCCCAGCCGCTGCCTTCGCAGCGGCAGCCCTTCGTCCAAGCTGCTCCGAACCCTGCTCGGTTCAAAATACCGAAAACGCAGAGGTCGCAGTCCGCCCCGAATCCCCAGCCCAGGCAGGGGACGAGGGCGAGCTGGCCTAGAAAATCTCCGGTTCCGGCTGCAGCCCAGGCGCAGCCAACCCAGAATTTCGGCCAGCAGTCGAGGAAGAAGAAGCGAGCGGCGTGACAGCCCCTCCTTCTCCCCTCTGTGACAGAGCTGGAAGTCTACGGTTCCCCAGCTCTAAATGTGTTCCCGCCGCCTCGAGAGATGCCTCAACACCATCCTCAAGTCCGCATAAACACATGTCACACACTTATTGATTTTTCTGTCATAAAACATTTTCCGCTGACGCATCCAGGCTTCGAGCCAAGGGCGCAGCTCGAAAATGAAAAGAAAAACAATAAACAGTCCGTCAACTGTTCCCCTTCTGAGAGCAGCTACGGCCTCTCTCAAAGGGCGGACAATTGACGGGTCTGTGAAGGCACCACCGTCACGCGCATGCGCAGTGCCGGCTGGGGCTGTAAAGGCACCACCGTCACGCGCATGCGCAGTGCCGGCTGGGGTCGTGAAGAAAAGCCCGCCCCGAGTCCCCAGCCCAGGCTGGAGACGAGGGCGAGCTGGCCTAGAAAATCTCTGGTTCCGGCTGCAGCTCAGGCGCAGCCAACCCAGAATTTCGGCCAGCAGTCGAGGAAGAAGAAGCGAGCGGCGTGACAGCCCCTCCTTCTCCCCTCTGTGACAGAGCTGGAAGTCTATGGTTCCCCAGCTCTAAATGTGTTCCCGCCGCCTCGAGAGATGCCTCAACACCATCCTCAAGTCCGCATAAACACATGTCACAAATCATTTTCCGCTGACGCATCCAGGCTTCGAGCCAAGGGCGCAGCTCGGAAAAATGAAAAGAAAAAACATAAACAGCCCGTCAACTGTTCCCCTTCTGAGAGCAGCTACGGCATCTCTCAAAAGGCGGATTACAGGCGGGTCTGTGAAGGCACCACCGTCACGTGCATGCGCAGTGCCGGCTGGGGTTTTTTAAAAGCACCACCGCCACGCGCATGCGCAGTGCCGGCTGGGGTTGTGAAGGCACCACCGTCATGCGCATGCGCAGTGTCGGTGGGGATTGTCGAAAGGGGGCACCACTGTGTTCAGACACTAGAGGGCCCCATAACACAACAAATAGAGACTCAGAGGGGAAGAGATGTGACATCTCCACTGGCTCTAAGGAGCATGCAGTGGAAGATGCTCACATCATCTGCCTGGGTTTTCAAGACAGTAACACGGGGCTACAGACTCCAATTCGCTGTCACCCCCCCTCGCTTCTCGGGCATTCTGCATTCGCAGGCCCGAGGAGAGTCAGCCCATATTCTGGAGAAAGAGATTCTCTCTCTCCTAGAAAAGAGGGCTATATCTATTGTACCCGCCGAGCAGAGTCAGGGCGGCTTCTATTCCAAGTACTTCCTCGTTCCCAAACGGGGAGGGAACGGAATTCGGCCAATACTTGATTTGAGGGCTCTGAACAAATATCTAAGAAGATATAAGTTCAGAATGCTCACTCACACATCTCTGCTGCGGCTCGTGCGACAAGACGACTGGTTCACATCAGTCGACCTGAAAGATGCGTATTTTCACACACGTATATTACCCACACAGGAAATATCTGAGATTCGCATTTCAGGGGATCTGTTATGAATACAGAGTACTCCCCTTCGGTCTGTCTCTCAGTTCAAGGGTGTTTGTACGATGTACGGAAGCCTCGATAGCCCCGTTAAGACAACAGGGTATTCGCCTGGCGACCTACCTGGACGACTGGCTGCTTCTCGCACAGTCGGAGCAGGAGGCTGTTACGCAGACGAATGTCCTCGTAAAGCACCTGCTCAACCTGGGTTTCATAATAAACACAGAGAAGAGCATGTTGTGCCCCGCGCAGACTATACTCTTCCTGGGTTTACGCCTGAACTCGGTGCCCTTTTCAGCTCGCTTGTCAGCGGATAGAGTGAAAGCTTTCAGAGCTTGTCTCGCTCTTTTCCAGCTGCGCAAACATGTTCTATGGGTGCTGTCCTTTCACGGAAAGTGGTCACCACGGACGCATGTCTGACAGGTTGGGGAGGTATTTATGAAGGTCGCCCGGTGAGGGGTCTCTGGAGCAGAGACCTCCAGCGGGCACACATAAATTACCTGGAGCTTTTAGCGGTGTTTCTCACCCTAAAACGCTTTCTGCCTTTCCTCAGGGGACATCACGTCCTCGTGAGGACAGACAATACGACCACGATATCGTATATTAACCGCCATGGGGGTTTGCGTTCTCTCCAGTTATACACACTGGCGCGCAAACTTATCCTATGTAGCGGTAGGCGTCTCCTCTCTCTGAGAGCTACGCACGTACCGGGAGTGAGGAACCTCGGGGCAGATCTACTGTCCAGAGGTATACCACTTTATGCAGACTGGACTCTACATCCAAGGATTGTGAGCCAGCTGTGGGTGCGTTACGGCAGAGCCGCGGTGGATCTGTTCGCATCGAAAGACAACGCTCAGTGTCAGCTGTTCTTTTCGATGCGCGATCTAAATGCACCGTTAGGCGTGGATGCACTCGCGCACAATTGGCCCCCGGGCCTTCTGTACGCGTTCCCACCCCTGGCTCTGATACCCCCAACTCTGGCCAGAGTGAGAGAGCAACGCCACACACTTATCCTGATAGCTCCGCACTGGCCAGCTATGTACTGGCTTGCGGAGATATATCAGCTGCTGTGCGGGCAGCCATGGCAGCTCCCACTACGCAGGGACATACTGTCCCAAGCGGGGGGGGGCGATCTTTCACCCACACCCAGAGCGCTTGGCTCTATGGGCCTGGCCCGTGAGTGGTACAATCTAAATACAGTGTGACATGACGCTGACCCTGGCAGCTGCCAAGCAAGCCAGTGGCACTCATGCACTATCTGTACAGTTTTCATGCACTCAGTTTGCCCCAGGGCAAACAGAGTGTGGTTGAAGCCTGACCCTGCCTTTATCTTAAGGCGGTCGGTTCGGGGTACCACATTTGACATTAAGGCATCCTCCCCGCCACTGTATTCCTCCGGGGAACAGCGGCCGGATTTGCCGTGTCCAGCCCGTGCTTCACGCACGTACAGGGACAGATCAAGGGTGCTTTGTCATAATGACCAACCCCTTGTGTCCTGGGCTAACCCTTATAAGGGCAAGCCTGTTACTAAGCAACGGCTCTCCCACTGGTCTGTGGAAGCAATTGCTTTGGGGCTCATACGAGTCAGAGTTCGCAGGCACCCTCGGGTCCGCGAGCTCTTTCGACTCAGAGTCTGGCTGCATTCTGGACTCTGTCCAGGATGTCTCCCATCAAAGACATTGGTGCAGCGGCGAGCTGGTCCTCGCCGCTCACTTTTGTCTGCCTCCTAACAGGCTGGACGTTCTGCTCCCAGTGTGACTCAAGCAGTGCTGGGCACCTGGTTGAGTCAGAGCTCTCTGTTAAGTTCTGGTTGGTTTGGTGATTTTCGAGATAAGCTCGTCTGGCAATACGGGAGCTACAATTTCCCATAGTGAGACATCGAACGGAGTGTTATGAATGAGAACTATAGGTTACTTACGTAACCCCAGTTCTCAGAGTAACATGAAGTGAGATGTCTCACCAGACGGCCCTCCTTGCTATGGTGAAGCGAGAAGAGATGCTTATTTTGAATGGCGCATGCGTTGTGGCGCAAGCTACTTATAGGGGGTGATTTCCCTGACGCTGACGTCAAGATCTCCAGCCAATCAGGATTGGCGTAATGAGATTGATGCTTCTGTTTGCTCCGCGATGAGGCGCATCCCATAGTGAGACATCTCACTTCATGTTACTCTGAGAACTGGGGTTACGTAAGTAACCTATAGTTTGGAAATGTTTACGAGCGTGTAAGCTCTCGAGGCAAGAACATGCAGCATTGCAAAGGATATGTTTCTCACCCTCTGCCTTTGCATATTTCACACTGGCATAGTCTTTGGAGATGTAAGTCATACTGAGAGAATTTGACTCTGCATGCTAAAAAGGCATAAATATGGGAGAAAAAAAAACCTAACCAGCAGATGACCTTATTAGTTACACTCAGTGTGTACCATGCAGTAGCAATATTGCCTTTATTTGTCATTATTACCCCCCCGCCATTACTGTGAGTAGGCGGAATATCAATTTGACAAAGAGGGCCTCTGACAAAATATTAAGGAGCACCCCTGTCATGTGAGACACATCCCTACTGTTCTGAGTGGGCCGATATGGCTGTGTTTGACTACTTATGGATATTCAGTGGAAGAGCACAGAGCTGGTCTTGCTGTAATAAGGCATTTACCAATGCAGAGTAGCACTGTGCACTGTGAGAACATATGTTAATGCACTTGGCTGTGGCCAGAGAAACAGCAAGAGATTTCAGGAAAAAAACACATGGGACCGGCCTCCTGGAGCACACATTCGCCTTCTACAAAGATATTAATATGACTGCTGCTCAGTGGTGGAAGAGGAAGAAAAATTACCCTGGCAGTGAGGAGAAGTTTGTTTTGGTGATGGTTATGGACCCCAATTGAGGCTGAAGCAGGCTGGGGAAGAGAGACAGCTCTGTGCTCAGTGGCTTTTGAATTACATCAGTGGCACACTTTTAACTGACTGCACTGCCAGAAAAACTGACATAAACATATTTGAGAAAGATATGCGTGGAGCAAATGGGGATATGACTGTGAGCCTTGTCTCTGCGCTTTATCAATGTTTTACCAAGTCTGTGCCACTGGCTTTGCAAGAAGGATTGTCTCTGTTCCCTCTCAAGACATGACAGTTACAGTACATATTGGAAAGAAGTTGTCAGTTGCAGAAATACATTTGATGAAATATATGCTGTTTGTATAAGTCACCATTAAGGAACACAGAAGGAAAAATGATGCCATGACCCAGTATTTCATTTTACTTCATCTTCCTGTGAGTTTAGAAATGCGTGACTTCCAACAACTGCTGAATAATTAGCTCGGCTTTCACATTTATATGGTTACCTTATACGTGCATTTCGCATTTGTAGATCCTTTTCTTATTTTATCAGTAGTAAAACAAATGGTTATTGTGTTCTTGGTTGATGACATGATGCTGTTATTAAGCAACAACTTGTTATTTTTTCTGTGAATGTAGAGTCCTTCTGTTAACAACTATGTCAGCCAATCTTATGTTCTTTAGCATTTATTTTCACATCACTGGTAGAAGGGAACATGATAGCAAATGAATGATACTGAACAAAAAAATCCAAATGTACAATATTCAAAACCTTCTCACAATCGTTTACCTTGACAGCGTCAATGAGGAGTGTGTGGCTTACTGTATGTTACATTTGCAACAATGATAATTAGTCCAATTTGGCTATTAAAGTGTACTCGTTATTCATATTAAACTGTTCTGTCTACCAGAAACAGTCCCTTTATTTCGCCAATAATGCTTCGATAATTAGACAATGGATTGGACAGAGATGGTTTTCTTTATTATACGAACATGAACCAAAATGAATGTCTTACAACCACAGTAAATGATATAGAGGCCTATTCTATATGCAAACATAGTGCATAATGCCGTTTCCTCCATGAAAAATATGATAACAATGATCTATGTTGAGTGATCAGATTACATATCACTGGAAATAGCAACAAATGAAATATTTTTTGAAGCGAAGACCTGTCTACACTTCAGCAGAAAAAAGGATTTATTCTTAGAGCGAAGTATTATCACTGCTTGTTCACAGTCGTTAGAATGCTAATGTTTAACACGCTTTTTGTGAAATCCTTATGCTTGTGATGATATGTGAAGAATGGCAGTGAATACATTTTGAAACCCAGATCAAAATCAACTAAATGCCATTGTAACTAACCATTTGACAATCAAAGAGTTTGTTTCAAATTCAAGTCAGAAGTAACTCCCAGTTTTAGGAGATATTTTCCATAAATGTTCTGAAAAAAATCATTGATCGGTGTTATCATTTCGCCTCATGTTTGTCAGAGAATGACAATCATTCTCTCTTTGCTTCAAACATGGGCCTGTGATACAGTATGTCATTGTACATCACAGTCTATGGACAATGCCTCTGCCAGTCTCAATGAAAGAAAACTGTCAGATGTTTCAATGGGAGATAGATCAAACGGATGAACATTTCACGCTACTAGTCAATCTCAATAAAAGGAAGTTTTGACACATCAAGGGGCTTTCTATTCTCTTTTCCACCATCTTTCCTCTTTGACAGTACACTTAGTGGCCACTTTATTACATGCACCTCCGCATTAATGCAGCTCACTCCTCCAGACAGTGAGTCAAGCGTAGGTGACTCACTATGCAGACAGACAGCATATGCAGACAAGGTTTAGAGGTTTCCTTACGGTCCAGCCAATCCTGAAGGCTCCAAGCATATCTCACCGATATCTACAGCAGGTCTAATTTCATTTAAGTCAAATCCTGCATCTCTGTTTGTATCTCACTGAATGGTAGGAGAAATTATGTTTTTGGGTTGCTCGTCTGTCCCATTTGGTGAACACTACTTCTTAGGACAGCCTTGAGACAACATTTTCAAATTTGGCACCAGATTGTTCACTTTAACTCAAGGATCAACTGATTTTGGTTATCAAGGGTCAAAAGCAAAGGTTTCTGATAACGCGCATCTGTTCCCTTCTTGTGAAAGTGTAACCTTAATAACGCCTGGAGGGATTTTTATTTCATCCATCAAAGACGGAGACTGAAGGAAGAACTTAATACATTGTGGTGGTTGAAGGATGGAGTTCAAGGTCCCACAGGGCTTACAAAACTACAGTATCTTGGCATCCCTAAGAATTAATACGTTTATGACACAATTTCAGACAAATAGTAGTAGTAGTAGTAGTATAAAATTAATAAGTGATGACATTTTATATCCAAAAGGTGGTCAATGTCAAAGCATAATGTTCTGCAAAAACACTCTTCTGGCCATTATTCAATGCCATAACTAAGAAACAGAATGGTAGATTCTGGCCATTACACAATTGAATAGTGAATTGTTCACCCTAATCTTGGGTGTCCCCTTGAAACGGCAGTGATTATTTAGAACTTTTGTGCTCTCTGAGTTGAAGATTTGTGTGAAGCTTCCACAATTTAAATGTTTTAGCTTTTTTTCATCATATCATCCATATTTGAAGCATTGTCTACTGTCATGACTTTAGCTTTGTGTTCTATCACATACAGCATTTTATGGTGTTTTTTTGTTCTCACTAATCGACTTACAGCGGAACAAGATCAACAAAGCTTAAAATATAACGAGGCAAGTCAAGTGAATGTTACTGAGGTATCTCTATGTCTTAAATCCCCAAAAATACCTCAAGGGGCTTCCAGTTCTAACCCATCTCCAGTTATAACCTGATCATTTGGTTCCCCTTGCTGAACAGCTTGTAGAGATTGCTGACTCCAAACCATGATGCCACCAACCCACACACCACGGCAAAGCAAAGAGCACTGGCTACTACAGACTAATAGAAGCTCTGCAGGAGCATGTTGCACACACTAGAGGATCTGAGTCACCCCAGGAAGAACAGACTGCTCTGTCCCTTCTGAAGGGCTTCATCTTTGTGAATCGTGTCCAATTTTGTTTGTTTTTTACTATGTGGACCCCAAGGTTCCTACATGAGTCCCCTCTATTCACCTACAGCACTCTCCCTCAATGAAAACCAGCAGGGTGTCTCTCGTTCTTCTGGTTGTCCACCACAAGCTCAATAGTCTGTGGATGTTTAGCTTCAGGTTATTTTTGTAACTCTTATTGTTGTATCAGTCTTCTGTACTTCTCTGTAAAAAGTCTCTATGTGAAGACAGCATGTTTCTCAAAGAAGCTATAGTATATTTTTACTGGAATCACATATGTTAATATAGTGATAACTACTGTAACACCAACAAATATACTTTATTCGCTTAATTTAATTCCTTCAAACTTTCACTATGAGATTGAACAGACGTGGATGTAAATTGACTAACTAATGAGGTCAACAAATTGTGGTAATTTTAGTTTTTATTGATTCTGACGTGCCATACAGGATGAGTAAAACTCAATCTCTTTAAGAGCATAGATAATATTTGTTAATGTTGCAACATGAATATGGTAAAAACCTGATTGTATGATTATACGGCTTCTCCTATCTGGTGCAAGGCAAGTTTATTTATATAGCACTTTTCTGTACGCGACAATTCAAAGTGCTTTACAAAACAAATTAAAATACTTTTTAGGAATAAATACAGTAAAAACACATTATATAATGGCATTTTACAACAGGCATTACAAAGCGAAGATAATAAAATTAAAATAAACACCACAGGTATACAGTACAATACATGTTTAAAAGGCATACTGTAGTTTGAATATGATCATCTCAATTAAAAGCAGCGGCAAAGAGATACACTATTGCAGTAGTCGAGTCTACTGAAAATAAAAGCATGGACAAGCTTTTCTAAGTCCTGTTGTGACAGTTTTTTAATCCTCGATATATTCTTCAGGTGATAATAAGCAGACCTAATGACTGTTGTAATGTGGCTGTTGAAATTCAGGTCCGAGTCCATCACTACACCTAGATTTCTGGCTTTATTAGTGGTTTTGTAGTCTGCCGACTGAAGCTCTGCAATTACTTTTAATTGGTCCTTCTTTGCTCCAAAAACAATGATCTCTGTTTTTTGTTTGTTCAGTTGGAGAAAGTTCTGAGTCATCCAGTCAGTGATGTGCTCAATGCACTTGCTCAGTGTTCTAATCGGAGAATAGTCTCCTGGTGTGATTTTAAAATAAATCTGGGTGTCGTCTGCATAGATGTGATAGCTTAGATTGCTCTTTTTAATAATTTCAGCCAGAGGTAGCATATAAATATTAAAAAGCAAAGGTCCTAAGATGGAGCCTTGAGGAACCCCGCATGACATATTTGTCAAAGTTGATGTGTAGTTGCCTATTGAGACAAAGTTTTTTCTGTCCTTTAAACGGATAGTGGAAATCCGCAAATTTTGGGTTTAACTTATGTATTTGTATTAAAAATAAGCATAATAAACCATTTTTTTTATTTCATGCGCCTAGTTTCATTTTATTTTCAATTTTACTGCGCCCTCTCAATGAAACGAAATACTTCGGGAATCGTCGGGAATCTTCGGATGATGACGAGAGCAGAGGAAGACGGGCACAAACAATGGCGGACATTCAATAGCATTTGCATGTGAATAGCCGACCTTTATTATGGTGAATAGATGTGTTTTGTATGGCTGTAGTGCGACAGCAAATGCAGAGAATGGCGTATCGACTCATGCGTTTCCAAGAAACCCAGCCATTCGTCGTCAGTGGGTGAAATTTGTTCAGACATTTTCACTATAGGTAATACTATAAGACTGTAAGACGGCAATACTTTATACCGAGTATATTGCCATAAATATGATGATTGATTATCAGTAAACAATTCTACGTGACACAACGACATTGGATTAACCTTGAGATGCGTTTTTATTCCGTTGAACACAACTTTTGATCACAAATCAAAAAAGGTAAGACGTAATTATTGTAATATTTTTGGAACCGGATGTTGTTTACTTTCTCTTTTCTGGCTGATAGCTCCAGGAATTCGAGGTCTTACAGTGATGACATTACATGTGTGGAGTCTCAGCTTTAAATCGTATATCTTGTTTGTGCAGTTAAGATAGTAATAAGGGCATTTCCACCGTGTGTTGTGTGTAAAAAAGCGTTGGCATTAGTTAGCATTGTTTCGCTCAATGCTAATTCAAAGGCTTGGTATTACTCTTGTGTTTTTTCTAGCTAACAATTGTTCTTATTGTCAGTTTAGCGGAGTTTCTTACCTTTAAAAGGGTATGAAACATTAATAGTTTCATAAATGTTAAGAAGCCCTGAGACATGTAAGAGAAAAAAAACTGTGGGAGGGGTCCACTGGGGGGACCTTCGGGCTTAACTGGTTAACAATGATTAATATTTGTAAAGGCTACAGGTGATCTTAAGATGCGTGAGCTATGCTTAGGGACCTACCAGTCAAGATTATTTGTGCGTAGGGGTGCATCATCTGGCGCCTGGTCCTGGTCATCCTCGCCATTGCCCATGCCGTGAACCATCACCTCGGGCTCGGGCTCAAACAAATAAGGACGTAATGGTCCATCGTCTGGCTCAATATTGTCACCATCGTCGCTTACTGAACCGGATTCAGATTCAGTTCCTAAAACGACATTTTCGTAGGAAAGCCGAGAGGATGTTTCTGACACGCTATCATCACTGGATACCTCGTACAATCCTTCTTCTTTGTCTGGTATATTTGCCCTTCCACGTTCATTCTGCATAGACGCCATAGTTTGTTATCGTATCGTCTTCCTGAGTTTTCGTCACTTCCGGTTTGGCTGAGTCGAACATTTCGTTTCTAAATAGTGTTAATTTCGTCAGCTATTTTTTTATTTAGTTTTAGTCTTAGTCCTGTGTTAAATTTTCTTTTTAGTTTTAGTCATATTTAGTCACCTTCATCCTGTTTTTATTTAGTCAAGTTTTAGTCGACTAAAAGTCTGAGCATTTTAGTCTTATTTTAGTCGACTAAAACAGTAAACATTTTAGTCAAGATTTAGTCGACTAAAAGTCTGAGCATTTTAGTCTTATTTTAGTCAAAGAAAACTAATTATTTTAGTCTACTTGTTGTCAATGAAAACTGTTGAGTCTTTTTTAGTCATCAGATTATATAGAACATTTCAGTCAAACTAGTCTAGCCAAAACCAATAATTTGTCATTTTAGTATATATAAATAAATAAGATTATATCTTGTCCTTATTTGATGAAAAACACAGGTTGAATGATTAAGAATGCAGCTTTGCAGAGAGGATCTGCTCAGGTTTGTGGTGTTTTCACCAGCTGTGTTATGGCCACATTGCTTCCCTTCTGATAAAACAATGCATTCGCTTTTTTTCTCCGCCTCATTGTAGCGAAAATGGGCCCAAATATCACATCGTTTCTTTCTCCCAAGCAGTGGTGGCTTTAGACTTTTTCGTTGTCAGTCATTTTTGATGGACAGGATCGTAACATTTCCGTCATAATCCATTATTATCCGTCGAGTGCACAATTTATCTCTCACTCGCGCTGACGGGGGGGGGGGGTCTTCGGTTAACCACTGCTCCCAAGCCCTGTTGTTGCCATTTTATTTTCTGTTAAATAAGGTTAGTTAGACCATGAGTTAGACCCGAGTCTTCCTGACAGTTCAGTGTGCCGCTGCCCGGTGTAATTCAAATCTACCGCCGCGCGCAGCACGGACACACAGCTGCTGCCCTGCCGCAGCACCGGAAATGGAACTTCTGGGAGAAAAACTGACTATCAGAGATGTAACGTTATCTTTGATAATATTTCGTCAACGAAAGTAAAGAGAGATTTTGGCATAGTTTTTATTTAGTAAACTACATTTTCGTCTCGTCACTTTTCGTCAACGATATTGCATGATGATTTCGTTACAGTTATTGTTTACTGCCATCGGTGCCGTCTCGTCATCGTCTCGTTTTCGTCATGGAAAAAAAGGTCGTTGACGAACATATTTCGTCATAGTTTTAGTCAACGAAATTAACACTATTTCTAAAAAACTTCGGTGAAGCTGCAATAAAGTGCTTCTAACATGCGTAAGGCAATTATTATATTTTTTTAATCAGGTGTGATTGTTTTGGTACGTAATTATGCTTGTATATAAGTTAAAACGAAACTATTTGAGGTTCCATTTCCACTATCCCTTTAAGTAGGTACTAAACCAATTTAGAGCTGTTGCTGAAACTCCCACCCAGTTTTCTAGACGGTCTAGCAATATGTTGTGGTCAACAGTATCAAAGGCAGCGCTGAGATCTAATACTAAAACTGATATTCTGCCACTGTCTGTGTTTAAATGAATGTAATTTAAGACCTTTACAAGTGCAGTTTCAGTGCTGTGGTTAGGTCTAAAGCCCGACTGAAACACATCAAAACCGTCATTTAAAAACATGAAATTACTCAACTGTTGAAAAACAACTTTTTCAATCAATTTGCTTAAAAAAAGGAAGGTTTGTTATTGGCCTGTAATTATTCATTACGGTTGTGTCCAAGTTATGTTTTTTTTTTAGGAACGGTTTAATTACTGCAGTTTTCAGGGCCTGTGGAAATACACCTGATTGAAGAGAGTTGTTTACTATGTGAAGTATATCTGAGGCCATGCAGGGAAAAACAGTTTTGAAAAATCCTGTCAGAATAATATCGAGGCTACAGGAGGAGGACTTCAGTTCAAACCGGAGAGACGTGATGTAAGGAATACATATTTATTGTTACATGTCATATGAATGAAATGATTTCCATGATAATACAACAGGAGAATGTAATGGTGTTTGGCAATTAGGCCCCGGTTTGCAGGATAATCATTCAGGAGGGAAAGAACCGCTCCGATGAAATCCCCAAAACCAGTGAAGTATGAAATACTGAGATGAACTGAGTTTCTTACCTTGTAGGGTGACTGTGGTGATCTGGGGATGAAATAATAGATTAACATATGTATAAGGCAGGAGGCCGGAATCACTGCCGGAGCTTACGGGTCATGCTGAGACTCTGACGGCCGAAATCAGTGCCGGTCTTATCTGAAAACGACCTGAGGGTCGTCTGCCTGGCTAGCAGGGCTTGACTACGCCGCCCGAAGGTCGAATGTCCTGCCGAAGCAGGGATCTTGTTTTTTAACAGACACCGAAGTGTACGGTGGCCCAACGTCCACGACACCGAAGTGTACGGTGGCCCACAGTCCACGAGACCGAAGTCTACGGGGACCCGCAGTCCACAAGACCGAAGTCTACGGGGACACGAGGTCCACAACCTGACGTCGCAGGGTATACATTTTACACAGACACATTTGAGCACAGGCCTAGGAATAGATACCTGCGTGCAGGAGAATGTAGCCCGTGACATGTAGATGCAGTGTGAGACGAGACATTATTCCCTGTGGGCGGGGGCCCGCGGACTAGGACAGGAATGCAGTTTGAAATCCGATACCATAATGAGACGTGTATACGTGTAAACGTGTTCTGAACCACCACCAGTTATATGCATAGATACCATTGTTAGGGTCTGAGAGATCTTTGGGAAGCCAGTACGGCGCTGATGTCCGGGCGAATGTAGGTTGTGAAGGCGGAGGAGGACCACCGTCCTAGTTGTTGTAGGGATGAGGTAGAGAGACCTTGATTAGCAGCAGAGGTGGCTGCACCTATCCTGAAGGAATGTCCCAAGTATGATATGGGTGATAGGCCGGATTTAATGAGAACTAAATCGTCGGACGTAGAGTTACGCCCAGTTTATGCCCAGGCCCAGCTGGTGCACTCCACTCCAGAAGCTTAGAGATGTTCAGACCCTTTGATACAATTAAGTCCAGGGTGTGCCCCTTATTGTGTGTCGGACCCTTGACATGCTGAGTCAGTCCAAAATTGTCGATAACACAAAACAGTTCTTTAGCCCCTCTATCCTGGGGATTGTCAACATGGATATTAAAATCACCAACAATGACTAGGCGGTCAAAGTCAATACACACTATAGACAACAACTCGGTAAAATCATCAACAAAGCTTGCACAGTATTTGGGTGGTCTATAGATGTTTAGGAAAATAGCTTGTGTAAACATCATAGGGTTTTTATTTCATTAATAATTTAATATTTAGTTTTACTTTAATGGTATTAGAAATAAGTGTAATGATAAGAGTTAGAATGTACAGACCCATTTCTACAAGGTAAATGAATAAGATGGAGCTTGTTAACAAACTTTTCCCTGTGTCTTTTTACTTTATTCCTCTGCTTTACCCAGCTATGGCTAAAAGGGAAACTTGCTTTTAGATTTTTTAAGGTAATGCATTGTTACAGCTGCACCTGACATGCTACTACCAAATAAGACACACATAAACGTACAGCACTATTATGTGTATATGTGGCATGTGCTTATTGAGGAGAAAATCTGAGGCGAAAAAAAGCTTGTTTGATAGTAAAGAGGCGTCAATGCCGCAAAACAGGGCACTGGTATTTCCTCACATTGGCATGGGTGAAAATACAGAGCCGAAAGCACATGGTGTTTGATATTACTAACACCAACAAGCGCACTTAGATGCCATGCTTAAGTTCTTCTGGTTTAATGCTAATTACTGCCAAATGGGGCTAAAACGTCTGCTAGCAATACCCATTAATGGATGCAAAACATTTTTACAGTACAAGGAGTAGTGTATTGAACCGTTGAATTCAATATTCTTGCACACTCAGATAAATACCCTTAGATTAAAAAGCTAAAATGTGCCAACGTGACCATAACTAGGATGCAATTCTACACGTTTGTTATCCCTTAGAACAAAGTGTTCATCTCTGCAATGCAATTACTAATTGATGTTGTAGGAAACAACTTGGGGCTTAAATTAACTCAGGAAAACATCTTAAGTTGGCCAGGTGTTGGTTTACTAATAACATTTTTGCTTTTTGCTATTGACAGTGGACTTTTTTCCAGTGGGTTTTTCTAGCAAGATGTGTCATTTTCTGAAGATGGTTTCAGGAAATTACTTTTCTTTACTTCAATGGTGTGCACAGTCCCCAGATCACAGCCTAATAAAACACTTTGGAGAAGAGGTGAAGTGGGATGTTCACAGAATTCACGCCCCTGAAAAACTGAAAAAACGATTCTGTCAAGTCCGGATAGATCAAAATCCCTACAGAACATGTGTGGCCCCTTGTTAAATCAATTCTTCAAAAGTGAAATTACGATTCTGATGTTCAAATAATGCAATATACAGTTATACCAAGGTGTACCCAATACAATTGTCAATAAGTGTATTTACAACCACTTGAGACCCTCGGCTGAAATATTCCCCTCCTCGGCTTCTTAGCATAGACACCATGACATCCTGGATTTGCATAGTAGTAAAGATCAATGTAGCTCTTGGAGGCTGGTGCCACTTATTCAAAAAAAGCTCCCCTTCTTTTCCCTATAGTGTAGGCCTACTCTAGAGCAAAAAGGGGTTATAGTATAGCGGATAAGCACAACAATTGTGCATTTTATGAGAAAAGCATGACATTTCTAGCATAGTTAGTGCATACCATAAGGTTTATTTTCAGATGTGAAGGGAAGTCAGATTTGACCTGTGAGGACCGTGAGAGGTCAAATCCAAGATGGCCGCCAGTCTCTCAGGTCAAATGTTCAAACACGCTTAATTTTGGAACCAAAAGTGGTAGAAAAACATTTAAGGTGTCATATCCAACTAAATTAGGGATGCCCCATCATTTGGTGATACTTTTGAGATCGCCAGAATTCACGAAAATGCATTTAGGTGAAGATAAAGGTAGAAATTGACCAAAAATAAGCTGTCAATCAGTTGAAATTTGCAAAATTGCAAATTATTTATCGTGTGTGTGTGTGTGTGTGTGTGTGTGTGTGTGTGTGTGTGTGTGTGTGTGTGTGTGTGTGTGTGTGTTTGGTGGCAGATGTGGCGCAGTTATGTATTTTGTATATCCATGCTTCAACTAACTGGGTATAGATGCATTCTCTGTAGAGTATGTTTTCTTGAGCCATACAGGTAAATAAATCCTGGATAATTATATGTAGCTTATGGTCCCGCCTTACCAATGATATCAACTTATCATCAGCTAGATAAATGACATCAAAGTAACAGTCAAATCCAAGATGGCCGCCAGTCCGCTGTGTTTATTGGCCACGTCTTTTTTAATTTTGGAACCAAACGATGTAGAAAATAATTTAAGGTGTCATTTCCAACTGAATTGGACAAGGACAAGGTAGACATTTAACAAAAAATAAGCTCAGGTCAGGGTGGCTCTTCCACCAAGTCAGTGACACCTCTGCCATCAGCCTACACAATTGTGCCACCAGCAGCCCTAAAGACAAAGATCTTAAGTGCGCCGGTTGTACAAGGTCCTGTGAGACCTCCCAACCTCCTGACTGCTGCAGCTGCCAAAGAAGATATGTGCTCAGCAAAGTCAAGACAGCTGTTGAAAAGTCTACCATGGATGGCTGGATATCGTGGTTTGCCTACCACGCTGATGCGCACCAAGCTGTCATCCCACCTGCAGCAATAACCGCACTATTGCCTCTGTTTCTTGACAATGCACACTCAGTGGCAATGATACCTCACTCCATGGACATCGTCAAGGCAGCAGTTTAGCACGTGAACCCTGGTCAGATTCCTGTCCTTGCAGCTGACCAAGCACTGTATGCTCTTGCTAAGGAAGTCCAGTGGACCTGGCCAGCCACTTATGGAGAGGATCACTTTGTGATCATGTTCGGTGGTCTACACATTGAGATGGCCATGTTGAAGTTGCTGGGAGACTGGCTGGAAGACAGTGGCTGGACGAACACCCTGGGACAGGCTGACATTGCAAGTTCCGGAAAAGCAAATTCCTTCATACATGCCAGGCATGTCACCAAGACCCGCCATGCGCACCAGCTCACAGCTGCAAGCCTTTATACACTCCTCCAACAAGCTTACAGTGAAGACTGCACACCTGATCCCTAAAGACCCTGTCATTGGAGCTTCTCTTGCTGCGGTACATCAGGTCACTTTGTGAAGGTAACTTCCAGCTGTACGTGGAATCCCTGACACAGATCATGCCCTGGATGTTTGCCCTAGATCACACACACTACTCCAGATGGCTTTCCGTACACATCCGTGACATGATGACTCTCGTTGAAAAACATCCACATGTCCTATAGCAGAATTCAAGTCTAGACATTTTGTGGTGCACAAAACCAGCAACAAGTTCTCTGCCATGGCACTCGACCAGTGCCATGAGCAGAACAATGCAATGGTGAAAGGTTCTGGTGGGGCTATTGGACTGACTGGCAATCCAGGAGCACTTAGACACTGGATGGTAGCAGGGCCAGAAATGTCCAGGATCACTACAGAGTTTGAGCAACAGCATAGTGCTAGTGACACTGGGCACCGTCATCACGACCAGCAACCTGGCGTACAAGCAGCATTTCTGAAGGAAGTTAAAGCACTTGTGACAGTGCTGGAAGAGATGGGAAATCCATTCCTAGAACACAGCCAAGATTTACTAGTCATTGACACAAGGGACATCATGGACATCAAAGTGGCTGAAACTGTGAGAAGGATCGAGACCCTTGGTGAGGAGCAGTACACCACGTTTGTGAAAGAGAGGCTAGAACAGTGTACAACACCTGTCACACAAACACTTCCAAAGAACAAGTTGCCACTGTTCAGTAGGCCACCGGTCAAGATGAAGTCGAAACAAAAGGCACAGCTTGCAGCACTGAAGAGTGACTGTGGTCTCTTTTCGAGGCTGTACATCTCCTGTCAAACACGAGATGGAAACATCAACAATTTATTCTCCCATGAAAACCAGGGATCCCCACCAGCTCTGTCAACTGGAGGCAAAATTCGGATTGGGGTTAAAGCAGATCTACTTTGCTGCCTAGAATCAGATCTGCTTGAAAACAGTAGTGTACCTATGGCTGATGCAACAATTTTCGATGGTGCAGCTGTGGTTCAAATGTTAAATCCTGGAACATCAAGAACATTTCAAGAGTATGGAGACAGAGTGTTTTCACCATACATCTCTGCTCAACTTGAGAAAAGCAGCCGCATTTACCTTGTCTGGGATGTATACCTACCTGCCAGCCTGAAAGCCTCAACCAGACAAAAGAGGGAAAAGGGTGGCTCCTTCTACTGTGATACCAAAGAACTGGAAGGACTTTCTTCGATGCGA
The DNA here is from genome assembly GCF_902827175.1 of Gymnodraco acuticeps. Taxonomy (NCBI): domain Eukaryota; kingdom Metazoa; phylum Chordata; class Actinopteri; order Perciformes; family Bathydraconidae; genus Gymnodraco; species Gymnodraco acuticeps. The sequence continues at coordinate 1,066,703 of NW_022990699.1, forward strand.
TGAGAACAAAACCGACTTGTTTGCTTTCCTGTCTCGCAGAGTTGTTCATCTTCCTCTCGCAGAGGGCAAGGAACTGTATGCAACAGATGGAAGTGGAGTCCTTTGCTCTCCTGCTGAGTCTTACTTAGCCTGCCTTGCCCCGAGTTCTCAACAGGAGGCCGACACTCGTCTACTTCTGTGTGTGGCAGATGCTGTGCAAAAGGGGTGTAAGAAGGTGACCATACGTACAGTTGATACCGATGTGGTGGTACTGGCTGTGGCTTCATTCAGCAAAATAGCTCCTGATGAGCTGTGGGTTGCCTTTGGTGTTGGATCAAGCTTTCACTACATAGCTGTTCATGAAATTGTTGCCACAATGAATCCAACAAAGTGTCTGACTCTCCCAGTCCTTCACCCTTTCACCGGGTGTGACACCGTCTCTGCCATCGCTGGCAGAGGGAAGAAGACTGCCTGGGAAACGTGGAAGTCTTTCCCAGAGGTGACTGGTGCTTTCAATGAACTCCCAGCATGCCAAGTGAGGTCAGTGAAGGATCAATGTTACTGCTGGAGCGATTTGTGGTGCTGATGTACGACCGAACCAGTGAGAGCATGGAGGTGAATGATGTCAGGAAACAGCTCTTCACACAGAAGTCTAGATCTCTAGAGAACATTCCTCCAACCCAGGCAGCACTGAAGCAGCACATCAAGCGCACTTGCTACCAGGCCAACTGTTGGAACCAGGCATTGGTCCTGGATCCAGAGATGCCATAGCCGTCTGACTGGGGCTGGACAGAGGAAACAACTGGGTGGCAGCCACTTTGGACCACTCTACCTGAAGCATCAAAATCGTGCCATGAATTGATCCACTGTCGCTGCCAGAAAGGGTGCACTGGACGATGCAAGTGTGCCAAAGCTGCACTGAAGTGCACTGCACTATGTTTCTGTTCTGGAGACTGTTAGATTTAGATCTGTATTATTATCATCATTAAAATAGACTAGCACCATGGGTCTATTATTTTGTATTAATATCCCTATAGTTTCAAAATTGAAGCACATTTCACTATATTGCATAGGTCGAATCCAAAAGTTTTTAATGTAATTTGACCTTGTCCTTGATCTAAATTAATAGTCTTTAATTCTGGCGATCTCAAAAGTATCATCAGATGAATGGGCATCCCCAATTTAGGTGGAAATGACACATTAAATGACACATTATTTTCTACATCGTTTGGTTCCAACATTTAAAAAAACGTGGACATTAAACACAGAGGACTGGCGGCCATCTTGGATTTCACTGTTACTTTGATGTCATGTATCTAGCTGATGATAAGTTGATCTCACACACACACACACACACACACACACACACACACACACACACACACACAAAATAATTTCCAAATTTGCAAATTTCAACTGATTGACAGCTTATTTTTGGTCAATTTCTACCTTTATCTTCACCTAAATGCATTTTCTTGAATTCTGGCGATCTCAAAAGTATCACCAAATGATTGGGCATCCCTAATTTAGTTGGATATGACACCTTAAATGTTTTTCTACAATGTTTGGTTCCAAAAGTTTGAACATTTGACCCAAGAGACTGGCGGCCATCTTGGATTTGACCTCTCACGGTCCTCACAGGTCAAATCTGACTTCCCTCCACATCTGAAAATAAACCTTATGGTATGCACTAACTATGCTAGAAATGTCATGCTTTTCTCATAAAATGCACAATTGTTATAATATGAGAGCTTATCCGCTGTACTATTAGCAGTGAGTGATGTGGATAAAGAAAGTCAGACACTTCCTCAGCCAGAGTCAACCTCAAAGAGCATTTTGTCCTGTATCTTCTTTTAGTAAAGTACCTGCAACCCTCCTCACATCAGTACTAAATCAAGGTCTGTTTCACACTATTTGATGCTGTTTGATGTCACTTGAGATGTGAAACAAGTAATGGAAGACAAAAAAAAGCACATATGCTCTAAAACTGGCATTGCATTTTTTGTCTTCCATCTTCATCTTTAAGCACAAGAGTAATATTTTTTGTAAGCGATAATCATTAAGTTAGATGTCACTGTGTTATGAAGGATGTCCTTCAAGCCGTGCCTGATTTCAAGGGACAGCTTGACAAAACTCACTTTAAATTTGGTTGGAAGCATGTCTAATTGAATTTTGATACGTAATTAAATCAAGCAATAAATCAGCCCAGATCCCACTGCAACTGACAATTCAACACTCCTGAGCACCACAAGCTAATTATGATGAAGTTATTATCTCAGCCAAAGGGAGTACTCTGAATGGCTCCTTCTGCATCACGGAAAATCTTTTCAACTAGAATGTACTCAACCTTGAGGAAAGGGCATCTCTCGTATTAAGGAACCGGAAGATCCTATAAATGTCACTCGCTTGGTTGGAAATGCTTCCAAGTTGAAACATTGTCCCACTTTGATCAGGTGATTAAAGCCAGCGACTGATTTTGACTCATTTGTACACATCCACATTGATGCAGAAAGGCAGAAATGATTTCATGTGTTGTAAATCAGCAATTATAGCTGGTAGTAATTTCTGTCAATAATCCCTTGATGTGTAGGAAGTGGCTACAGTATATTGATTTAACATGGATTAAAAGCATCGTCCTCATCATCTGGTTCCCAGTCTCATGTGGTTAATCAATTACATTCCCTTGCGATTTAAGTATGCTTTAGATGCCATGCACCGTGCATGTAATCTCATGACATAAGGTATTAAATAAAGTCTAATTTTAACTTTGCAGCCATGTGTCATATCCATCTCTTATAATACCTTCCCTAAGTACACAGATTGGTGTGTCAGGAACAGGGTGTAAAACACATTTTGGTCTGCCACATGATCCTTATAAATAAATAAGCGTAAACTGTGTTTTAATGATCATCATGCTTGAAGCTGCAACATCTTTTACAAACACATAAAGAAGTGAAAAAAGGCAACATTCTACAATTCCCCAGATAACCACACAAGATCAAGCTGGTATGGTTCCGTAAATGAATCCTCTGCAACAATTACCGGAGTAGCCTCCCTCTGCATAATTTGATGAGCAAAAAGAAAATTGATGAACTTTTTTAATTATTACGCCGCTTGGGATTCTGACACAAGCACCACAGAGAGAGGAGGGGGCTCTCCATACAGCTGATAGGGAGTTTTTTTTCTCCCTTCCCATTTTTTCCTCTTTCCACCTTCCCTTCTTTAATTCACCCAATTTGTCGGTCCAAATGAAACAGCAAAAGGTTAGAGTGTGGAGTAATTAACAGCAGCTAGCCTAATGAAATCAGGAGGGGCCGGTACACTGGGAGGATCAATATTTTGCTAAGAGTGAAACAAGAGGGGGTGATTGTCCAGGGGAAACACATATATAGAGGACCACTTAATAATAATAAGCTGATGAAAAGGCAACATGTTGTCCACTTGTAAATCAAAATGGGCTCGAACAAACTGTGACATTATTGCTGTCTAGTAATTGTGTTAAAGCAAAGTTGGTCCTTGTGCACACTCAAGAAGTGTAAAGGATTTATACCACTCAGCGGTTTGCTGAGAGGGTTTCCCTTTATTGAATGTCAATAACTACGTCAATACACTTTGGACAACTGAACACCAATGCAGAGGGAAATGGGGATTCTATTTATTTAAGGCTACACTTAAGTGTATTGAAGACTTTATTAGCCTTTTTTGATGAGGAGGTGTTTTGTTTGCAACAGTTTTATCACGCTCCCTAAGACATGCTGCGTTAGAAATATAAGGGATGTAAATATAAGGGATGTAAACTTGAATTCAGCCCACTGTTTCTTGGCTGAGATACGCACGTTGAGTGCACACATGAGCAGATGGCATGCACGTCAAAGTTTTTTCCACTGTGAATATTTATATTACGAGTGCATATGTTTGCATGTGTGAATATGACACCTGAAGAAACTGTTAATTTTCTTCTTTTGATATTTTAGCTACATCCAGCTCAGGGATAGCAGGCTACATGCTTTTCTCCCAATCTCTCAACACATTGTAGACAGTGGCACTGCCCTAATATTTCTGGAGAACTGAGGTAGTGAGTGAGTCACCAATGACTACCTTAATCTGACTCAAAACAAATGTGAAATACACAAAGGCAATATGTAGCCGCTTAAGAAACTGGCTAGCTATCCGGCTTCCTGTCCCTTTGCTTCACTCGGTGCTTCTTCACACCTTCAAATGTATTTACATTACGAAGTCTACTGGAAATGTTCGAGACTGTAGAGATGGGAGTTGCAGATCTCATTAGTGTTAAACTATTAGGAGCATGGGGACCCCAGGGATGAGGGGTTTTAAGGTTTTCACTGTAGCTTGAAGTTATCGCATTATACACTCTTTTAAAACTGTTTTTCACAAACTTGCCTAAAGACGCTAATTTAAATAACTCAACTCTGATGTCCTATTCCTGACAGATTCAAGAGGTCAGCCAATTTAGCTAGGACATATAAACGTTTTTTCTCACTGATTCTATTATGAAGAATACGTATTTGTGAAGCTGGAAATCTGATCATTTTGACACCTGCTCTAGTAATTGCTAAAAATGAGCAGTAGGAAAATGAAGTTGATTGATATTCCAATGTAATGTTGACATGTACCTTTGTGAGCTTGATGACAGAGAGGTCAGGGGAATTTCCCATCAGAGAAATTGGAATAACTAGACCTGAAATCCAGACATAGTTATTTAATTGGCTGTGTGTTTGAAGATGGCTTTCGGGAAACAGTACCTCTGGTTATTTTTGTTTGAATACAAGTCTGTTTTTTATGTTTTACACACAGTTTAGGGGCTGAGAATATGCTTGAATTCCAAAAATTATGTTTTTAGAGTGTTGATGTAGGAACACAAAATTAGCTGATATAGCTCTCTAAGAATTGTCAATGAATTGTAATTCGAATTTGTAATTAATAATTAGGTTTGTTGTTTCCTCACAATTATTAAGAGATATCTTTCTGTTCTATTCCTTACTTTCTCCCCATACAACAGTACAGGACTGTCGAGCTATGTATGGTAATAACATAAAGAATTCTCTGGCCAGGTGTTGATATTTGTATTAATTCAGATTATTTTGTATACTATAAATGTAATGATAAATGCAGTGAAGGAAAATGATTATCGTATAGACAAAAGCTGATGGGAATTATTTTTTTAATATCGTTGCTATGCACACAGTGGATTCATTGTCTTTCTCTTGCACACTGCAGGCTCCCGCCATAGATGTAATATTAGCTACCCTCCAGTCACCTACGCACAGCTGGAATGCACTCTTACCTACCTTCTGTCAAAGCCTTTTGATTATTACCCAGTCCCCCTCCCTCTGTGCCAGCCTGCCATGCCATAGCTCAGACCCTCACTGGAGACCAGGGGTTATTGCAGCACTTCAGCCCGTCTCTGGTTGGTACTGTAACTGAGTGCTGGGGAACTCATAGACTGCACTGTATAGTGAGCATGTGCTTCACGTGTGTATAAATGCATTCCATATAATGCTACAGTATGCTATATGATTCCTTAACTCCTACCTACATGCATGTATTCATTGTGCAGCCACTGTATCTCAAAACTGGGATTCATTTGGATACAGAAACAGAACACAATAAGGTCTGGTGTTTTTAATCAATTATTTATCCAATATTTTAATGATCAGAGTGCCTGGGGTGATCAAAGGCTCGGTTCAAGCTCCACTGCCTTTGCTCGCTAAGACATCCCTCTGTACTTTGATGTGGTTCACCAACAAATGCACTTATCTTAAGCATAACTCTCTCTCCCAGGCTTGCATGTGGGTGCTTTGAAACCACTAGTTTGAGAGGCGTATAACAGAGAGAGGGTCACTGACCAATCCTTGCTGGGGAGAAAAAAATAGATATCTCTCTGATTTATGGGCTCCAGCAATCAGATGTACAATTACTATTTTGAATGTCATCTAAGTACGAGACAAGCATAGGTCACCTTCTCAGATCTCCCATGTACATTATTATCATATATTTAATTGGTTGGCAAGGTCTCTAACTTGAAGTGTGTGTCACAAGATGCTGAATAAAACATTACTTGGAGAAGAAACAACTGCTTGATGGCAGCCTCAAGTAAAACCCTTGCTTTAAATGACCAGTCAGTGGATGCAAATGAGTTACTCTTCAAATAGACCTGACAAATGTTGGTGTGCTCAAATATGCAATTATTTATATTGAAAATAATCTCATATACTAAAACATAAAGTTAAAACATGTTACATTCATTATCCTTGTCAATGAATTATTAGGGATTAGTGCTATAGCAGTTCCAGACTTAATGACAGTTTGGTGTAGTGATAAGTACGTTATGAATAATTCCAGCTCATATCAAGGTTATAAGAGCTTTTTATATATAACATATATGTCACCATATGCACAACATGTCATGTGTCAGATCGTGTCTATATTACATTTTTGCAAAGCCTGCATGTGCATTCTCCCTATAATAATTGTATATACAGTATCAACCACACTAACCATTCCTTATAGCAGAACATTTCAGCATTAAATGTTATGCATGCATGACTTTAGTTGTCTAAATGGTAAACAATTCTCAAATGTCTTCATATGTCTCCACACAAACATGTTGTGTATATATATATATAGTGTATACATACAGTACAGTATGTGATAAATACTTTTCAATACAAATGATATCACTGTGCCAGGTAGTTATTTGTCAGAAGTTTGGAGACCTTACTTCTTAATTTAGTTTGGTTCTCCACCCTGAAGCTCCATTTTGTTTTTGATGAATGGCTTTGGTTGTACCGTTATCGCTCAGTTAGTAGCAACATCCCTTATTGAACAATTATGGCGGGATAATCTGTTGACATGAACTTGTTTCCTGTTCATTGTTTTACCGTTCCACCTCAGCAGTCCTTTCTGCTTCTCCCCCTGTCTCAGTGGCTTCTCCCTGCCAGATTCATTCTATTTTCTTTGCAAATCAAGTCATGTACTTGGATTATTATACACAGTACAAAGAAAACAAAATTGGTGATTACAAATTAAATACTCTTATCTCTCTGTGAGTTATCTCAGTCCCCAGAGAGAGGATGCTATTTCGCAGGCTTGCGGGTGTCTTTTGTTCCCAATTTAGAAGCTTGACGCTGTTTATTGTTATTTTTTGATGCTTCATTTGATATTCTGCTCACTTTGCTTTCTGACATGCAGAGAAAACATCTTTATCAAAGTGTCAGTTGTATGGCTTGTGTTGCCAGGATGTCAGGTTTGCCCTATTCTCTACAGTTCTGGGGAGAGGGTGTGTGCTCTGCAGTCAGTTTGTTGGCGTACCCACCGTTTATGTGCTTGACAAACATGAGGAAGAAATCAATATGTACCCTAAATCTCAATTCAAACTTAAAAATATATATATTTTAAACCTCAAAATCTATGAGGGTGTCAATTTTGAACTCTGACTGGAAAGATCCCACTGAAGTTTCCTTTGTTTGCTTCACATATCCATTTCTATAGTAAATCCTCTGCAGAGTTCCAATCAGACAGTGATGTGAAATGTTCTTTTGTCTTTGCAGGAGGCCTGTCAACTCGGCAAGATAACCTCTGTGAATGTAAGTCTGTTCTCTGCTCCTTCTTGCATGTGCATTTCCATCATTAAAATGTCTATTTGCTTTCTTTTTTCACACGTTACAGCTTAAACAAATCGGCATGTCTCCCCTATACTATTTCTTGCCAGGAATATACATAATTGTTTCCATTTGAAAACCACAGTTAGAGTTCAATCTTGTAACTTCAGTTGAAAGGTTCTGTTGGTTAAAAAGAGAGAAACCATCAAGGTTATGAAACACTTGTAGAAAACCCTTTTTTTATCTTAAAATTATTATCTTACAGCAATAACTTATCTATTTATCTCATTCATGGAATGATCTTTGATTTTGTATAGAGCTTTTTAAATATGTGAGGTTGTGCGTGGGTTTCTGTGATGCTGTACATATAACAGAAGTAGATGTACTGTTAAGTTCTGCTGAGAGTAAAATGCCAATGTATTTACTTTCAATTGGATGTTTTTCTTATATTACTTTAAGTGGATTTATTCAGGGGTATACTTTGCATTAATACTGTCATATTTCTTGTTGCACAAAAAGATCATAGCATATGACTCATTAACAGTTACAATGTATTCAATCAAATAAATCATAGGTCAAAAATCACCCAGTATTCTGTCTGCCCACTAGCTGCTACAATCACCTCCTTCTTGCATGTTCCCGCAAACTCATCATTTCATAAACAGTGACATATCACCTCACACATAATAGGCCGCGCTGGAACAGCGTGTACAAAAAGGAAGGACACACCCACAAAGCGAAATCACTAACAGATTTGTGTGGATGTTGCCCGATCTTGACATCAAGCAGAATAGAAATATGTGGCACAACCCTTTGGGAGAAATACCTTGCCAATGCTGTTTTTATTATTTTGTCCTCCTTATAAGACATGTGAGACATGACAAATCACCATCTCCTCTGAAAAGATTTATGCAGGTCTAGGTGTACCCGCAAGCTGATCCTTATCTGAAATGGCAGAGCCAATCTCCCCTGATTCACTCCTAAGTGGTCCCTGTTTATCACTCAAAGTGAGGTGGTTGTCAGCCAAGAACTACTTCTCTGTGTAGGACTGAAATCTTTGCTGTTTTTGAGAGCAGTAGTTGGGGGGTAACGTTCATCCTAATAAAACTCAGAGCCGTGGCCTTCTAAAGGACATGGTTGTCGGCTGCTATTCCCTCTACGTCTAAATATAACAGACTTCTAATCCTGTAACGTGTGAATCCAGCCCAATCTGCCTATTGTCTGGGTGGTTACCAGAGGGAGGGTTTTGGATTGGCTGGCTTGTTATATGGTAGAACTTGGCACCCATCTCTCCTGTTCATTTTATCTCTGTGTACATACTTCTCAAGGCAGTGTTTTATCTGGCTGAACGGGCTTTGTTTGGTCTTGATATCTCTTACCGCAGCTTGTCTTTGCTTTATGGATTTCTGGCAGCTTCTTTAAATAAGTGATAATGCTTACCTTGCTTACACTCACCTTGACTCCTCTGTGAATGTTTGTCTTTCAACATTGATGTTTTATTCACCTTAGTCAATCCTTCTGACAGCATACGTTTTATTTATTCCATTCCATTTAATGGTGCTTGTTCTACTTAACATTGTAATTAAATACGTCTTAGCATTGAGTTCATTGTAAAATCAAATGCGGCTTTTCCTAACATCTTGCACCGACCTGAATGTGCTTGAATAAACAGCCGTCTAAAATGAACACACTCCCTTATGCAAAATGATTATGTCCTAATTGTCACAGACAGCTGTTTGTTCTAATAGATTCTGGATGCCATTGTTGGAGCAAATTTCCAATAATTAGAGTCATGTGGAGAGGAAGCTTGCTTTTTGTAGAGCTGCCAACCTTCCATAAGTGGGCTCTTTCTTTTGCTGGAACCTGGACTTTTATCGTGCATCCTCAAGTAATTGGAGAAACAGCTGCCAACGCTGTTTGAGAACAAGAGATATTTAGACTCCTTGAAAAGCGTAGGCAAACATGGCACATAGAACTATATGATTTTGCCAACAAGGTATCCTTCTCCTCTCTGTCTTAGGAAATGAATACATCCGCATGAAGAGTGGAAAAAAAGCTCTTTCATACCGAACCTTAGAAATACACCTCATCATTTGGCAGCAAAATATGCACAAACTGCTGGAAAAACAAGATTAATTTAAAGGAGTCCTGCATAAAATATTTGCAGATTGGTCATAAATGTGTATGGTGCATATGAACAGATACTGAGCTCTTTACTGTCTTATTTTCTTAATATAATCAACAGCAACAAAAAGCATTTGTTTTTGAGTTGTTATCTCACACAGGTTGAAGGTTGTGTGTGTTTCTTGGTTCGTTTCTTTGACTGCATGCCCTTTTTCTCTTTATTTCTCACCTGTCTTTTACTTGGTGGCACACACTCACTCAGACACACACACACACACACACACACACACACACACACACACACACACACACACACACACACACACACACACACACACACACACAGTGATTTGTGTGGCCTCGGGATCTAGATGAATCAAGTAAATAGAATAATAAGCTAGCTGTTTCAACATCACAGCATTGAAAACCACTCAGTTGTGCTTTCAGAGTGCTAATTGTGTGGATTTAGGTTAGTCAACCCTCTCTGATAGTTTTTAAATGAAGCTTTTTTGTGCACTTAGTTTTTGGCAGTTTGTCCTTCATTAGTGGCAGACTTTATTTCACTCTCCTGCGCTCCAATTTTCTAAGCCTTATTTAGTCTTATCAAAGAACAATAAGCGGTAAAGTATTTTCACACAGAGACATCACCTCCTCCTGAGCTTAAAGGAGCGTGTCTTAATAATGTTTTTAAATTCAGGACTTGCATATTGCTCTTCTTGCTACAGCGATGAAGAAAATCAAGATAGTTATATTTGCTTTGAAAAAAAATCTCTTATCAGTTTGAATAATGGGATATATAAAATTCACCGCAATAACCGAAGCTGAGGGCGTAATTATATTTTATGTGTTTTATGCTCCTATACAGTGTGAGGCAGTATGATGCTACTCAGGGAGTCATGTGAAGACAGGAATTTAAGCAACAGAATATATCACTATGACAATTTTACCGATATTACCTCAAAGCTATGTCAGATCACCTCGCTACTCATTTTTTTGTCAAAGTAGAGGGAAATTATATGACAAAAACTGAAGAAAAATATGAAATCAGTGGTATCTACAGAACCCACGGTGCCTCACAAAATGAATGAGTGTAACTGTGCGGTTTGTTTTCTGGAGGAATCGCGAACATGATAGCAGACATCGCTCCCCACACAGGATTTGTTTTTCTTTTTTAAGCTCCGAAGAAAGGTCGCAACATGAACTTCTGTAAACCACCAGAGAAATCAAAGAGGCCTGCACCTTTCAGAAGAAAATGCCCACACTCCTGTGATCTCCAAGACTTTACAAATCAAAGTCTCAGCCTCCACACACATTCCACTTATTTTGTGTCTAAACTGGGTGAGAGGGAAACTAGGACATAGTTCAACCTGTTAATACACATCCAATCTTTATCAGGACGGGAAGTTGCAATTATAAATCTTTTACTGGGTTTAATATCTGGAAAGTAATTCACTAAACTCAACAGGCTAGAAATCATTTTTGGGTTATGAGGTCACTGTTTCAATTAGTGCCCCTAGTGATAGGATGCCATTTTGCCATATTTTATAACTAAAAGCAGTTGAAGATGATAGATGCAATGGTTGTTATCTAACAATAACCTCTGATACAATTAGGAATGGATTTCCCTTGTAAATACCATCTCACATTACTCATTTACCCATAAACAAGGACTGTCTTTAGGAGTAGAGAGAACAGTTATAAACGATTCGTAGTTTTATACCGATGTGCATTCATCTCAGGAACGACAGGACTGGATTTTAAATACTCTCTCTCTGGTGACCAATACATTTGTCAGTGTTTTGTTGAGAAAAACACTAAAGACAAGCACTATCTGAGGTCAAATCTCAAACGTTGGATTGACGATGACATTGTCTTTTTACAAGGTTGGTCATTCCCTTAGCTGATATAACCCTGCAGTGAGTTACGGTTTTGAATGCCCAGGTTTTGCAATCTCAGATATTTGTGTCCTGTATCTCAATACAATTGAGAAGAAAGGAATTTCTAATGTGGTAACTTTTTTTCCATTTACCACAAAGAATCAATGTGTATATCCAGAACATTTCCTTGTAGCTTATAACTCACTAGAATATATGGCGATGGAACTTCTCTCTTCTGCAAACAACGTCCCTGCAAAAACTCTTTTGATAATGTTCTATAAAGTTATCAAGAACACCTTGATACTTTTCAATGTCATATTTCAATGCTGTGATCACCAAGCATTTCCTCTTCATTTGACTTATGGTGGAAGCTAAATTCTCTCTCAACCTGGACATTTTATTTTATTTCCAACCTTTTTTTCTTCATTGTATTACTGTACTTAGTATTTGAGTCATTACACAATCAAGGGCCCTAGAAAAAGATGTTGTTTGATAATTAGAACAATTATCTTTATGGTGTTTGTCCTTTCTAATGCTTGGGCCTTGAATAGGAGACTATAGGCGTGACCTTCAGAATAACAGCTCCCCATTGGCTGGAGCCATACATCCGCTATTCCTTTTTCACTCCACAAACTTGTCATGTAATGATTTGTAATGTGTATTGCACTCTTAGCTACACTACACTGTTTTATTTCCTATTTTTTTACACCTTTTGCACATTTTACACAGGGGTTTCTAACAGAACCTTTCTGTTTGTTGGTTTGCTCCAGACGCAGCGCCGCGTGACGTTCCATCTTCCAGACGGTTCCCAGGAGAGCTGCAGTGACAGCGGGTTGGGAGACCCGGAGCCAAGCAGCACGGCCAGCACCACCCAGCCCCTTCCCCTCAGCTTCCCCCAGGAGGAGTACTATGAGCAAACATCACCTAACAGCCGCACCGAGGGAGATGGAAACTCAGACCCTGAATCTAGTGAGTACTTTTTACTTTTTACTCAGACAGCAGGCGCATTATGATATTTAGTTTTTCTCATTTTTTCTAAATGTTGCGTTATTTATTTTGGCTGTTTCAACATAATGTAATTTACAAGTGGCCATCTGTGTTGTTATGCAGTAAAATTATTTCAAGGGATAACAGTTGTGTTAGTCATAGGAACATGACTTCCTTCCAAACTTTTAACAAGATACAATTTTCAGTAAAAAACCTAGTAACAAGCTACCTACACATAAATATGTCTGCTACACATAATGCTTCTGTGAGGTCATTCTTTAGATAAGTGGTACAACAGTTTTGTTGAGTTCTACTTATTAAGATTTAAAACCAAAAACCCCTCTCATTCGTATTAGAAATGCAAATAAATTGGATTTAATCAAAACAAGCTGCAAATCTGTTGTCAAGGGAGTGCACACATAATATTAAGGGTGTAACTTGCACAACGGTGCATTTAATATCGACAATTTATTTTGCCAAAATGTATTTTTCAAATGTTGTAACATAAGCAATGGGGGAATTATACCTCTGAAGTTGAGACTATTTTGCTCAATTTATTCAAATGATTCAGAAGACAGCTGTCACTGTATGGCTTACTGCCCAATGACGTTCTACATAAAAAAGCCCCATTGAACGATGGGAACCACAACTCTTTCCTCATACATAAACAACAATAAAAAAAAATCATGGCTCAAATAACTGGCTGAGTGGAAAAAGAAATGTGATTAAGACACACAACAGAGGACCCTGGGTTTTTCCACCAACCATAGTGTGGATCCAAAGCCCGTGAACCAGCAGCATGCCAATGATGCTGCTGAAATGATTTTGCTCCACCTTAACATGAACAAGGCTATTCTGAGTCCCCTATCACTGTCCTTGTCACATACCAACCCCCTCCATATCAGGCTCGGTATTATAGTCCTGGTGGGTTAGATTTTATTTTCTGGAGGTAACCCTGCATCATATATTACAGGCTTGGTGGAGGCTCATATATGTGTAGACCTTCACTCCTCCTGTGGCCTGTGTGTATCATTCCTAGAAATGCATTAGCCATTGCACAGAGTTACCTGTCAACAACACAAGTGTGTTCTTTTCTTATTCTATCCGGCAGAGAAACCATCTACAGGACAGGTAGAAATAGATTGCTTTGCATACACCTACGTGCAGTACAGCCATTGTGTCATAGTTGTAAGTGAGACAACGGCCCATGGTGCATCTGCCTCCACAACAGCTGTGTTGACAGGTCTGGGGCATGGGTGTCAGTGAGAGAGTGTGATTGTGAATGCATTTGTTAGACATTAGACAAGATGGGTGACATCCTGGCGATAGATTCCTGTTCATTTACATGCAATGGTCCGCTACATATGTAATTGTTTTATATTTTATATTTCTGATAAGAAGATATTACAAGTTTACAATTTCAATTCAATTCAAAACCTTTATTTATCCAGGTAAAATCCCATTGAGATCAATGATCTCTTTTTCAAGGGAGACCTGCAGCAGTAGGTTCCACAAGAAGACATAAAAACAACAACAGAACAATAAAAGGACATCATACAGCAAAATGTACAGGGATTACAATTTACATATCTAACCACATGTACAGGTACCAACAGCATCTGATTTTGTAGCATCCAACCGAGCTTTAAAAACATGTAGTGGTACTAGCTTGGTAATTTTCCATTCTTTTTGCAGACTGTTCCATGTTAGTGGAGCTGCACATCTAAAAGCTTTCAATATTTACAACATAGCTACACACAACCAGCTGACCTCCATTCCCCACAGACACACACGCATGCACACACACACACACACACACACACACACACACACACACACACACACACACACACACACACACACACACACACACACATATTTGCACACCAGGCACGTGTATAAACACACATAGAAACACCTACATCTAATGATCAAACTTCTCCTTCCCCAGCTGTTCCCTTTTAATATATTCACCACAGTGACAGAAGTGATTCATATATGTGATTCATTCACATACAGAGGCAATTGCTCATCATCTCATTAATATTCAGTGACATAAACATCTCATACTTCATAAACTTACTCAAATACTGCACTTATTACCCATTTTCCCTCTGGGGTAATATTTGTTGAAGTGGATTAGTTTTAGATAGAAAACCATGCTAATGTAGTAAATGCATGTGTACTTATACAAATTGCTGCATTATAAATCAGAGTGTGAGTGTTTTAACAGACTAACTGAGAGAGAGTTTAAAATTGGTAATTGGAAAAGTCAGTTTAGTTATTTGACCAAAATCCCCCTAGTAATACTTTGTTGTAACGATATCCCACCAAATTATATTAAATGTAATTCTTACTGATAAAACCATAAAAAGGTGCCTTATGGCATTTGAGGGTTGAGTAAACACCATAAGAAGTGATATGATTAATATTATCCCTTATAAAATATATGTAGAAATATGCAGTGTTCATATTGCTTGAGTTTCCAGGCTGCCAAGACATACAGGAATGTAATATTTAATATTTCTATAATTTAGGTAAATTGACTTTACACCCCATATATTCTCGCCTAAAGTCAATAAAGGTCCTTCATTTGCTGTTAGATGCCACTGATTTAACACATGCACACTCTCGCACATCACTTGAGTGAGTGAATGTCGCCTGGCTCATCTGGCTTCATTTTCTACTTCCAGAAGTTAAAAGATAAACCCTGACTCTGTGCTGCTCAGTTTAAAAAGAGAGATGGGTCCTGTGGATGTTGACCGTCTCAGACGACAAGTGCGTTGGTGACAGATGGCGGCCTAAGATGGATGCGATTTGGTTTTATCAATGAACACCAGGCCGGCAGGCGGTGGCAATCTCACATTATGTCGACTGCATTTGTAAAGCAGAGAGAACTAGAAAGAGTGGAGAGGAGATGGAAAGGCTCCAAGTGAAGAGGAAGAAATAGAGCTGAGAGATTGAAATACTTAAAAGCCATGTTGGTAGAAAGAGAATTTCAGGAGTCAAACGTGGTATTGTTTCGTAAAGGTGCCTCAGCTTGGACCAGAATGTCAACTTGCACTGAATAATTGTCTGTGCCAAAGGCAAGCCATGTGGCCTTCTTATGACAATGAATTTCTCAACTCCTCTTTAAACCTGCATCTTTATTAGACCACCCACTCTTGAAATAAAGTTCATATGACATTTTATGTTTCTATTATTTATGAGTTAGGCGGCTGTTCATTTTATGGGCTCTTGCTCCCCCCTCCAGGCTTACTTCACCACCCGCCATCAGTCTTTCTGATGTCGCCTCCTTTGTCACACGATGTTCCGAAGGTTTTGATATTTCCTCCTCTGTCTCGACAAATAGATAAAAGCTGCAAATTAATATCATTAGCATGTGTGTTTTTATGTCCAACCCCCCTGCGTCTTACAGCTGGCTTTTACAGAACTGCACATCCAGAACAATTAAGCATGATGAATTGTACCTGTCCCTTTGGGCTAAATTGCAACACTTCATCAACACATCAAAAACAGGAATGCATAATGATATGCGATGCATTTCTTCCCTCGAATATGAAGGAAGTTCTCTTTCAGCTGATTTTCTCTACTGACTCAGTGGCATCCTCTCCACAGTGTTAAAAAGAACCGCCTTCTAGGCATCTGCAGCACCTTTTCCTGGATTCACTAAGTGCTCGGTTTAATTGTAAAGTAAAAGCAAGAAGTTGCTAAAAATATCATTTCCGACCCATGTTGGCTCACAAACTCCTCCTGTGGATTTGTGTAAGTATCAGTGGCCTTGTTCTGATCCGTGGGACTGCACTTGTGATCACTTAAGGTTTGCAATTGAATTATTAAATCCTGTGTTTTTATTTTTATGTTATTCTATTTTTTTCAATCTGTTCTTGACCTTATGAAGTCCTGAAAAGCATTATTTGTGCATGATGGGAATCATCATGTCATGAACGGCAAACAGAACTAAGCCCTCAGACAAAGTGCAGCAAAGTGGGAGCAAATCCCTGAGTCTAAATCCTTCACATTTTTCAAACAATACACAATTTTGTTCTCTGGGCGATTTGTAATATACTTATTTCTTTCTCCTGTTGTCAGAGCTGAGGGATTTAAGAGCTTGTGCTTTTCCCCACTTACAAGCAGCTCACTACAGGCAGTTTTGAAGCACTGCATTAGTCTCCAGAAGAAACATGAAAAAGCTGTACAATATAATGCCGTATCTTAATCTGTGGCATATGGCTTTGAAATGACCAGCTTACACCTTGTCTGTCTAAGATCTAAATCTGCTATTAAAATAAGCCAATCCGTTTTAAACACTGCAAGTATAATAAGATTACAGCTTTAAATGTGCTATACAGTGTATTATAAAAGAAAAATGTTTAACAACAAGGAATCGCTTCATCAAATAACTAGATATTAATCAAATATGTTGTTTGATTTTTAAATGACATTTAACATTGTCCAAATTAGTTTTTAAGGCTTTAAAAGTAAACTATGTATAATTCCTAATGCCTGCAGACAAATAATCTGATTAAAGGCTTGCTGAGTTCATACTTTATGTTGTTCCCAACTCTTTGATTTCAGCACGTCCAACATTTTCATAAAAGCTCTCAGACTGAGTTTCCAGTTGACTGATTTATAACTGCACGTTTTCACTTCTGTTGGAAAAGGCCACTTGACTTGATCTAGTGTACAGGGACTACTTGAAATTGTAATACTTCTCAAACACTGACTCTACCCAGTATATCTGGCTGCCAATACCAGTGCTAGGATTGGAATTCAATCTGCCCGTGAATAAAGTGATTTCATGAGGAATCCTAAAAGAAGTTGCATGGTGTTGGTTGGAACTCTTAGACAAAGCGGGACCAACCATCTTGCAAAACTGAAGCGCTACATTTTGTCATACGAACCAATAGTTTAGCACATCATTATGTGACGGCAACGACGAACGCCATCGTGT
Source organism: Gymnodraco acuticeps (assembly GCF_902827175.1). NCBI lineage: Eukaryota > Metazoa > Chordata > Actinopteri > Perciformes > Bathydraconidae > Gymnodraco > Gymnodraco acuticeps. The sequence goes on from NW_022990699.1 coordinate 1,084,246, forward strand.
TCAGTAGAGTTAGCCGCATTAATTATTCATATGAGTCCAATCTCAGTTTCACTTTGAGGGTTCTCATATGCAATTAGAAGTAATGAATGTGCTTCTTAATTACATTCATTTGTGCAAATTTCCATTCCCCATTGAATTTTTCTGTGGAAACATTGTGACACTGACCAATGGCATATCATTTGCAATGTGACTAAATCCATTCAGCATAGAACAATTAGCTGTAATTAGTGTTACAATGTCATCAACGACCAGGGGGAAAGGCTGACATGCAAAGGCGAAGAGGACCCTTGTTCAGAGAGTTTAAAGTCCAGCATTGTAGGAGTTTACTGATAATTGGCTGACAATAGGTCAAAAAGATGATGAACTGTAAGACTGCAAGGCTTACGGTTTTTTTCGAACTAATTTTGTTTTCATGTTAAGTTGGCTGAGCAGGAATTATCTTTGATATGTATGGCCTTCTACACATTTACACACTTAGCACAACCTTTTACTCCTGCCATCCCATCTCGTCATCTGCTGCTGACAAATGAGCAGCTTCACTAAAGTAATTAAGAATGAAGTACGCTGCTTAAGGGTCGCTGGTGGTTGTTGAGAGATGGGATGGAGCATTTCTCATTCATTTCACATCATGACCTTACAAATTGTCATGTTATCAGAGATATGCTGGCTGTGACGTGTATATTTTATTCATGCCTCACATAAAATGGTAATGCAGCCTATTCCTCTTTTTGCAGTTATTTCACAATCTACAAGATCACTTTTTCCAACTCCTTTTTTTTCTCACATAATTTGCAGCAGTTTGCTTCTCGCTATATATTTTCCTGCATATAAATAAATAAAAGCCTTTGTGCCTTCTGGCTCCCAGAACTGTTTACAGCTGCCCCAGTGGGCCTGCAACAGATCTAAATGAAGCAACAGTGAGTATTAACCTACATAGATTGGACCTTTCCTTTTAAGATGATTTAGAATGTTTTTCCTCTCTCTTTGTTTTGACCGATGGGGGTCTAGCGCTGAGTCAGAAGGGGATTTAGATGGACTTATCTGTATCCTTCTCAACTGATTGGGATTTGGTGGAAGCGCTCAGTTCTCAGAGGTGAGATGGAGGGGAACCCTTGTTTTATCTGGTTCAAATGCCACACCAGTTGTCTCAGAGAGACAGACGAGCTATTGATCTGAAGGAGTCAACTCGGCTGGAAGAAATCTCTCTCCACCCTCCTTCAAACGACTGAGAAGTGTCATGTAAGAAACCTCCTTTTCCAGAGTATTAGACCTCTTCTCTGTTGCCCTGCCAAAGTCCTCTGTGAAGTTGAGACAGGGGCTTTGCGGTACAAACATCTAGATCTATACAGAACATGCTGGGAAAAGATGTTACATTTTGGGAGTAAGGCATTCACTGTTTCAATATTGTAAGTGCTTAATTTCAAAACCTGAAAAATAACACATATAATAAAAGTTTAATGATGACATGATGAGTGTTTAGAGCTGACTTAAAGTGCACCTATCATGCTATTTTTAGGCAATAGCATAGTTCTCAGATATATAGAAATATATAAAAAACATGTCTATGAAGTGTTTTGCTCAAAATACCAAACAGATCACCCATTCTAGCCATGCCTCATATCCCTCTATTTCACTTCCTGTTTCAAAAGTGCTGATTTTGGGTATAAAGCTTTAAAAATAAAAAATAAATTATAAAAAAAGGAGGGGGCTGAGCCATGGATGTATAATAAGAACTGGATACAACGTGGGAGGCGGGGCCTTCTATGATAGTTGCTCATTGGCGCATGATGACAAAATGGCCTAACTTTTGAGAGAGCGAAAGGTCACGAAAGTATTCATATAATCATATAATCCGTTCTTATTGTGCATCCATGGGTAAAAGTAAAACTCATGTAGTACTGAACACGTCACATGAACGTGCCGGGCGGCGCGGCCCCGTGGGTTGGACCCGCGTTCATAATGCCGAGGAAAATAACTCTCAGAATAACGTTATTAGCACATTTTACAACTTGAGGACCGAATGTTTCTAATAAGGGCTATACAAATGTTCATGCCGGGTTCATGACGTCTCTTTCCCAATGTTTGTCAATGGGAAAAAGTATTTCCGAGCCCAGCGACTGATACGGAAGTGTAGTACTGCCGTTTGCCACAACGGATATTTTCCTCAGAGTCCGGCGCACTTCCTGGGGGCTTGGGCTGAGCTCATGCGGGACCCGGCAGCTACTGTCTAAACTAAATACTGCCGTGATGAAACGCCATATCATGGATTATCATGGATTATTTCTGAAACAGTATGGAGCTCAAAGGCTTTCTCTCTTGCCGGTTATACCACAAGGTGAGTTCCTTTTTATTTCCTGCTTCTTCCCACACATGCTCTCCAGTACAAGTTAGCTCTGAGTGTTAGCGATGCTAATGTAAACACCGACCATATTACGTTCAAAACAGTTGGGCATTGTTTCTGATGGGAACTTTCTGATAGTGCTGTGGGTCCACATTTCCGATATTATGTCATATCGGATGCAAATCTGGATCAGCTCCGTTGTACCCCCGTTTTTAGAGATTTGGGTACGGAGGAAAAGAGAGAGGGTTTTATTTTCTGATGCTACGTGAGTTCCCCGACACACCATGGACACATATTTATGTATAAAATACATAAAAAAGTGCATTTTGTATGATAGGTCCCCTTTAAAATCGAATTGACACAGACGTGACAGTGATTAGAGTGAAAACAGGTCTCTTATGACACATTTCCACTGCAGCAGGGTAGCCCCGTTTAAGCGTCCCTAAGCGTCGTCGCTCAGGCCTCGGGCTGCCTCGCTGGCCGTCCGAGGGTGTGGCGCATTTCCATTACAGTTTAGGACCTGGGGTAGCAACGCAGTGTAGGCGGGGCGATCGGCTTCACATTTTGAGTTGTTCTGTCGAGCTCCCGCTGGATTTTATCATCCCCAATGAGATGTAGGAACGTCGTCACCTCCTCGGTCGACCACGGTGTGCTTTTCTTTGACGTTGCCATTTTTGTAGCTCCTCCGTTTACAAAAATGCTGTGTATAAAAATGCTGCAAGCTTGCTTCTAGATCTTGTGACGATTCTCTCTGACCAATCAGCAGTCGAGAGTGTTGACGTCACTAGTTCAGCCCCTGACCTGATAGAACCACAATTTTATGGGGCCGGAAAAAGAGGGAAAAAGTACCCGCGAGCCGGTGCTACGCTATATGGAAAGGCCACCAAAAACTGGCCTGGCCGCTTGAGGACGATTAAGGACGCTTAAACGGGGCTACCCGCTGCAGTGGAAATGCGCCATTAGTTGACGAGACATTATGAGTGACTCACACTTACTGTAGGTTTTAATTGTTTTTAAACAGACAAATTTGGCTCTCTTTATTGTGTTATTTCATTCAAATGTTTTAGTAGGTTAATGAACTTTTAAAACTAGAAACAGATTGGTTGCAGCTAAAGCATCAATTATTACTTTGATGCAACATTTGGTAATGCCCTGAGAAGTGTAATTTAAATATTCACCTTCATTCAGCTTGATTTTTAGGAGAGAACACAAACGTTGCTGCTCACTGAGCAGCTCTGTGACTTGAGTGGGCTTTTCCAAAATCTGCACAATTAAAATACTTATTCCAAAGTTGTTAACATGTTCAGTAGGTCTGGTGTCTGGTTTGGGAAGGGATCAATAGCTGCCAAGTTTGATCTTGTCTCTGGACAATGTATTCTGAACTCGGCAGGGATAGCAGAGACTTCAAACAAGGATGTAGGCTCAAAGGCCCAGCCAGCAATTCACCTTGTTCCATTTCACTGACTCTGTGATTCCTAAACCACAATATGGTTCAACTGCTTATTCAACTTGTGAAACGCTAGGTTCAAGAGTGGTGAATTTATTTTGTTTTTGATTCAATGCAGCTGATAGAATATCAGTTACATCATTAAAAACAATACCAACCATCTGTAAGGAAACATTGGCAAGACATTTATTGGATGCTTGTAGTGTTTTTGGCAAATCATGCAAAACGAGAAGTTGTATTTAATATTTGTATCCTTTTTTAAATGTAATCTGGTTGAAGTCATGCAGGCAGAAAACTGTAATAAGTCAGAGCTTCTCAGCTCATTTTTAAATCACTTGAACTTTGAAGAAATCCCACCACAGATCTGGACACCACAAACCTTCCAACACTTCTTAAGAACCACGCTGTCCTTTCAGTGTGATGAGCCGAGGTTATACCTGTCTGAAAGAGCAGAAACTCTCACTCCCCTCAAAAGCAGGAGGAAACATGGGAAGCTATCAAATATAGATGTGCTAATGTTTTATTCAAGGCCATTTGTTATAGATAGCTTTTACGAAAATCCCAACTGCTTTTCATTTTTAGCTTGAGAGCTTGTGTTTGCATTAACATTTTCCACTGCAATTTAACTGCTCCTGTCCCTCCCAGCAACCCCTGCTCACACAACATACACTAAAACACATACACACACTGGACAGTATACATGAAGTACACGCAGGCCAATTCCCTGTTCAAAATAGAATCCAAAGCATTGCTCTATGCCCCACTTCATTTCCAGTGCCTTAAAACAATAAATCCATGTCCTTCAAATGGGGATGAATTTTTCTTTTGTAATATAACTGAAAATGGTAACATGTTTTCATACGACAAAGTATAAACATAATATATCCTAATCTGAGATTTTATGTTATATAAAATTCTATCATGAGGTCCGAGGTCAGCCTGATTTGTATTTCATCAAAGCCATTATGCTTGGAGGTGTTGAATTTCCGTATAACCGGTGGAATGGGTTGTTGTCAACAACTGCATTAGAGAGGCTGAGACGGGGTTAGAGGAAGTGCATCTCTCTCTCCCTCCTTCTTTGTCTCCCCCCAATACGCTCCATCCCTCCACCATCCCTCTTACCCCTTTTAAGATATAGCGCCACAGACAGATTAAAATGCATGGTCTCATCCCTTTCTCATTTTTCACATGGAGTCCGTATCAAGGATAAGGATGGCCTCTGCTCAGAAGGACTTATTGACCAAAATAACTGTGCATCAATATGTCTCCTGAAGGCTGAGCAGACCACAGCATCACAGGGGTTGTATTTTTCCCCAACCCTCTCAGCCTTTAATGTTATTGACCTGGGTTGTCTTGATATGCTGGAGAACAACATGCCAGGCTAAAAACATAGAGAATGGCTAAGCCATTTTAAAGCTTCATTGTCCTAAAAAGGACACATTTAGTGATGCATCAGAGCAAAATGAATGTTACAAGCATGCTGACGGATGAGAAAGAGGGAACAAAACAAGTGAGATTTGCTTAGAGAACGGCATTCTGTGACCAATATAAAATTACATTGCTGCTTTTCCCTGGCTTATTTTTACAATAAGAATTCCCTATGAGATGAACTGCAGTTTTGATGAGATTCAATTTACAGTGATAGCTGCAGTATTGTTGCAATGACATCAATGATATGATGACAGACGGGTACAACTATGAGGCCATCTGTCTATATTTCACGTATTAACATATTTCTAGTCAAATATGTCATTCACGGGCGATGCAATATTTTCCTGTAAAAGCATTAATTTCACAAGCACGGGAATATAATTGCAATAAATTTGACTCACACACACGCGCACACTCCAATTCTGATGAAGTTACGAGCAGTTCATTCAATTGGCTGGTATATAATAAAGCATGCAGGTTGCAGTATGTGTTTAATCTGCATCCTGAGATACCGCAGGGATTTAAATTGAATGCACATCCATGAATGGGATTTCTCCAAACGGTTCTGTATAGGGCCATATCCCCACTAGATCAATGCATACACTGACTGGTTGATAAATTGGTATTCACGGACAAATGGATCACTTCAGAGACCACTCACAGGCTAGTAACTCTGACAAATGGAGTGAGAGTATGACAAAGAAAAGAAGGAGTTGAACTCAATGAGAGCATAAACAAAGGGATGCACTTTTTAAGATGTGATATGCTGAGTGAGTAGATTTCAGGTATGCCCTGCAGGATATTTCTGACCTACCAGAAAATAACATGGGGCCTTTGAGGGACCTGACTCTGAACACACAAACCCTCTTGATATGAGCCCACTGTGGTCAAGTTTCAGGGCGCTTCTGCCTGGATTCAAGTTTCGGCATCTGTGAGAACCTCAAGGCAATGTAGCGCTTGTGAGGTCAGTCAGCTGTCTGCCATGCCATGCAGAAGCAGAAACAGAACTGGTGCTCGAGCATCGCCAGAAGCTCTTGCAAGGCAGGCACACAGACTGTGTCCCTTTGTCCCCATTTCCCCCAGACACCTTCGTGATTGCATTGATTTGTCCTGATTCCATTTAGCCAGGGGCCCCTCTGGATTTCAAGTGTCAAACATCTGTCATACAGAGACTCCCTCATGCAGACTAATTCAGCAGCCTCACAAGAGCTAAATCCTCACGGAACCGATTGTTAGCATAAAACAATAATTGGATTTATACAAATAAATGGCATATTTCCAATCTTGCAGGGGAAATACTTTTCTTTAAAGGTTCTAAAATATATTGTTAAAATCATTTTTTGTAAAACAGGGGATGACTTCACAGACATATCTGGATGTCGGTGTATCGCTTGGTGTTAATTTGAGATAGAATGGCAAGAAAGGGAAATAAATACAGACGGAGTGAGCTCACAATGTTAGCAGAAAATAGACTGGAACGTCTCCTGAAGCCAGTAACATGAAGCAGCGGCAGCAAAATCTTTGTTATGATAAAATCAGGGACCTCTGCAAGCGTGCCCTTGATTCTACAGTTGGCTTAACTCGGCAGGTCACCAAGGGGAGGCAGATGTTGTCTCGAGGCATGTCCCACTGCCTCGGCACGGGCTCAGGCTGGTGTCGCTGAGCATACAGGTGCAGAGGGGATGGTGGATGGGGGGGTTGAGGGGTTGGAGGGGCACTAAGCCGTCGCTCAGCCGCCACAGGCCAGCTCTGGGGATGTTGGATTGAGCGGATATGCTCATTTTGATCCACTGAGGTATAATAATTGATAATCAACCCCGCTGTCGCATCTGGGAGTCACTGGTCCATGCCATAATACACCCTTAATGTAACACATGGTGGTGTGGACAGAGGTGCCATGGGGCCTCATGCTGGCTTGTATTTTATGGTATGAAGGATGATTGAAGCAGCAGGCCCATATAACACACCATAGAAAACCGTCATCTCAGCTGCACCTTAACTTCTTATTAGGGATGCACGATATTGGGTTTTTGAAACCGATACCGATAACTTCCTGCTTCTCAAGACCGATACCGATAACCGATAATAATATAATATATAATATATATTAAATGTACCTGTAGTTTTTGCACACCTGGTGGTAAAAAAAAAGACTAGTAGTGAGCAAATGACATGAGCAATTACTACTATGAACAAAACAAAGCCAAGAACAGTTTTGACTCTTCAAAGTGACCATATTTATTTTCCCAAATAAAGTTCTTGCCTTTTTCAAAAGCCTCGTAGATGGGTAAAAGCCCCGGTGCCTTTGCAGCTGGCTTTGGATTCGCCGCTAGTTTAGCAGCGCAGGCGTCTTCATACGCTTTTAACATACCATCGTAGCGATGGCGATGTTTCAGGTGACTAATCAGGTTGGAAGTATTATAGCTCGTTGCCTTTTTCCCTCCTCGTGGAACTTCTGCATTGCATTTGTTAATACAAATAGCAAGCGAACTATCTAACTCTGAAATAGTTAGGGAGCGCTGGATTTGTGAAAAACTCCCCTCTTCCTAAACCACTAACACCACAGTAGGCCTACTGGCAAAACGGGAGGAGCCGAGTGAAAACAAGCGCCCCTCATCCAAATCCACCCACACCGCAGTATTTTTTTCTTTTTTTTTACCCAAAAAATATATTGTATATTATCGGGGCTATTAATACTTTTATCGGGTTTATTGGGATGACGTCATAATTCCTAATATCGGACCGATAATTATCGTGCAACACTACTTCTTATACATGTTTAATGCACACCTGGAATAATCCCTTAAGGAACTGATTACTGAAAGGTCTCTTAAAATGTTGTTTCCTTGAAGATGTGTTAAACTTGTCATTGTTATTATGACCGTCCAAACAGGGAAAGCAAAAACAATTAATGTTCAAGATGAAGCAAAGTAGATAACAAATGTCTATCAGGGACTGTTTTAGTCTTATAGTAAAAACAAGTAAAATGCAGTTCAGTGTTAACACTATTTTACTAAATAAAGTGGACCACACATATACAGAATGTGTGTTCTGTTAAAAGGAACACTAATTGTTTCTTAATTGTTCATGTTAATGAATCTGCTGAAAAGATAAATGGTTGCAAGGAATGTTTCCTTTTAAAGTCCAACTTCTTCATACTTTAAGCTTTAAACCTGACCTACTTTCCCTTTCTCTTCTGTTTATTTGCGCTTGTTCTAAAACATTTCTTTTTTTAAATCCTATTTTGTGTTTGGTAACTTGATTAATCACTATTATTTTTCACAGATGCTCAGCGCAGAGAGTTCAAGCACCAGGCAAACAAAGAAAACAGGCACAAACAAGCACATACATGCACCTTGATCTGCATCTGGGTGAACAAACCTCCCACGTTGTACAACTAAGGAGCACAAAACACTACCATTGACAACCTAAGGGTCTTTGAAAGCCTCCACTCACTGATCCTTGTTCAGCATGGTTCTCCTGCTGAAGGAGATCAAACACAAACACAGCAGCCCAACACGTTCCAAATCTAAAACAGAAACGTCTAAAAAACAGGTCTTGCTTAGAATCACTGCCTTTTTCCAAAATGAATGCAAAGTGATGGAAAAAGTTTGGGTTTCAGGGTAAATCTCTAAAGGATCAATAGACTTCCATTATCCTGGCCAAACTGAGCAACATTTCAACCACTGAGCGGCTTTGTCTGGTCAAAAAAAAAAGTGCTCTGTTCTGTGTTTGTTGTCATTGTTGGTCGTCAGTGATCCGATCACATTTTAATCACACTATTCAGCCTCATTGATTTCAGTTTACCACAGATTGTGTTGAATGAAATATTGTTTTTCTTTTCTGCATCAGTGGCAATTACCCAACAATGAGAGCTCGATATATCAGTGTATTAAAAGGCATGGTGTTTGTGAAACACTGGCTTTGGGCTACTTGTCAGCAGCTGACGGGATTTGAATATAACAGGCTTACCTTCATACATATTCACATGTGCAGCAGCACTTCCCTGTGTGATCTCGAGCAGGCGCTCATTTACTTTAATATACGTAAACACCCACGCGTCCACTGGTCGCGCTGCACATTAATGGAGAGAGAAAGACGAGCATAGTCAAAGGCAGGGAAAGGATGCCTTTTCTTAAGCTATTTTTTTCGTTGATTGCTCAAAGTGGACGCATTATTACTGCTTTTTATCTTCACAGAAACACAAAAGAGACAATATATTGGACACATTAGGTGCATTTTTAGTTTTTAGTCAGTGTTGAATACCATGTGTTGTCATTGAAATCCAGTAAAAGCGATGAAGTTTATATATTTTAAAGATTTATTTTAATTGTGAAACACCTTAAAAATATATTGTATATGCAATATATCGTACATAATAATATTTATGCAATGAGAACGATCAAACTTTTGTATTGTCGTATAACATCACACATTGAGGACCTATCACTAAGTTTTCCTCATTTTCAACAAGGCATTTCTCGTACTATTGTTATGTTATAATTTATTAATGTTAATTTTTCCAAAAGTGAAAAATGTGCATGCTTCCAAAGAACCCTGGAAAAATCCATCTGTCTTACCTTGGAGCATCTGCCATAGCTTACAGGGCTGTCCACCTCACGAGTTACAGAGACTTAGGGACATCTGTCCCAACAGATAGAAATTCAGGATAGGGCCATCCATTCTGTTAACGCTCCAATGAACTCTGTGTTATGTTCACCATAATTTGCTTTTGGTTGCTACAGCATCCCGGAATATTGCTTTGCAGCAGCTCAGACAAAGTCGGCCAGTTGTAATGTGTCCCTTTTCGGCCATTCTGCAAGTAGATAATTTGATAAACCCCCAGACGTAATGGCTAAGCTGCATCCTGATAAATATGGGTAATATGACAGGGGAAAAAGGATTTCCCTAACAATTTCTGAAGAGAAGTTTGGCTATTGGGATGATTTGATTTTTTCCAGAGAGAGTACATGCAATCTGATGGGAATGTATTTTGGTAGCATTCAGTGCAACATTTAAAGACGTTTTAAGTTACAGGAATTGATGCCTATATTGTCTGTTTTTTTTCTGTTGTTGTTTGTGGATGTGGATATTGTATTTTGATTTTTTCAGACAATAGTTCCTTTCAAATAGTTTCTGGAGTTTAAGATCCCGATGCCATATTCCATTGGGGGAAACAAAATGTAGGATTACAAATATAAAGTGATACACTTTTTCCTGTCTAGTGTTATAGCACCATATGCTCTTTCACTTCTCCAAGGCAAGAACATTCTCCACGCACTCATATTATTCATAATACCCTCTTATATATTCCTGAAAACACAAATCAGAATAAAGTTATTGAAACTCACCATGCAGTGACCCAAAGGCTCAGGCAGCCATTCCTCCCTCTCTCATCTTGCTTTCTCTCAATCTTCTGAGGGTTAACGCGTCAGCTATTCCTCATATGGTAAAATATGCAATCTGTGCCTGCCAGTCTATGAGCGAGTTTCGGGTTAATCCTCATGAATACGTGACTTTGTCTGCATGAATAAATAAAAACCTGCTCACTGGGTAATTGAGGTGCCGTGGCACTAACAAACGAGGACACAATTTGTAAATGGGATTTTTTTCCCCAGCATGAACTGGACCCACAGTGTTTTATGTCACATTAAAGCGCTGACCAAAATCAAGTTGAAACACTATATAAAGTGGATATGACATTGACATATTGAATCCTCCCCTGCGGATTCTGGAAAAGTTCTATCATCGTTCTCTCATTTTATCATTTGCTCCAATTTTGTAGAAGCTCATTTGTAAAAACATCACACAATGCTGATTTCTAGTGGTGTGCCTGGTGCCAGCAAATATTAAAAAAGCCATGGTTTATAGGGATTTAATATGAAGAGTTGACAGTTACGAAATCATCATCGAATAGTGTGATTCTGTACATATGTTTGGGTCATAATCATACATTATGTAGAATATATTGATAGGCACTACATTATATTTATCATGAGCTCAATTGTAATGTTGATTGGCTTCTGAAATAAACATAGGCAATATAGAAAATGTCATTGCATTTGGGAGACAGGGAAAGACAGAGCGATAGCCGACAGAGACTGAGTCGAGGTCACCTATGATTCAAACACGGCTGGTTGCTCTTTAGAAAGTGTCCCATTTTCTATTTAGAGTGGTCCCAATTATGGTCAATTTTGTGTTGTGTGCGTAAGGGATTCCATATGTTGATCCCCTTTATAGAAAAAAAGGCTGTCTAGCTAAAGGAGGTTTTGTGACAGAGCACTTTGCAATTTCTCACAGCAGCGCCCCTGGTAATTGAGCCAAAAGCCCAAAAAGGTTTCAACATGTCACTAGGAATCTCAGCAGCTAAGTTACATACACATTTATAGACGGGAATATTTTCGGCTGATTATCAGACATTCACAATCATTTGGAAAATATAGAACATTTGGACATATGAAGCATAAAATAGAGCGTTTTTTAAACTTATTTAAATGTGAATTCATTCATTTTGGCTCCGATTAGCTCAATTTTACATGACTTGGCTTTTACCCCTAAACCTGTATAATTACTTTACTCATGTTCAGATTTTATTCACTAACTACTTCCCTCAGGCACATATGGACCAAAAAAGAAACTCAAACTTTGATTTTTTATTTTCCTTTGTGGGTGTGAGAAAGCTTAAGTTGGTGGTCCTGCCTGACGGACATAACAATCTCATCTACATACGTCTCGAGCCTTAATGTGATTAAGACAGATCTTTAAAATAACTTGTTTGTGTAAAAAGCACTATGAATATCCTGTTTTGATAGGCAATAAAAGACATGATAGGTTGACTATTATTGATACATCCGCAACACTGAAAAGTCAATATAGATTTTGAGTGTGTGAGCACGCGGCTAAACATTGCATATTCAACCTTGTCAATTACCCATTTAAAGTGAGAGGCATTCAAAGTTAAATTGAATGAGTGTGACCTCCCATTATATTATCACAAAGGTCAGATTTTTGAGTTATGAGATCATTTGCTCTTATCATTTTTATATGGATGAATGCATGGATTCATTTTCTAAATTGGCATTATTTAAAATAGTAATACTGTATAATGCTACTTATAAGTCATAATTCTGTTATGATCAAACAAGCTATTTACTCCTGGTTGACTTAGCCAAGAGCTAAATACAATAAACATAATTACAAATTAATCAACTGCAAAACAGTTAAGAACCTCGCCAGGATTTCTCTGAAGGGTCAAGACTTTCTGCCAAATGGTCTTCACGCCCACAAATCACAACAATGCTTCATAAGAGTGTGAACCTGACAGTAAATGAAGGTCAGACTAAACAAATGAATATGATATTGGTATTGTAAATGTTGTCGCTTTGATATTATTATTTTATACCTTTTGTAATTGCCTTGAAAGCCAGCTTTCAGGGACTGACAGAACAATTAGCTTCTTTAACACCAGAACGCCAGTGATATATTATTCCTTCTATCTTGGGAGACAAGTGTTATAATGGACGGCAATTTTAGAAGCATTTACTGTAACAGCAAAAACATACAACTATTATAATACTTATCTCACAAGATCTGATGACAAAAAGCGCCTCGGGAATGATATAATCATACTCCGATGGGGCACCTCTGGCTTTTAGCCCGTCATTTACCACCACAGTACACTTTTCTGGTGTTCGATATCCTACCAAGGACTGCTCGAAAGTAGGATATTTGGGATATCCGTCGTAGCCAGGGTTTACGATCAGTTTTTGGGTGATTTGTACTGAGGAACAAGTATGTGAAGTATCACATCACCGACGGGTGAACAATAGTGTTTTGGTAACACGGGGTGTTCAGGTAACACTTAAAGACTTTGTTATGGAACGCAAAGCAGAGTAGGGGGCTAGTACACCCTCCTGAGGGTCCGATTGTGGATGTCATGCGAGCATAACATGGTGAAAACAATCAGTCTAAATTAACAATCGGGACGGAAATGTTCGGATTTCCAAAGGGAGGTTCTGTGAATAAATTAAAAATCAAGAACCGAAAGAATTGAACTATTCATATCTTAGACTGCACTGTAACTTTTATCTTTTAATGTTTATTTTATTAGCTTTTCTTTTTAATGCCATTTTCTTAATGTCTTTCATTTTTTGTTTTTCTTTTAATGTTTATTTTATTATCTTTTACTGTTTTTAAATGCCTTTGTCTGAATGTCTTTCATTTTTGTAAAGCACCTTGAATTGCCTTGCCTTGCCTTGCCTTGCCAAAGCAAGCCTTGAGAAGTGCATTGATTTCTGGGGGGTCCTCTTTGCCAGTTCTGCCCCTCACGCCTAGTGCTTGACCCACTTATTTACTCATCTTTCCCTGTTTTCTCAGGAGAGTTATGACTGCACGCTGCTTTTCCCATTACAGTGTGAGTAGATGCAAGCCAAGTATGATTGCATAGCATAGTCTGTTTCTCTCTCTCTCTGTGACTCACACATACACACACTTTTACACTCTGTCTACCTGAGTGAGTTAGGTGATACAAGCCCTGTTAGCCAACAAATAAATCACCAGACAAATTGACATATATGCCACAGGAAAGACTGTCTTTGAAGGAGCTGTTGAAAGCTGCATGTGCTATAAGAATTTCAGCCGTGATGGATATTGACAAAGCACTGAGTTTTAAAACAAACCAAGGGCCCACACTTATCCAATAATTCCACAAAATATCACTGACCATATGGATCTGGATGGCGCCTTAGCAACCCACACTGTACAGGGGGCCCTCACTGTCCATGCCCATTGAGTGTAATCTAAGACAAATCAAATATATTGCATTTTTAATGAATTCATTCAATGTTGGAAACCATTACAAGCATTCATCTAGCAGAGAAGATTGTAAACTGAGATTTGATATATGCATGCTGGGTAAACAAGACCACCTAATGGGTAGGGGATGCTCCAACGTAACATCTATTCATACAGTACCTAATACATATGTCCTTATTCATACTGTTTAACAAGGTAATGATGCTGATTTTTTTTTTGAACATTTCACATTAGGTTTGCAGGTTTTAAGAGAAGCAGTAGAGACGCCTGTACGGTTCAGTGCTGATATATTAGCAGTAACCTCCCAACATGTCACTCCTTTAGTCATAACCAAATGGAGGAAGACTAACTTAGCTGTGCTTTTATCACTTAGTTTAAAACAACCAAAACAAAGGGTAACATCTAGATGAGGCACACTGATACCAATTAGCTCAGGGCTGCATGCTTTTTTAAACACAGAATCATCAACAAGTAAAATGTGCAGTGCATTCCGAATCGGTATTAAGCATTTTCTTCATAATACACGTAATAAAGACTCCACGTAATAAAGAGTCCTAGAGTTTGCCTGAGGCTGCTTCACTTATAGCTCGGAGCCAGCAGAGCACTTTTTGTGGACCAGTGTTTTGGGATTTAATTGGGAGAGTGCGACACCTAAGATCTGCATTTTTCAACTTGTTGAAGGTACAACCATCCCTTGAACAGCTTTTGGGGATTTCATTCATCTTTTAAATCATTCTTAAAAACTCACTGAAATTAGTCAATTTTGACAGGTAAATCCCACAGAGTTCCCAAATGGTAAAACAGGCCTTATTGTTGTTATCAATTGAATCAAATTCAAAATAGAACTCAATTTTAAACTGCAGTGTTTCATAACGTACCTTGTATTGTGTGTGGAAATGTCTTGAAGGCTGATCCTTTTAGATTTTTTTGACAGGTGATCTGTGATTTTAACTATCATACTTGCTCAGCCAGGGAGGATGAGGCCAGCGGAAGTAATAGAGGAAGTTAAGGTTTCTTTTCAAGTCTGCATTATATTAGTGAAGAGGGTTGAAAACATGCTTGAGGGAGGTTTCTAGAAGTTGTCTCTTCCTCTCCTCAGACCCGGCGCCGTGGGATGGCCAGGGCCTACCATTTCACATTCCTGCCCTCCCCCAATAAATACGTTTTTTATTATTTATAAAATTGATATATATATTTTTTTAATTATAAATAAACTGTGAACTTTAATGCTACGATGTATGTGATGTCAGATAGTAATATAAGAGTAATACATGAAAAACAGGTATGAAATACTATATGACAGTAAAACAAGAATACAGTTTAAAAGGAGAGTGATTTGTAAAATATAAGAAATAGTAAATCTGTTTACAGTTCTGTTTCATATGGGTGTTGAGAGATGTATCTATAGATCTCTTCATTTTGCTCTCAAAGTGCACCGGATTGATGCTTTTAACTTCAATATTATAAAAAAAAATCTTCCCTTGGGAGCATGCCCCCGGACCCCCCTAGAGGAGGTGAGGTCCGCCCCCCACTTATAAAAAATAGCACTTTACCCCTGCTTACACCTATATGCGGCGAGCTGATTATCGAGCCTTCATTGTAACAGTCGCGGGTACACTGTGTATGTGTGTGTGGGGAGTGTTGCAGTAGGAAATTCCACTGTAGCGCCCGGGACATTAATGGGAAACCCTACTTGTTTGAGCACCCTCTATGAAACGTCAAGACCCCACAGCACCCCCAAAAGAAAATCTCTAGCGCCGCCACTGGCCACGGACATGGCGGTTTTGTGTGCCCTCCCATGAAAATCATATGCCCTCTCTGTAGATTTGTTCTGGCGCCGGGTCTGCCTCTCCTGGATTATCATTTTTAAGCAGCTTCCTTGGGACCATCCCGAATGAGCATTACCTAACTAAATGTATCATACTTATTTAATTATTTCACCAATTTACTCTCCTTCATATGATCTCCAAACTATACTGCTCACACTCATCAAAGCATATTCCAAAACCATTGTGAGCTTTACTCTGTTTACACATCCAGCCCCAGCACAATGCTGTCATATTTATGTATTTCAAGAACTGAGCAAAAGCTGTCATAAGAATAAAGCAGTTACACGTTTTATTAATGGTGAGGGACTAACATGGCAATATAATACCCAGTGCTGATGCAAAGAAATGTGTTTTCATTTTCTTAAAGAATTAATATAAACTTCAGTTTGGAAAAAGAGACTTGAACTCATGAGGGTAGAGCAAAGCCTCTTTTTTTGGAAACAAATGTCAGCGGACTCTCTATAGACTTCATCGCAAATATCAGAGAGGAATCCCACTTTATTGTTTTATGCAGTTCACATCTATTGAACAAAACATGTCCACCACGGCAAGTCCTTGAGAGCAACTTGCAATTTCATATTGAAACAGATGCTGAAATTAAAATGCAGTATTGATCCTCAGTGGAAGCTGAACTACAAAGGATATATAATGTGGAGTTGTTGCAGTTTCAACCTATGTGTCACGGTCATAGCTGTAAGACAAAGTCTGTTTATATGAGCGAGAAAATCTTGACTTCTTCAGGTGCATGTTTACGATTTTCCTTTCACAGCAACGGCATTTGCATTTTTTCACTGAGGCAGGATATGAGCAAAGACTGTGATTGCTCTCTTTGCTAGTTAAATGTTTAAAGAAGACATGCAATTTGAATTGCTGCAGAGCTCATCAATATGAAATTGGACTAGTGGAGGGAAACAAAATGTAAGGGGGCAGCTTAGCACTTGGTGTGCTCAAATCACTCGCACATGGTTAGACTTTAAGGAAGAAAAAAATCCTTATGCTTCTCTACCTTTGAGGCTAATGTTATCAATAACATATATTCTCACAATATTTTAGAGCATCTTCAGGGATGAGCATTTTTAGGAGACAGGATGAAAGATATTTAACATATTTTAAAAAATATACAAAATGTAGTTATTGATTAAACAAAAACAAAATCGATTGAAAATTCACTATGTCAATACTACCTCGACATTTACAGAATAATCAGATCTGGTAACTAGCGCACAGCATATCCATCTGAGGAAAACCTCATTGGGCCTCTAAGCTTGTTATCTGTCACTCAAAAGCTGATCCAATAGCATTCATAACGCTGCTAAAGCCCACCCGTTGTTTTCTGCCCCCCATTCCTGCTGTGCCTGAAGATGTGTCGGCAGCAAATTATTAAATTGTGTTTTTTCTTCTCAACGGTTGTCAGCAGCCTTGCAACCAAATAGATTTTCCCAAATATAATTATGATTACTGCAGGGAAGGTGAAAAAAAAGAGCCGATATGAGGCAAATGGGGATGCTCGCAGCAAACAAGGGGGCTGAGCGCTTTTGACAAGTATCGCCTCCTTACTTCTTCCTCTTACTGTCAAGCCAGGCTCAAATATGACTGACAAATCAAGCTTTCTCCTAACACAATGTTTGCTCAACGGAAATAAATAATTTGTATGGAGAGACAGTCAGAGTTCAATAGACTTTCTGCCATCGGCTCCTTCAGCTGATAAAACGCACAAGGCAGGAGGGCGAAAGGGAGCCATTTGCAGAGTTGACAGATTCCATCATGGATGACTTTAGCATACCTGAACGCTGCTCTTTCCCTGCCTCTGCGCCCCCTCTGCAAGCAAAAGGGGTGATGAATCAGGCTTTATGAGCCTTCAGAATGCCCAAGAGGTCGATCTGCGCGAATGGCTGTTAAAATTTGACATAACTTGACCAGGCCCTTTTAACAAGCTCGAAGCCATTCTCCACCCACAGACTAGGCTGCAGATTTGGATCGTTCTCTAATATACTTTGCCCTGATAAGTTGTTCGCTGTGTTCCTGAATAACTAACTTGGCACCGGCAGCTACCATAAGTTATAGCGGAAAACTATTACTTCCAGCAATTGAGTTCACAATCTGCCCTGACATGCTCCCTGACTTTTCACTGTTGCTTTCGGTAATGGAAGAACAATAGCTTGATCTCGAGACTCAATTATGGTTTCCTAAAACCGCTCTTTAGTTATTTGGCTGTTTGCCATTGTGCAGTCCTTGCCCTGAATTCTTCCTTCTAATAAAAGAGAGAAAAATATAATCTAATTACACACCATATTTTTTCCGTGATATCTAATACAGTGGCAGCAACAGGAGGAGAAAATGATGTGCTATCTCATTGTTTCATTATTACCCACAGATGAGTTAATCTCTCTGAAGTTGTTTCCCTTTCATTACTAAAACCCCAAAGCACTGCATGCAGGCAAAACATACAGGATAAACACACAAATCATAAAGTTGAGAAAATTAAAAATCTAAATAATGGTAACTTAATAAAAGGAATTAATGAGGACCACAACTGAGCAATATGCATGTCGTCTGTTCATAAGATAACACAAATGTTGAATCTAATTTTTTCCAGCATGCATTTGAAATGGCTGTTGACATTTTAGTGCAGTCTTCTTAAGGATTAACAAGCTGTGTTATATGCTCATATGAACAGAAAAACATCCCCATCCACAGAGAATAATATCCCTTTGTTTTGCATATACTGTATGTGAGACAGACTATGAGACTTCAGATACGGTATACCCCCAACAAAAGACAACAATTTTAACCTGACAATCATGTTCACAGTTTGACGAGTTTTGCATCAAAGTTCAAGCTATCCATTTGAATTGTCAAAAACATGTACAGGACATCCATCTCCTGTCTCGACTTCACACTGAATCTTTATCTCTAGCCCCTTTGTCCTGTTGCTTTTTTGTTTGCTTTTACAGTAAGCTGTTTTTTGCCACAGCATCATATTAAGACGTTTCGTAACTCTAAAAGCCTCTTAATTCTTGTTTTTATATGTCTATCATGTTGCCTTGACAACGGACTTGGCTAATCCCAAGTGCAAGAGGCACAACTGCTGGGCCATATAAAAAGGGCAGCCTGATGCACGACATTTGTAATATCACCTGGACTTGGATGTCTGATGTCTGTTCACTCTGATCTTCCCTTTGAATATTTTGTTGATGTTGTGAAGTCACATTTGTACACAGCTTCACCACCTCACTGTGTGTGTGTCTGTGTGTGTGTGTGTGTGTGTGTGTGTGTGTGTGTGCGTGTATTTTGCCATCGGTCTGGCAATCATAGGGAATAACACAGCTCCATGATTGCACACTGCCCTTGAAAAAAAATCTATTCCCAGTTGAACTCAAAACAGCCCAAAGCTTTTTCTCACCAAACTCAATATTTTTCCTGTATACATTCTGCTATAGGTGGCCAAGAAACATAAACAAAAAGGAACAGTAGTAACCGACTCCTGAATCACAGGACACCTACAGTATAATTTACTTAATGCGCCCAAAAAAAAAGTGTGTTGTTCATCATCCTAATCATCGTTATAAGATTAAGAAATTAGCTGTTCCTCTGAGTAATTATAAAATCACAGTTACAAATAAGTAAGAATATATATATATTAGGGCTGTCAAGTTAACGCATTAATAACGCGTTAACGCAAAAAAAAATTAACGCCACTAATTATTTTAACGCGATTAACGCATGTGTATTTTTTTCCTCGGCCGCCCCGTAGTTTCAGAGCGCATCGAGTTTAAAATACCATCTACAAGCTGATGCTGACAGCCCCGCTCCTGCCGCCCGCTTGTGGCAGACCACACTTCCACGCTCACCGGCAGGCACCGACTGGCTGTTGGGAGGACCGGGAGGGTGTGTGTATGTGTGGCCCGAGCGAGCGAGAGAGAGACCTTACGTGCATTGTTGTTGTTAGCATCTGGTGCTAGCTAGCTGCGCTAACGGATATGGAGCTGTTTAAATGAAAACAGAGGAGCGACATTTCGCCACAACTGCGCCGAGCACTTGACTTTATGCAGGAAGCCAGACAGTGGGCCATTGTACGAAAAGTCAGCACACTCAGCACGGATAGTGCGCAACATGATTGCAGCGTCCAGGCAGCTCCCGTTCGAGCATATGCCTTGAGTTGCACATAGTTCCAACGATCCATCACACACACACACACACACACACACACACACACACACACACACACACACACACACACACACACACACACACACACACACACACACACACACACACAGGTTGTTGTGTATAATATTCATGAGAATATTTGTCATTGTTCAAATGATAATAAACATTAGCATAAAGCATATTTGTCCACTCATATGTTGATAAGAGTATTACAAACTTGAAAAATATTCCTCTAAGGTACATTTAGAACAGATAAAAAATGTGCGATTAATTTGCGATTAATCGCGATTAACTATGGACAATCATGCGATTAATCGCGATTAAATATTTGAATCGACTGACAGCCCTAATATATATATGTATATATATATATATATATATATATATACAGTATACATCAGATCACAACAGATAAACCTGTGTATACAATTGAGCTCTTTTTTTATTCTGAGCAAATGTGCTTTAGTGCTTCCTAGGTTAAGTGCTATTTTCCACCAGCTAGTTTGGTCCTTTTTTCTGAAGCATTTTAGATCTGAGGTGCTCTTTGTTCTTGTTAAATGTCACTGACAGATTTTGACATGAAAACTTAAGTTAGCTGTATCCGACCTGTCATACTGTATTTGTAAACAGCTTACGTTTCCTTCTCCGAGCTTAGGGGAAAGGAGGTGAAGCCTGACAGCAGACAAGGGTTTTTAACAAACATCCCCACATGCATACATAATGCCCCATTTCAAAAAAGAGAATGTTTGCCGCTCCATTTAATATGTAGTATTTCTCTGAGCGCCCAGAGGATACCTTCTGTCCACAGTTTCAATGGGCTGCATGCACTATACTTAGCAACCCTTAAACTCACTGTATAGCAACATAGTTTACCACTTCTCCTATCTATGCATCAAGGGAATGAGTGATTTAGATTAATGGGATTACGCCTCCTGAGGAATCCATGTGCCCATGCAGATTCAAAGTTTCTTGGAATAATCCATCTCATGATGAATTGCCTTGGGTTTTCAGATGAACTTACTGGGCAAACTTTGGACGTCATGCATTGGCTACATCAGCTGTTACATGCTGTGTCCGTGTTGCGTGGATATTGATTGATGTAGCTAAGTATTGCGATTGCTGTCCTACACAGCAGCAGACAAGGCCAATAGAAAGCCTGTGGATTTCTATGGCTCAAGCAGGTTTAACTCATCAGCAGAATAGAAATCTCTTCGGTCCTCAGGGAGTGGGCTGGGGATACATCAAGGGCAGGTGTGGAGACAGGTGACCCATGACCCTTGCCTCCCACTAGCTGACCTTGGAACGAGATTTCTGTCCCTGAGCTCAGGCTTAAATCTTTCTCACTAGATCAATTTTAAGATGTATTGAGAGTTAGGCAGGACGCTTAGGATGAGAGCTCCATATCTAAGTATAAAGAGACACTTGGGACACGGTGTATTTGTTAAGTCACCTCTGTGTTTTCTACACTTTTTTCACATCTGCTTAATTCAGCAAAAATAAATGTAGCATAGCATTGCATTTGGAAATGCCCCAACTTTGCAGTAAATGTGAGGTCGTACATTCTCATACTGTATATTATTTGCTTAATGAGCCATATTCGGAATTGGCAGTTTGAATCAGCTGCTTAAATTCAACAGCTAAACCAAAAGATGTGAGGGTACTTGTGCTTTTTCCTTTACCTATAAATCTGCGCATTCAGGATTATTTAAATTATCAATACCTCTGAGATTGCCGAAATATACTGGTAGTATTCCAGTAATGCTCTTTCTATTTTTATGGCCATTTAGTTCACAAGCTGAATCATAAACAACTGTAATATGAACACAATTCTCAAGTGTTTTCAAATGTGTTTTTGCATTTCCTAAATTGAATGCACTATAAATCATAAAACGTTCTTTTTTTTATGAAGGAACCTTATGTACTGTACAAGATCCAGCATTTTGCAGGCGGATCAGATTATTATATTGTGTGTAAACCCCAGGGCCTACCCCTAAATGTGCTTACCCAAATGTACACAAGGCAAAGAAATGTGGGCATATTGACTTGGCAACTGGATGTCACCAGGGATTAAGAGTGGCTTGCTTGTCAAAAGACGCAATCTCGGAACACAGTGATGATCTGTAAGCAAAGACATCTGTTCAGAGCCTGAAAATTATTTTCCCTCTGTGGGAAAGTTTGACCGAAAAGTTGCAAATAATTGAGTGACAGGACAAATTATGAATAAGCAGACAATGAGTGAGCACATTTGATCTGGGCCACTACTTCATGTCAAACCTGCTCTTTCTAGAAGACATGTATCTGTCATTTTTGCTCTGCACTATTAAAATATACAATCACTAATACACTGGTAAAAGGGGTGAACAAAATGTATCTGAAAGACACTTTTTTAAAACTCAGATTGGTTCCACTAAATGTATTATCCTATTCTACATTTGAATGAGCATGTGCAATGCTTTATCTATTTTGTAAATGTTAAATGTTGGTAAATACTCAAACAGAAACGTTAAAGCGGTCTTCAATATTACCATAGTCACCACATGGAATATGCAGTTAAAATGTTTTGCTTTCGACACACCATATACGCGGGCACTAGTGACTTGGTGGCACGAGTGGCTAAAACATCAACCAGGTGGTGATTTGAAATGTCTCACCTTTGGAAGGAGCGAAAGTAAGCAGATGGCAGGCCTTTAGGGTCCAAAGCACATTGTCGACAACGAATTGCAGTCCAGAGGGGAAAGGGATGGCTGATAACCTCCATCCCATGGTTCCATCTGCTGAATCCTAAGCAAGGACAGTACAAGCGGACATGCAAACCCAGACACTGACATCTTGCATGCCTTATGTAGAAGTGTACAAAAGGTGGAAGGGGAAGAATTATTAATTGTTTTTAGGATGTATTATGTATATCTCCTGGAAATCTGCATGTTGTTAGTCCAGTAGGGCTACATACCCTAACAACATACTGTAGTTAGTTACCAAAATAACTAAAGCAATTGTGTGAACATAAATGTAGTTTTGCTCAAATTAAAAGAAAATAAATGAAATAAGTGTTACTTTAAAATACTGGATGCTGGTACTTTTTCTGAATCACAATAACTGAATAGCATCTCAAGATAAAAGAGTGATGATGCTGTTACAACCGAAGTTGGATGGACATTATAAAGGCTTCAGTCTGGCATTTGAACCTCCAATACAAAGCAATCTCTCGACTGTTTCCAGGACATCTATTCAAAGCCCCTCTGTCTGGCTCTTTGGGGTGATCTGGAAAGAAAAGACTTAGCAAATAGCAAGCAAAGGCAATTGTCAGAAAACACATGCCAAGCCTGCCTTTTGTCTTGTTGAAACAAAGTGGTTCGTCATGTTCTGTACATTCACCAGATTTCAAAATAGGCTTTCATCAAAATGACACCATCTAAATCCTATTGTGGCAGAACAAGGCAGTGTTCTCACAATCAAATAGAAAAGGAATAATGTTGTATCTAATTGCAGTTTCTTCACTATATTCACCAACTGGGTCTAATCTAGCTCTATTCATGGCCGTGGTAATCACAACATAGTCTGTGCTGCAGAATTACTGCCAAACATAATTCAGGCTGTTATGATTACACAACTGGCGTTGGCAGGAGCCTACAAAGCCATCAATATAATCTACATACAGTACAGTTGGTTGTTTTCATTGATGTCTTAATATTCGAAGGAACACTGGACCTGAGCGAGTTACTTTATTCAGCTCTATTGAAATTCAATCAGTGCTGCAGCCACTCGCTCGCTCTGTAAAAACCTGCTGCATCCACAATATTGTTCTGCCTATTTGTATGTGACGGGAGGTCCCCTCTCCTGCCACGCTTCTACAGTATGAGGATTGGGTACAGTAAGAAATCAAATCATCTGCTGAAACAACAGCTGTTTGTACTTGTCTAATGGCTGCAGGATGACTGTTCATATCGTGGCTCGTTGAAGCTGTCACAATTCATTAATCTTGGGCCTGTCTGTGGGGCCACACTGTCAAGTTGTTTTTGGATTGGACATCTGTGGCTAGACAGAAGCAGGACACATTATTTAAGCAGGCACCTCACACATTTGCTGTTACTATATATACACATTGATGCATGTAAAGTTTAGTAACATTTATAAATACATTTTAATATAAATATTAAGTTAACAAGAGTAAAACACATATAAAACATGGATTTTTGTGGGCATTCGGTAAGTGAGCAGCAAGCTCAGCCATTGGACATTTCTTGAAGGTGGGGTTTATGCATGTCTGTTGCTCACCCTTGTGCAATGCTGAATGTGTTGTAAGGTGGATGCATTGCTGGTTAAACGCTGCAACAGAGAGCCCTGCAGAGATACCTCGGACCGAATGGCACATCAAGCAGCTTAGCTGCAGTATTAGTGAGGCTTAAAGTAACTTTTCAATACAGCAAGACATTGAAAAGAGACACTGAGGGACACTATATGCCCTCTACTGGTTGATACAAGCAAATCATTGAGGAGAGTTTGGTGCCTTCCTTATGCGTTCACTTGACAATATTACTAATTTTGTAAATTTGTATAACAAAGATATTGCATGTAAATTATGGCTAAGTTGAATTATTATAGGCACTTGATTTTGAATGGAACTTGGAAATAGAGGCACATTGTACAATAATTAAAGAAAGGGAGATTATTTATTAATTTGTTCATCTACTTATTGCTGCTGATGTTTGCAAATTGGAAGAAATGAATTATAACAGCATTGAAGCGTTAAAGTGAGATGTACAGTTTCGCCCAACCCATAATTACTTTTTCAAAGACTAGCCTTGGAAGTAATTAGAGGTCGGTATAAAAAACACTAACCATTCAGATAATCAGCCTGCCATTAACACCTTAGGACTGTATTCAGTTATCAGCTTGACCCTACTTGAAGAATACACTGTCTCTGCCTGATTTGCAGACTTTCCTCTTAAGACACAAAGTGTTAGTGGAATGATTGGTGCAAAGGTCACCATGTAATACTCCCAGCATTTACAGCTTTACATGGTTAAATACATGTTAATATCAAGTTAGACCGAAAATTAAACCTGTCTTAGGGAAGCCTAGACACCCTTTGATTTGTATATTAAAAGATGACTTGATAAGAACCCATTTCAATTGTATCAGACACAACTTTTGGTTGTTTCCTGATCATACAGTATGGTCAATGTTCATTTGGCAACAGGTATAAGTGCAAATAACTGAATAATATCTGCCTGCTTTTAGAAGCGCATCAACAGCTTTAAGGAAAAACAATTATTGACTTTCAGTATGAAGTTTTATTAATGGTTAATTTAATTTTGTACAGTATTTCAGCTGCAATAATTGATGCACCATCCATAGATCATTCTTTTCACAAGGAGGGAAGACAGCATCCTATTTAATGTTGTTATTTTCCCATTAACACCCTAGAAAACATCAAAGGAAGAGTGATTTAATTAACAATGAGAAGAGTCTGTGTACAGCCGTCTGCATTTTGCAAATTACTCTTTGCTGAGAATAAGAGACTTATCGGGTCCATACAGACATCGCTGCACACCTCAAAAGAAGTTGTGTTGACACAAGGAAGGGGAAAATACATGTCTCCCCCTGACAGAATTATCCTCTTCACAGGTATTTTCAGTTTACAGTTTCCAGGTTGGAAAATAATACCCTTTCTTCTTCTGCCAGTAGAGTTTACAATTCTTTGTTGTGTGCTCTGTGAAGTGTGGACTGACTGCACGAGAAATAACGAGGAGCTAAGTGCCGTATATGGAATATCATTGTGATTTGTTTCTTATAGCATTTGAATTCTTGATAATTGTTTATGCATGGAAAGTGTCCCAAGGAAGCTGTTTCATAATGATTAGTACATTCTTGCCACTTGGGTTCGGAAGCTTTTCGCCTGTTTACTCCTGGCTAAGATGTTCAATATAGCCCTGCAGACTATAAGAGAAGTGCTCTCAACATGTTTAATCTTAAAAATGGATACTATTTCAAATGGAAATGGAAAGAAATACCATTTGGGGCATGTTAACCACTTAATTGTACAACCCTGCTCTTTAAAGACCTGTATGAATCAAAGCGCAATAGAAAAGAGGATTGAAGCCAGATGCATTCCTCACATCTCTAAGCACTGAACACATTGCTGCGATTGTATTAGCAGTGCAGCTAGTTTGATTAAAGTCATTCAATCTAGCAAACTTAACATCTCAATGATGTTTTAAGGTGAGGTATGATGTCTGATTATACTTCCATAATGAAATATGAATAGAAATGACTTGGGTCACATGCTTGCAAATTAGAAAATTAGTTTATACTGCTTGTCAAAGAGATGGATGGTTAACATCCGGCCTTTCTTCATTCTGACTTGAATATGTTGACTCCCTGAGAGCCAGTGTAAATGAATAGAGTGGATGTGGAGTGGAAGAGAGATAATGAAAGAAATGCTACAAACCCTGCTGTATTGGAATCCAACATAAACGTTTTTTCGGACTGTATCCGCACTGCCTTTTTTTCTTATTGTATGGACAACCTGCAGAGGAAGTGGCCTGCTCCAGTGCATGCCTTAATAATAAAACAGAGTACCTGAAATGTTCCCCTCAAAAAGAGAATAACATCTCAAAAATAAACAGAAGAAAGTCTATAAGAGAGAGCATAACAAGAGGTGGAGACAGGCAGAGAGAGCAAAGGCAAAGGAGGAACGAAAGAGGGAGAGCAAAATAATTGTATTTTATTTCAAGGGGTGACACTTTTAAACAATTCAATATCATACCCGTGTTTTGTTGCACTGTTCCTCCTCCTGCGTGACATTTCTGGGTTAGAAAGTGCCTAAAACAGCTCACCATTGCCATGTTTCACATCAATTCACATTGAGATATCTGCATAGAAATGATCTGTTTCTCCGTTGAAGAGCGCTCTGGCGCTATTATTCTGGATTTAAGTGAGCCACCACCACAGGTGAGAGGAAGGAAGGGCAAGGCAGAATGATGTTGTGATAGAAATGTCACATGTAATATAATCACAGTTATTGCAAAGGTGTACTCAATTGTTCTTCAATGCCTGTTAATTGTGTGGCTAATGCCATTTTTGAATGTCATTGTAACTCACATTATTTCAGGGAAGAATGAGGAAAACGTTTCCGGTTCTTTATCATTTATTTTAATCATAATTTTCATTATAGCTTGAATCAATCATGGACAACCTTTAGTACAATTCGATTAGCAACCGATTTCTTGCGAAGAGAAAAAATAAAGCCATCAAACCATGTGACAGAGGCTTTTAAGGCTGTTTAGAGTTAAATGTTAATCCATACAAGATTTTAAGTGCTACAACCTTTAACTTAATAACAATAATATTAACAATATAATTTGTAGACCTAACTTGCTTGTTTTCCCTTGATTTCCACACCTGATTTTAGCTTGCACCCTGACTGTTTATTGCAGATGATGCTGAGGAGTGAGTGTGGAGGGAGGGTAGTGTGAATGTCATCAATCAGCATTAACCATCAGCTCTGAGCTATTGACTGATGATTCACCATGGCAGAATCTCCTCTGACTCCAAAATGAAAGGCAGCAGCGGCAGCAGCGGCAGCAGCGGCAACGTGAGGCACAGACACTCAGTTGATTGGCACCTCATTGAGTCTGGCGGGGGAGCCTTTGATTGCACGAGCTGTCAATATCACATAATTGTTTTTCTTACATACATGGTGCCCTCTGTTTTTGCAGCAGGCTCTACTATTCAATTTGCCTTCACGGCATTGTGCAGCTACTTTGTAGAACTTACTATCTTGATCTATTATCATGAAGTGCACCCATCAGCTGGCCATACAGTGATTTTATAGCTGCATTTACCCTGATGTTGACTCTTTGAGCTAAAAATAGTGTTGGTACAATACAATCACCCAATATTTCATCGTAACATCAGTGCATTAGGATTCATAGCCCATACAGTACCAGACAGCCAGATTAGCTGCATATGGTTGTAAATCTGTCCTTCACAGCTACCCAAGGATGTATCAGAGTAGCCAGTTATGCCTTGAAGCTTTAATTGGGCCACTTTCAATTATCACATTAAGTGTGTTACTGGAATACATATACTGAGCACACTTCTGTCTTGACAAGGAGAAACTCAGCGTGTATTCACTGAAGTCAGGTTAAAATTGAGTTGAAATTTCTTCTTAAATGGCACCCATAACTGCCAGAGAAATTGTTCAGTGCTGAGAGAGCAACACCGCTCTCCACCCCAAGGTCAGCGGAGAAGATGACATTTAATTGAAATTGAAACTGTCTACCTGATAGTTTGAAATAATTAGCAATATCATAGCAGCGAGAGGAAGAGTCTGGGATGACAAAAAATAAAGAGGACATCATGCAGCTCCAGATAAAAACTGCAGACTGGTGGCAAGTCATCAATTCTGGTGAATTGAATGTCACTGTGATTGACTGGATTTGAGTCTGGATGTCACACATGAAACTCAACAAGTAATGCAAACAAGACATATGATACTGAAACTCTGCCAATAAGGAGATGTGACTAGCAGTCTCTCTTTTCCTAGGAAAGTGTATCACTGGAGCTGCTTTGACCCAGGGTCTCATGCAATGGCCACTGAACGTTAATGGAAACAAAGCCTCTTGCCTCTGGCAGATACATTATTATGCATGCATGCCTCCTAAAATCCTCCACCCTGTACTGGTGGCTTTCTCCTCCCACCCGTAAAACAAACTCTGCCACCCCTCACCCCTGAAAGATTTCAGAAGTCACTTCTGCAGGGCCCAACATTTCCGCACCAGTTAATAAAGGGGAAATGGATTGTATCAGTGTTGCTGTCTTTGCTCATAGTGAATAGGAAATTATCATAGAGATGAGTATTGGTGCCTTCACACACTGAATTACATCGGGGTGATCCTGTTTTTCTCTGTCACACACTCGCACACACAAACGCAATAGCTTGAAATAAACTGCAGGCTGAAATTGGCTATAGTGATGTCATCGTAAGAGTGGAGGTGGTAATAAGTCAGGAAGCTCTGGCTATTTTCTCACACAATTCTACAGACACCAGGACATTCAGGGCTTTATTTTTGCAAACTTCCTGTCTCTCCAAACCTTCCCCAGGCTCTGCTAAGACATGTCAACATTAGAGTTAATATAAGATGCCAGGCAGAAAAATATGACGTAGCCATGCCTCTTTGTGGGGGAAGAATGTAATAACTGACATAAAGAGGATGGCACCCCGAGAAAAACAATATATACAAGAGTCCTCAGGGCCTGATAGGCACACAAAATCAAAGATGTTCGGTGTTAATATCTGATAGTTATCGCTATAGGCAAAACAGCATAAAAGACATTGAGGGCAATGGGTTGATGGAAGCCTCGAGAGCAAAGCGGTTGTGTGGCTATTTTCACCGTGTTCTCCTCTGTGGACTGTTGTAACCACTGGAGCATTCTCTTCATCATCGCAGACAGAACACAATCAGCGGACCTACTTTCTGCTTTTGCCCTTTTATTTTATTGGATTTTTTTCTGTTGCGACTATTTTGAAACCAAATAGGAGCTGTTTTGCCACCCAAGAAATTAGAGCAGTGCTGTAGACACTAAAGATGGTTTTCCCGCCCAAATGGTCTGATTGAATTGTGATGTACAATGCTAACAATATATTCAGATCAAATCTAAAACTGTGAATAAGACAAATTATATGCTTCACCATAATACAAAAAAAATGTTTTTTAAGAACTATGGCCAATGATTTATTATAATCAGTATGCAATTCCTCAGTTAGAAGTAGAATTGAACTGACTACAAACTAATTACATTCAGTTATAATTGCATTTGTACTTACATGATATAAAAAAGCTTGAGCTAGAGTAGTGTATAAGATCACCACACATATATTATGTGCAGTTAATTTGTGTCAATAGCACTGTGTGATAGGACTAGCTTTTACATAGCTTTTGTATTGTGTTTATGTAAGGGCAACAGTTCTCATGATGAGACAGCCTGGTTGTTTGGTCTGAGAGTGAAACTGTAATGAATGCGTTGCTTCACTTAGAATGCTGATACAAACAGCAGCAAATGGAGGCTTTTCCTTTCCCGCGGGTAAAATGAAGGCACTGCAGCAACAGTTATTTAAAGTATCGAAAACGTTGATCAAATCAATTTTTCAGAAAAATCTAGCTGTTCATTTCACACCTGTTTTGCTTATGTTTCAGCTACTGTCATTTTACATAGTCTCTCCCCCGTGTGTCTATATGTATCCGTCACTCAGGCTGAACATTGGGAATGTTAGATGACAATGCCTGCACTCAACACACCCCAAATGAAGTGCTTGGTGACAGAAACATTAACCCAAGCCACTGAGTACCTTCGTGATTTTAGTGAAAGCATATCTGTCAACAGGGCCTGGAGGAGTAAAAGGTATATATCTGAACTTTCAACAGCTGGTGTTTGGGTGGAGTTTTGTGACAGTCAACATCAAAACAGTAAAAAGCAACGCTGTGATTTATTGAAAGTGCCCCTCGGATCTGCTTTCATGTTTGCCAGCGATACATTATATGACTTCTCTGCTGCTTTCAAGAACATGGCGATGCGGATGAATTAAACATGTTAAGCAGGAACCGGTCTTTCTCTGAAAGCTTTACCCTTTTCATGATAACCCCTTTTTAGACATTCAGTGGACTTATCACAGCGTATAAATAGGACAGAATTCATTATTCAGGGGAGGTTTCAGTGAAAAATTAATAGTTGTCCCTGGAGGAGAATCTGTGGCGCTCTGGAAAAGGAAAACCTTTAAAGATTACATGCACTGGGGAATCTGGACAGAGTCTGCCCCTCATGTTAAAACCTTTACCATGCTACACTTCACACTGATACAGCAAATATAAGTTTGCTCAGCACTAATGACTGTGACTAATACAGTATACAGTCTGCATTCATACCTAAGCTGTCCTCATAATATGTTGAGGCTGGAGGAAGAAACAGAAAAAGGATAGCATAGTGTCCTCTCCTGACACTGACGCCTCATATAGATTACCATTTTCACGATGCCTAGTCGGACAAAACACAGGGACTTAAGCTGTTGACATCTGAAGAGTGACTCTTTTTTGTTACTGTACAATAAACACACACCAAAAACTCAACACAAAATGTACAGCAGGTCCTCCTCTCAGCTATAAGAGATTACAATTTCCACCATGCCCAGAACACTCATTCACTGAAAACTTGCCGCCGCTGGTGCCGAGTGGTTTTCAGCCTGCCAGTTATCCGTTGAAAGATGGTCTTCACGATGCCTTTGTATCCACTTCCTATCTGCCCGGCCATGGAGGCAATAACAGTAATGTATGGCTAAGGGAAAACAGAGCTAATCATCAATGACTGCAAGATATATAGCATATGCAGTGGCACCTTGTTTATTACCCTCTCTTCTCCTCCTGCTGAATCCATCGGCTATAGAGTCAGGCTGCCAGATCCGCAAGCTTCTTCAATGTTAATTTGATTCATTCTTGTTTTCCATAATAATTGGGGGCAATGGGTCAGTGTGATGAATTTGCTAGCTACATGACACGGGATGGAGCACGGAGGTGGCTGTTGTACAGTTTGTCTCTCCTGTCTCTCCGCCATCATGTGAAGGCCTTGTTTTTATTAGCTATATTTGTTTGGACCTGCTTATGCTTCGAATTAGCTTTTAATTATTTCATTTTAAAAAGGGAAGCTTAGAGGGTTATAAGTGACATTTAATTTTTTAGATCAAAGTCATTGCCTAAAAAGTCATGATTGTTTGGATAGTATTCCTCCTAGAACAATCCAATCTTCTTGCAAATATCAAACAGCTAAAGTCAGGTCCTACTTAATCAGCCTATTTTCCATTATTTTCTAAAAAAAAGTACCACTTCCTTTTTATTCTGCGCTCTTTATTTTCATTTCCCAGACCTCACATTATCTACACAATATGGAAATGTTCAGACATTCATCCATGTGCAATGAATTTTAAGGTGGATTCACATTTTTAATCTCATAAATATGCATTTATGTATTGCTTTCTTGTCAGTGACAGCGCACCTACAGTATATCCACAGCATCGTCCAGTCCAGTGTTAGCACAAGTGACGACTCCCAAAGAACAGAATGATTTCCTGCTCTTGTATGACATTTTAAAGAGGGATGGTGTATGTGTGTGTGGGCCTCTGTGTGTGGTGGTTTCTCTGTGTGTGTGTTTGTGTGCATGTACCCCCCATAGAAACTCTGTGCCTCCTCCCCTGTGTGTCATTGTGGTGATGAGCGCTGATTGAAGATTGTTATGGTGTTTGCACTTCTCATCTATGTCGCCCACACTGTGTATTTGGCCAGGCCTGATTGTGTTGATGGTGACACCGGCATCTTGTCCTCTGGTGGGGAGGCCCAATAGTAGTCCAGCAAAAATGAAGGAGATGTAATCAACCAATGCCACACACAAAGAATCAAGTGTGAAGGAGAAAGCTGTGTCTGTGTTCTACCTTCCCAACTGTGCTCCTTGTTGATGGAAATCACACAATTACTTGTTTTGTTTGCCTGAAAACATTTTATGCTGAGGTGATGTGAAAATGTGAGGATTTTTCTGCCTCTGACAACAATGGAGAATTCAAGATAAAGGAATTAACATGAATTGAGTCCGTACATTGTGTTGGTATTGTATATTCTGAGTGGAGAAATGGGGTGCTTCAACCTACAACATGTTCTTAATCAATTGTAACAAAAAGAAAGAAACAAGTGCCCGGCACAGGGTCGCTCAAGAGATCCTTTCTCTCTTTGTGCACTTTGTCCTCTCTCTGTGCTTTGTTATTTGTTTTGGTGTTCTAATCTCAACCAAGTCAATAATATTCTTTGTTGTCTGAAATTGTGTGTCAGGAACAAAAAGGCCTCCTCCTTTTGTTGAAAGTACCTGTCTGCGACTTTTCACTCTCTCTCAGACTCCCAGATAAAGTAATCATTAGATGTTGTTTTCTGCCTGCAATTACTTTCAGTTACAATGGGTCAAACACTAGGAAAGCAAAAGGGGTCGAGAGGAGACAAGGCTAGATGGATTACAGGCGAAGAACTGTATAGGTCCCACAAGTGCTGATAAATACGTATGTGGCTCAGAGACTCTCCCTGTTCAGCGGCGTCTCAGTAAATGCATCAAAAGTAATTAGTCGGGAGTATATATGGACAACCTCGCTCCCCTCTTATCTGCATCACATTGTCTCCTTTTAAAAAGGCCATTCATTGCAAAGGGTACTATTTGTCTTTAAAAGCAAAGGAGCAATGCCTTTGCCATTTCTTATATCTTACTTTGTATCGCAGCTGCACAGCGTTGTTTCTAAATGTATGTTTCTATTGAGAAATGCACTTTGCTCTATCATTGCTCACTCCTTAGCATTCCTTGGCAGGCAGCTCTGAGAGCATGTGATAGCCGTATAGAATGGCTATAAGAATAAGACTCTGTATGGAGACACTTCTATCGTTTCATTCAACAGTCTATAATAAAATGTTTTGAATGAAATGATACAGTAGCTGTCTACCCCTGCATGTCTCCTTATAGATCTTAATACATGTCAGCCTCCTACATGGCACCCCTGACCTCTGCGGCACAGTTGATATCTGCCTTCCAAAGAGCACGCCAAGTTTTATTGCTACAATAGAATATTTACTTCCTCCTCGACGCCCTTGTCAGCAGTGACAATGACAGCTCTTATTGCCTTTACCAGGGATTATACAGTACCTCTTCCTGATAAAAGTAAAGAAATCCAAATAGCATTAGAGTCTGACGTGCAGTGGAAAGTACATTTTTAGTCTCATTGCTATAGAGACAGGCTTTCTCAGGGAAGTCACAGACCTTGCCTCTGTTTCTGCATATTATTATTTCATAGTTAAGGCAATGTGTATCCAGGACTTCTAAGTATTTCATATAGTTGTAATTTCTGCGGAAAGCAGACTCTTATGGGCTTTGTTATATCTTGAATGTAATCTTGAATTTAAGCGGGCTGTCATGTGTTTGTAATTCTGTGACAGTGAGATATTAGTCTCTCCTTCAAATTATGATTGCCAGAGCTCTGAAGAAAGTAATGGCATATTTTCAGTTCAGCACCGAAGGGTTTTAATAGTGCTATTATTATTAATGACCATCCATTTGCTTATCCAGATGATACGTTTGGAGTGGGTATGAGGCCCAGTGAAGTGAGAAAGTCTTGGTAATTACGATTTCTATTATTTCTACTGTGATTCTATTTGTTTGAAGAAAGCTTCCATATTTGTGTGGTTCTGTCTTCATGTGCACATGTAGCCTCAGTGTCTCTTTTTCTCTCACTCTCAAGCTCATCTTGTCCTTTATCACATTAGAATAATATGATAACGACAATATTTTTGCACTCATAATAGCTGTACTTATGGTTCTACAAGATGGTTATTTTACTCATGGTCAAAGACATGTTGGCCATTTCAAATATATAGTACAACCATATATCACCAACCATTAAACCTGTTTGAATTGACATTAAGAGCGCAAGGCTGTAGGTGATAATGCTTTGGGACTTGAACGGATTATTTTCTTGGCATAATAATAATAATAATAATAATGCATTACATTTTTTTATTAGAGCGCTTTTACAGGTGCTCAAAGCGCTTTACAAGTACACATTACACATATTAGACATGTAAGAGTCATTACTGCGGACATTACCCACAGGAGCAAATGCGGGTAAAGTGTCTTACCCAAGGACACAACGGCCTGACGCAGTGGCGGCCGAGGCGGGATTCGAACTAGTTATATTCTTGTATATATACGAACTTTTGCACTTTTGTAAATGTTGTGTAAGTACAATAAACAACTTTTGAGCGTTCAATTTCTTGTCTAAGTCAGTGAACATTTGAAGAAAACGACTGTTTTTGCCTCGTCTATCAAATCAGACAACAATTATATCTTGTATGGTGGGCTAGACATTTGAAATCCTAAAACAGCAAACATGTGACATAAAACCAACAAACCTACATTTAAATATGGTCATAGCTTAACATGGTTACATGGAGGAATTATGCACAATTTGTTATTCATTTGAAAATACTTGAGTATGATCAGTCAAAGTCAACTTTAATGTCAATTTTTCTGTGTGTTTGTACAGACAGAGAGATCGAAATAACGTTTCCAACAATCCCGAATACTAAATACAATAATACAAATATGTATATCCTCTATATATACAATCAACAGACATTTACACATGCACACATTAAGATCACACACAATCAATATATAAAAAAAGAAATACCTCACCAATTAACACAGTAGAATGAGTTAGAGGAGTAGTCCACCTTCCTGATGGCTGTTTGAGGAATCGAATGTCCTAGATGCATGCAATTATCCTTTTAATTAGCAATAATTAGTTTTTGCATGCTGTTATAATAGGTTGGAGAACTTAATGTGAAGCTCATCAAGATGTAACTGGCTCTGTCAGTAAATATCATCAACTGTCATGCTAAATATCTCATGCCATTGTGCTGAAAAGCCGTCTACTATGCATCCTATCTGCGTGCATGTGTTTCTGCCTGTCAGAACTTGTATGCATAAGTGAATGTCATGGCCATTAGAGAAAACAAGTACAATGAAAAGCATACTGTTAAAATATAAATATGAAACTCATAAAATGTCTCAACGTTACACACATCTTTGAACAACCTCATGTGTTTGAGCCTTGCACTGTTTATCATGGCTAATTCAAACTATTACCTCACCTTGATGGCAAAATGTAAACATTGATCTTTTGATTACCTACTATGTACAGTAATCTGGCCATTAGCATGCAGCAGCATGGGCCTTACAATGTTTATTTCACCTTATTATTTCAGCTTTATAACTTGCATTAAAGGTCCCATGTCATGCTTTTCTGGTTATTACCCGTCCCCTTGTGTGTTATGTAGCTTTTTCTGCATGTAAACGGTCTGCAGAGTCACAAACCCTCAAAGTACACCCTGTAGCGAGTAAAACTCTAACACAGAAAATACCTGTCTGTGCTGCCCCAGAACGCCTCGTTGGAGATTTCTCTTTTTCCATTTCCATTTACTTCTTGGGTATAGTGACGTATTACGGGTATAGTGACGTATTACGGGTATAGGGACGTAACGTCCGCGCAGCCGTCACGTTTGGACCAATCCGCGGACTTCCTCACACACACACACTCGGCGGGACGTTGCAAGGCTCGCTGCTGCAAGGAGCGGGACACTGAGCTGGCTCACTGGTGTGGGGTCGGCGAGACACCGCGGAACTCAGCCTGGGCACACACACCTGCAGACGGCCACTGGGCTCACAGGGAGGGGGGGGGCAGGAGCTCCAACAAGCCGTGTAGGACAGAGAGTGAATACACAGACTATACAGAGATGCTGTTTGAGAAACCAATGTGAGTTTGGAACATTGAACAATATAAATGTATTATAGTAGACCTCAACAATGGAATTATGATCAGTAGAAATGGCCATGACATGGGACCTTTAATACACCAAACAGAAATAGCAATACACACACAGCTAACTTTACCAGAAATATCTTATATTCACATCTAATTCGATTTTTGTAGTGGAGACTCAGGTGTGCCATGCATCGCAGTTAATGTTTTACATTAGAACAAAAATGAGTTTTCTTGGCTGGTTTAGAATCAGAGCTGCACTTTAAGGAATATTATTATCCATGAATCACCTGCATGTCAGCTGTTTGGAATACCACAAAAAGTGTTCGAACAAGCGATGTGAACAATAAGTTGAACACATCTACCAAATAATATTACATAATATAATAGATGAAGACTTTTTGAGGGAGATTTTGTTAAGACTGGATTGGAGGAGCTTCTTCTTTTCATTTAGGCTCATGAATGTGGTGGTGACCTAAACTGCATTACATCAAAATATATGTATGTGATACTCTGATTTATGGAATTGTTTTCCATATTTCTGTACTAAAGATATGGAATAAAAAACGAATCATTTTTGTATGACCACTAAATTGGATTTAATTGCAATCATATTACAGGTATTAAAGTGATTGATTATAACTTTTTTATCTTTTCTAATTAAAATATTAGGAAAGTAATCACATATTAAATACTGTGGGAAGGGGAATTCCAAGTTGTATTGAAGTGCAAAAAACACACCACACTTTTCTGTAATGTTTTGTATGCCATGCAGCATTCTCTAACCTCTCCCTTACAAATGTCCAACGCTTATACAAGCTGTAATGTTTGACCGCGCGGATGGAATGTCGGCTGAAGGTGGAAGCAGCGGTGTTCGATCTCAGGCTGGCCAACGGATGTGTTGATGTTGCAGAACAAGATTTCTGTAGGCTACCACTGTTATTGACCTTGCATATGACCATAAGATCAAAACCTAGGACTGTGGCACTGCAGGGGTGTCTGGAAATTCACCACAAAATAGTTAATAGATTTCGCTGCCCTGGAACAGAGCAGTCAAATTAGCCTAAAGGCTGTTTTGAATATGATATGAATATTATCACCTTATTCCTGGAGTCAATAGCAGTCAGTTGATTGCAGGTAAACTTGTGTTACATATTCATTCAAGTCAGCAGAGTAACTATAATAGTTTTGTTTCAACCCCATCACCACTTCTCAGAAAAGAACAATCATTTCAAATGAAAAGGTTTGATCCAAGCCATGATGTCTATTACACCCAATTGTTTGCCATTATCCCCACTTGTCTGCCATTCAAATTCCTTAAAAGGGAATGTAGAAAAGAATATTCTCAGCATCAGGGGATCCGTGGCGTCAGTGATGTGTGATTCCATCCCAAAAGCTCCGCGGGGTACAGTTGTTTCCCCTGAATACAAAAGACAACGGCATCACAAGCAGGCTGCGGCATACCTCTAGCTGACGAAGGCAGCCAGAGCTGTCAGCGACATCACTCACGGCGCGCTCCCACCCTCCCAAACCCGCCACCGCCTATCCAAACTATCCCGCTGGAATAGTAAATAGTACGGGCCCGTATCTTTTCTGTTAAGGCTGGATATGAAATATTGCATGCAGAACGGTGAGGCACTGAAGGCTGTTGAAACAGAACTGCTGTGAGTTCAAGCTGTGTGAAGTCACGGAGCCACAGACTTCCCTTTCATTTGTAAAATACGCTAAGTTAAAGACAGCTTCACCTATGACTGCAGAGATCATTTAAAGTTGAGGAGGAGAGAGAAAATCTGGCAGCGATTCAATTCTTAATGTGAGTGTTTCTGTTTGGAACATTTATTTGTGTGTGTCAATATGTATGCTCGTGGAATAAGAAGTTCATGGTAATAGCATTACCTCATCAAAAATGACAGTACCCTGAAAAGATATTACCAACAGCAGAAAATACTCGGAGAGAGATTGAGTCAGGGCACAGCCGAGACTTGGCTTGGCCCTTTTGTGCAAGCTCAGAGAATGAGAAAGCAGCATCCATTTTTGCCTTAATGAAGTTAGTGACCCTCTGAAAGGTGACACATTTACCGCCCAGGGGATTTATACACTCCTGCTCCAAGGCTCCAGTTCAATATTGAGAGGACAGATTCCACGTGGGCACTCCAAATATATCCTCACAATTTATACCAGGCGATTCATTTTCAGACACTGCTCTCGTAATTAAAGTTGACGCTGTGCTATTCAATCTGAGAAAATTATTTTGTGCATTTGGCCGTTATACAACCTTTTATTTTTTGGAGTCCGGACTGGAATCACTGATGTAGGGTAATCAGAAAATGACTTTTCATTTAGTAGTATTACATCTACAAGGTGGCTAAAAGATTTGCAGATGTTTGTGGAATAGAACATGCAGAAGTTGTGTGTGTGTGTGAAGGAAATAGTTGTCCCCGTGTACTGGGGTCTAAGACCGCTTAATTATTTATGGGATACTTACTTATGCAAATATACTAAATAATTTCTACATGACAGCTTGAAGCTGAGGCCTAGAGGAGCGATGTGATGTTTGAATGAGGACCCCTCTTTCCTTTGCATGGCCTAGGAAACATAACACTGCAGGCTCCTGGTTGCCTTGGTGCACACTGTTTTACATTCTAATTATCCGGCTTGACAGGCTTTATTGCTGAGGCTCAATGCTGAGGCCTCATCCCAGACTCATTCCACATGTGATGTCAGCACCGGGATAATGGGATAAGATAGTGCTTAGCCTTGCCCAGTCTCCTCCTTGTTCACTTTTCAGATTTGACTTGCAGTTCATATCTGCAACCTAAAGGCTGCCACAATTGACCCGTATATTAGAATTGGCTTAAAGGATCCTGGTATAATACTTTGTTTCCCCCAGCTCTTCCTTTTTGAGGTTTCTTATTTGACCAGATTTATTTTGGATTCTGAAAGATCAGAAGGGTTGAAGGTGTGCCTCTTTGACAGTGATTAAAATAAACAATGCTTTGTTAAGATGTTCATAACATATTTAACACCGCAAAGCCAATCCGAGACACAAACAGCGAGACATTTTGTTCTAACAATAATTAAGCTACAGGGAATTCCTTGCATATTGTAGGTAAACAGACAGAGTCATGGGAACGCCGATGGAAATGAAATGCTCTGTTGGTGTTTTTCTCATTACAAGATGAAATGAAACATTTATCACTGACTTTCATTCCATTAGAAGGCTGACATTTTGTGGGTCACACTGACAAGGCGACAACTTTCTTGTATTTATTAGGATTCATGAGTTTATGCGCTGCTTCTACAGCACCCCTGCAAAGTCATCGCGTTTCTAGCTGCACTCTCTGTATTTTCTGACCTGTTAGATTAACTGTGTTGTTTCCCCTCGTCTCTCTTTATGTTTTGCAGCCATCGAGGTGAACCTACAGAAAGCCTTGGCTGAGGCCTCTGAGACCTGTACCCAGGAGTGTCTGATACTGGGCCACTCCGACAGCTGCTGGATGCCCCCAGCCCTGGCCCAGTTCCAGGGTCCTGGCATAAACAGCCCCACCTCCACCCCCATCACCAGCGCCATCATCGGTACAATGCCTTCTTTTGGCTTCCAGCAGAGCTGCGCCCGGGGAGCCAAAGTTAACATGATCGGCATGGGGGTCATGGATGGTCGCCATACACTGGGCAGGTCTGTGCCCAAAAAAGATGATCTGGAAAAAGGGATCAACCGGCCGCAGTTCTACAACACCCTGGATAGACACTGCAGTAAGAAGGAAGACCTGATCAAAGTGATACCACTGGCGAGCTTCTCCTCCCATGGGCAGCAGACGCCCACTGGCGTGGGCAGCAGCTCTTTCTTACACGAGCACCAGTTGTAAGAGTAACAGACAGATCTTCATTAACCTGACATACATTTGACTTTGAATCCATAGACGGCTTGTGACTTTATTTATCAGTATGCGTACGCGTGGAGGTATGCATAATCTGAATAACTTTGACCAGCTCCAGCTCAGTTCTACTAATGAAGACTTCTGAGAATGGATTTGATCATGAAGATGTTGTTCAGACAAAACCACATGGGATCAGTCTGACAGCTAAAGCAGTTGAAAAAAAAAATGTAAGTCTTAACATAGCAGGCCCATGTATATTAAATAAAGGTAGTTCTATACCAAAGTAGTTCCATTGTAGAAAAAGATAATTTTGCTTTAGTTTGCTGATGTGTGCTTAGTGGTAAGAAAGGGCAATGTACGCTTGGGCCCAGCTTAGTGGGACTGTGTCCTAAAAAAAGCATTTCTTTGTGCAGAAACTCTTACAAATATACTCTGTGTTGAGTGAGCTAAATTGGGCTAAATGTTAATTATGAGCTCTGAGTGGATGGTGTTTCTGTTCAAGTTCTAGTGAAGTATTGCTCTGTACAACACGCAGCACAAACTCCTTTGGTGGTGGAATTTTTTCTTTTGTCTTGCCTGAAAGTGTTTCAGGAGTCTATTTTGGTCAGGGGACTGCAGAAGGATGAAAAAAAGTCTACAAAGCATAACTAGGCCAATGGTAGACAACACCGGTAATCTTTTGCATTCTACATTTTCACCATGGACCAGCACACAAAATGAAACCGAAAAAAACTCCTGCATGTCCACACTTGCACAAGATGTTTCTCATTGGGTAATTGCTCCATCTCTGCCAACTCTATTAAGAAAATGTTCACTTCTTGCATTATCTCAGCAGCTTAGTCTCAAAAGGCACAGACAGATGTGCTTTGTTTCCTTCCCTTTGTTTCTATCTTTCACATATTGCTGCTCAGAAACACTCACATACCATAATAACGGCTATGGAGCCAATTATAAAAAATCTCTATGTAATTATGTTGATGTGTGATGTCAGTAGCGACCCTCGTTGTGGTTAGAAGGTCTGGAATGGTTCTCTTGACTAGCTGGAAACATGCTCTGAATGAAAAGGTGGCAAGCACTGAGAAAATACAGCTTAAATTGCACCCTATCTTCTCACCATATTATTAATAACACCTTTTGTTCTTGCTATTAATTACTAGTGTGTGTTTCTACAACTCATTTGTGCTGCAACGTTTTTTTTATCAGTTTTTACCATGTGTAGACATTGGTATAATAGATCAGGGTACAAACATTTTTTAGCGCCCTAGTCTAACTGAATTATTGATTTTAATATTATTGTTTGCAGTTATAAAGATAAGCATTGGCACAATTTGAAAGGACCTCCCTGCAGGCTGCCTATCGCCATGACTTCCTCATGCATACACTGCCTATCTGCCTGTGTGTGTGTGTAAATTGTACTGATGATGATAACTGCTGTAACAGATTGAGTGCAGTATAATCTATTGCTATGGAAATAAGTGACTTTGCTGATATCCATTTTTCTTTCAGTAAAATCCAAGCCAGATGTCTACATCATCAGGTGTATGATTCATGCGATTAATTTTCCCGTACCATCTTGCAAATTGGGAACAGGCCTAAACCTATAATGCAACGTGGCATTCTCTAGGGAATGGCGCAGGGTAATTTGTGTTTGCTTGGTCTTAGCAACCACACCTATTCTCTCTTTCATTTTGGGTCAGGACTTATCGTTATAAGAGGATTTATCTGAGAGTCAGTAAAATGATCACTTAAAGGAACATTGTTTCAAGGACACGCAAACAGGGCAATTCAATTTCACCTCAGTCAATTACGAAAATGAATTTAAATCAAAACGAGCAACAAACAACTGTGGATTGAAAATGTCCCACTATGGGAATCCAATTTCAGCTCATTTATTAATACCTTGTTTTTCCTCTTATCGCTTTTAATCTAATTTCCTTGTTATGATATAGACATGCATCTCCTAATGGTATGAATAATACATATTTGTAAAAAGCAGCACATATCAAGAAAAAATACAAACTGATATCACTGAAAAAAGGAATTGTGTGACTGACAAATGCAAATCCAACCCTCTCTTTTTTAATCCTAATGTTGCCTCAAAAAGTATTTTCAGCCTGTTTACAATCATGAGAATAAGTAGGGCAAACTAATTCCTGGTTGGATCTTTTCAACAAAAATAAAGAATAAAAGAACAATTAGGTTTTCATTCATTAACAATAACAAGGACAGACAGTTTCTGCTGGAGAGTTTTTCAATAGTACACATAAAGGGAGAGAATATCCATGAAATGTATACAAAATAAAACACAAAAATGTGATTGTTTGAAATAATGTATCCAGTCACATGTGTACAGTAAGCACATAATTACTTATCTGTAATCCACACTGTGTTTTAACTCACCTTGCCTACATAACTCTTGTGTATTTTAATAAATCCGC
Organism: Gymnodraco acuticeps; assembly: GCF_902827175.1. Lineage (NCBI taxonomy): Eukaryota > Metazoa > Chordata > Actinopteri > Perciformes > Bathydraconidae > Gymnodraco > Gymnodraco acuticeps. Next base: position 1,126,993 of record NW_022990699.1, read on the forward strand.
TACATTAATTAAAAGACATCTTCTAGAAGGAATAGATTAAAAACTGCATGAATGTACGTATTTAGGCTGTTGCTTTTATTACAAACATGACGTTTTGGTCTACTGCAGTCCTATTTTGTTTGATCATATAACCGTCTGGAGGCAAAAGTGCCGGTGCTTGATTCATTTATTTTTCAAACAAAGAGCATACCATATGAATGTGCATTTGTTTTTCTGGGATGATGCTCCCCTGAGAGTAAGTAATGTCGCTCTGTGTCAAAGGTTTTCATCTTTCACAAAACACACAGTGAAATAGATCACAGGTGTCCACTTTGCATGATTCTGCTCTCACTGTTATTTTCCTATTTTTCTGAGTCACTCTGCCCCAAAAGCAAAAGATAGTATACATAAAACTGAAGATAGCTTTTTCATGTTCAGAATGTTTCTATTCAAAATGTGTGTCATGATTACCATGTCAATGTGTCTCATGATTTGCATGAACTGTTTGGACCTCCACAAGGTGTTTCTCGACACTTGACTATGTAGTTCATGCATCCATCATTATATTCAGTGTCAATATTGATGTTTACTGCTCTACCTGTTTGTCTGTCTTATGGAAGAAAACAAATGTTACACGGTGTAAACATTCAAACTTTGTGAAGTGTGCGTACCACTTATGCCTCTACGTACACACACATATCTATCCTGACAGGTAAACTGGATTTTAAACTGTACATAGCAGTACCCCTGTGAACTACTATAATGAACACAACATGAAAATACATACACAGTAAAGAATAAAAAAGCGACAGGATAACAACTGGAATTCACTATGTTGATAAAAAGGTAAAGGGGAAACCATAAGAAATGATGAGATGACGATCTCTCTTGTAATGTAAATGAAAACATATGCATAATATTGATGGGAGTGTGATTGAATGTGTTTATAGGTGATCCTGAGAGAATGTGTGTGTGTCTCCTTGCATGTATGAGCGTGTGTGTGTGTGTGTGTGTGTGTGTGTGTGTGTGTGTGTGTGTGGTGTGTGTGTGTGTGTGTGTGTGTGTGGTGTGTGTGTGTGTGTGTGTGTGTGTGTGTGTGTGTGTGTGTGTGTGTGTGTGTGTGTGTGTGTGTGTGTGTGTGTGTGTGTGTGTGTGCACACATATGTGTACTGGTATGCACCTTGCCAGGATATTTTATGTACACAAATGTATCTTGTATAAAAACGATATCAAAATATGATATAAGACTTAAGTATATGCTTGTAATTGGTCATTGGTGAGTAAGTTCAAGTTTTGCTTTGACAGAAGGCTTCGATTGCTTGCCAGCAAATCTGTATTGGTTAGTTAAAGCTATACAGTCTGTGTTGTCATGCCTTTGTAAAATATCCCATTTAAATCTATGAAAAAAATGACCTTCCATATGGTGAAATGATTTTTCTTGTCATTGAGTTTTACTTGAGCCATTAAATATTGAGTCCTCAAAGAATGCACGGATCACGCTTGTCCTTCACTTTACATTGTTGTTTGATTAGGTATTGCTGAGAGCATTGTCATATCAGTGATAGATGTGACATAAGGGCATACTGTCACACTATTCAAATTATGGCAATTACAAGCTAATGATATAAGACCCATCAAATTGGACATGGCATTTCACCTTCATCATTTCTGAAAATGAATACTGTACCGCTGGGAAAATAACTCAACCTATGACATATGTGTATATTTATGTGAAAAAAGAAGAAAGGTAACTCTTATTAAACACGGTAAGTAGCACAGATACCATGAGGAGTATAGGCTGAAGTAGGGGTTACTTTAACATCTCAAATAAAGCACTGAGCAGCTTTGTTCTTCAATATTTGAAGCAGCTAAGGGTTTAACATGCTAGTTGACCAAAACGTAATGGTGTAATTGCAGCCAACAAAACACTCTGTTTGTCCTTAATACAAGAGAAATGCCACATTGCAGCTGTTCAGTGTTCAATTGCCATTATAGTGACATACTGGTTACATACCAGTGTATAAAATAAGGGCGCAATTTCCCTAAAGTCAGCCATAGATTTCCAAAGAGCTGTATACATTTTTTTCTCCACCGAACATGGACCCGAGTTACCCAGCAGCAGAGTGACCCACGATAGCACCCAACTGTCCCTCAAAGCAGCCATATCCTTGATCTTAAGCCTTAATATAAATTAAACGGGTGATTTAGGGAAATAAAAATACTCAGTTTTTGGTCTCCGCCAATTCCTGATAAAATATAGTATTGGCCACTAAATGTTCCACATCTGGTTGCCAACTTTGTTGTTTGCTGCTGTGTAGCTGGGCATACCGAGATTTCAAAACAGCTGCTCACAACAAATATAAAAGGCCCTTTATTTTAATTATGCTTTATTGTTTGTAGTTTGTGTACAACCAAAACCATTTAAATAAAACATCTAAATTATTAAAATGTGTACATATAGAATAGATTATTGGATTTATACTTAAAAATAAAGTATTCAAAAACAAGGGAGAAAGAAAATAGATGAAAAATAAATAAATTCACACACCAGAGTCCCAGGTCTTATTTATATCCTTGTGTACCCACCCCAACATACATTCAGCCGCAGAGGATATACACATGTATGTTTACATGAGAGTAAATCAAACTAAATATAAAATTAATAAATCGTCTAAAGGGCACTCTGATGGAATCTGTTTAGGAAGGGCATAAGCACTCATCGATCAATTCCCACATTTTTGATTTGGTACAAATCAATGAGCTTCCCGTCACAAGGTCGTTCCTCTCCTCATTATACTGTTCAGCCATTATCATACCAGAATGGGCCAAAGGCTCTAGGAAATAGCCTATACATTTCAGAGGAAAATCAATAGAACACAATAAACCTTAAATTTAGCATTTTGGTTCTAAGGCCAAGAACTTAATAGTACACATTTAAGCCAGGAATAAAAAGAAGAAGAATATTTTAATTTATGTGTCATGACTCTCCTGAATGTCAACTTTGATTCTTTGTAGACTCACTGTGCATTATAATCTCACAGCACCTTCGGTAATATCTGGATGCTTTCTATTGTACCTGTCGTTATGTGACCTCACGTACAGTAAAGATATAGAAAGCTTTGTACATTGCATTTTAGTTGTTTAGTTTTCCTTATTTTCCTTTTTTTGGCCATTGCTTGTTTTATAACTTTTTGTGTATCCATCCATCCATCCATCCATGTAACCCACCCCTCCATCACTCCTTGTGTCCATCCATCCATCCATGAGCTTTGATGCCTCAAAGGCAAACTCTGCAACAGTTTCGACAATCCCCCTGGGCAACGTGTCCTACCCGAGGCCCTTCTGCCTTAATGCTTTATCCACTGTGCTCTTATGAATACAAGCCTTCAGAGGGGAAACTTGAAGCTTACAGTATGGTGCCGGGGTGGATGTTCACAACAACAGGACATGACAGGATATTTTGGCACTGACTCGTAACTTGTGCGACACAAAGAGACATGTCCTGTATCTCGTAACGTGCCAAAGGCTTGCTGGACTGTCATCTTGCCTCATCTTCAGCATATGTTCAGTCCCCAATCTCCTTAAGAGAGCCGGCTGTGACCTGCCCCATTGCTTTTCCATGGTAATTGGCTAATAATGAGACAGTGGCAGTGCAGAGGATGTCGACACTGTCAAAACATGTGCATACACAAATACACCAATCTGCATTTCCAGTAATTACTGAATATTTAAACAGAAAGGACTTTGTGATTTTAACAGCACGCTGAGTGCTTGTTTCTTTTCTCACCCCACACACAAACCCTCCATCCCCATGTGCTAACAAGCCAACTTATTGTAAGCCTACTTAGTTCTCAAGGTGTCATCTGTTGAAGTGTCAGGAGAACATATAGAGATTGTCAAATAGTACACTCATTTCAAATTGTAATTAAACTGGCCATCAGCTACCTTGAGGCTGTTTAGTCAACAGCAGGGCACTAATTACTATAAGATGACCTTTGGAATAATATCTGGTGAATTATTCATAGTTGAGGAAATTGCTTCGGAGACATGCCAACGACATCCAAGGGACGGTAAGTGTACACACACAGAACATTCCACTCAAAGATTTCAGCTTTGCCATGGAATGAGGTCAGCAGACGGATGAAACTGTAGCTTTTTTGTGTTAGAGAAATAGAGATGGTTTTGATAAGCCCTGAACGACAAATGAACATTTTCTGAGCAAAAAGACGAATATTACTAACCAGAAAATAGACTGACTCATGTAAAGTGAATGTACAATATTTTGGAGAGAGAAGATAGTTTTGTCACAGGGTGGCTCAAGCAGCAATAGTATCCTGCTGTGTTGAGACTTTTCATGGTGGACTTAACTTTTCCGATTGTGCTGGTGATTCTACGATGGTTTAACATGACAATAAACATATTTCCTTTCAAGTCAGAATGCAAACTGAAAAGATTAACTGTTAAAAAAATACATATTGTTAATTAAATGCAATGAGATGAAGATATGGGGAAATAAAGAGAGAAGAAGCAGTGGCAAACACTTTTCAACAAAGTCCTCCTCCTGTGGTGACTTTCAAAAACCACCAACAGCATCTACTCCCGCCTGCTTTAAATGTTTCCCATGGTATTCTGCACAGAGAGGGCAGAGGTCGTTAAATGTTTTCCTTCCATCTCAGCTCAACTTTAGGGGCACTCTGCAGAAATTACTCCGGAGACCTTGCACAAGAAGTCTCCACATCTCCATTTGACATAAATACATAAACAGCGGTGAAAAGATTCGTCAAAGCTACTGCAACATGTGGAAGTCACCAAATATGAACTTGTTGAGAAATATAGTTGATGTGTTTTTAAATCAGTGCTGCAGGCTGTAAGGCAAAGACTGATTTTTTAAAATGGCGACTTCCAGGTTGCCAGTGTCTCTGTTATGAAGTCACAAGTAGTCACCCAGTGGACTGAGCACGATGACAATGATGTTAACCGTATGGCCAGGCCCTCTGAATAGCCTCATTCAGCATGATCGCAGTTGAGTATTTATGGGAGGTTGAAAAAGGGTCAGAGAAAGTGCTCTTCACTGCCATCATAAAGGACCTAAATGATTAGTCAAAATGTGGGGTAATTGGTAGTAATTAACATTGACCTTGTCCACTTGGACATTAGAGAACTGAAGCCGGGCCAGAAAATCTTCCCCTGCCATTAGAGAGCAATTACTGACTGCAGACAGTAGACCATATGGCAAAATAAAGTCCATGCAGCTGTCTATCTTCTAATGTGTACACTTCTGATGTGAGAAGATGTGCAGAAGTACTAAAGGCCAAGGCCATTAATGTTTATGTACTTCAAAGACACTTCTGTAAATGGCAAGAAAATGTTTTTTTCTTTTTGTGTGATAGTTGATGCTAACGGTACTTCTATAATGTCCTGCACTGCCGTTCCCAGTGATCAAAATGTCTGCAGTACAGTGCTGTCCTTTTTCCTGAAATAGTTTTAAATACTGTAATTCACACTTGCCAGATGACTTGTCCTGCTAAGAACGAGAGACCAGACCCAGAACAACTAGCTTTAATGACAAAACGGCTTCAGAAACTCTTTTTTCAGGGTTTCAGTGTAGACATGGAATGAACATGCAGGTCTGTAAGACTGTCCTTAGTTACAGCAGTGCTTTGAACTAAATGCAAACATCAGCAAGCTTACCTGCTTACAGTACAGTGAGACTGTCAACATGCTGATCACAAGATTTCAACATTAAATATTCAAGTTTGGAAACGCTCTATTATTTACATATGCTTATTAGCATTAAACACAAAGATGACTGTGATATGAGTGTCATTTAATTGGTATGTATTTGGTAGCATAACCTTAAATACTGTACATGTAGCACATTTTATGGCGACACATCGATAGGTATAAAGATATTTACTTCAAAATAAAAAAATTATGAATGAAAGATGACCAAAGAACTCCCAATTGAAAATGCAAGACAATTAATTCAAACATGTTTGATATATTTCATTCTGCAACTAAGTGGTGGCCTGACATCATTGCCAGCCATAGAGCCATGCCTTAAGCATAAAATAAAAATAAAAATATATATTTATCATGCCTCAGCAACAAACAAAAAAGTCCAAGGCAAAACATGACACTGTTGGCTTGCCTGATGGTATTAAAGAGAAACTTAGTTCATATCATGCCCCTTTCGCAGTGAGGAAATAGTTCAGAGAAACTGCTTTTACTGCAAGTTCTTTGTGCGAATCTAACGACGGTATCACAGGGCAGCCACTGTGCCTGACAAGTCTGTTCACGTTCAGCACACACGCAGCTTTCCTGCCGTTAAGGCAGCAAGTCCCTGAAGCTCTTCCTCCATGGAGTTTATTGTCAGAGTCTCACCGATGGTAGGACGCCGCTCCCTCCTCTTTGAAATCCGGAAGATCAAACAAAACAACAGTGTTGATGCAGGGTGTGTTGTGTTTGTGGTTTGAATATATAATCAATTTCCATGGTTAGAGGATTTTATTTGTTGTTGTATTGTTGCGAGATTGTTAAATGGATAATGAATGTGATAATATACTCCCCACATTGTATGTTGACTTTGTGTTATCCTTCCTTATATCTGGTCTGTGTACGAGAGATTCCCAAAGCAGGCAGCAACATTGCAAAATATGTGTGATTTTTAGTAATTGGGAAAAAACATTGGTATGGCCCTTTAATCCCTTTCTAAAGCAGTATTATTCTAGCCAATCAACCTTTACCTTCAAGAACAACTTTTGAACAAAGGCAAGCAAAAGCATGGTGGGATGAAAAGAAAGAAGCAACAGGGAAAATCAATATAGCAATTATGTGTGCAGATAATGGACATCAAGGTGTTATTTGGAGTGATCGAAAAGAAGAGGTGACACAAAGCCAATTCAAGTAGTGCAAACATTTCATTGTTTCACATCTGGTGCTGCTGCCATAGATTTAGTGTCAGCAGGCTCTAGAAAACCAAGTGTTTTTTTGTTGTTTTCCTGCATTGCCACAGCTGAATTAGCAATATTTAAAACTCTTTTATCATGTGGCTCTTATTTATATTCACACAAAACCACCAGCCTATAAGAACTCAGTACACTATTGTGTTTGTATGGGCTGCAAAGACCCTGGAAACAAAAGCAAAACACACAGTGATTAGCTAATTAAGATCTCAGACAACAAGACACACACACACACACACACACACACACACACACACACACACACACACACACACACACACAAAGACAGAGTGACATGTAGAAAGGGCAGGAAGAAAAGGACAGGGCAACGGATAACACACACACACACTCACACACATATCCTCCCCCTACTCTTTTCCCTTGAAAGAGGTCACCTCCAGCTCTGTCAGGCTTTGCAGGTGGGTCAGAGATCTGGATGTGATAACTGGAGGGAGTTGAGAGAGCAGACATTTGACAAGCATGACAATGCTCTGACAGCCCTCATTGGGACATGATTAATGACTGACATCCCTGTTGCATGTGATGTGCAGAATGCCGATGCAGCGCTGGGAGAAAATTATCCTAATGTGGCCCGTAATTTGATGTAGGAAGAATCACGTAGAGCAAGAAAGCGATAGGGCTTTTTTTTCCTACTGAAACAAGGCTTTATAATAGAGAACACTACAGAGATTATGAGAGAGACGCTGCATCGTGATTGAAAATGACCGCCAGCAAATCCTTCTCATTTGTAGTAACACATTGACATTTAGCAGCGAGTCAAGGGATGAGCAGAGTCATTTGGTGTCTTGAGTTAAAAAGTCATTCCTAAGCTGGCTTCCTCGCTTCATGCAGTAATCATTGTTCTTCCCGTGTTTGGTCAGATGTCACTGATTTAGGGCAGCAGGTTTAAACCAGAAATTGTACCATAGATGAGGACAGACGTGTCAATACATTTCCCCAATGCTATTTGTACCACATAAAGACATGAGTACCACATGTATTAGCAGTTATGCAATGGCTAGGCCTTGCAGGTGCTCAGGTGCTCCTTTCCATCAGCTGGCATCAGAATGTGTAATGAATATGCATAATGGATATCGTGCACTGACATTTGTCATTGAGTGTTTTGAATGGAACTGAAAGTTCACTTTACCTCCTCAAGGACACTTAGCAATGGATTTGCTTGACAGACAAACGTTTCAGGTGAATACATTCAGGCTGTTTACTCAAACACTATTATTTATATATTCTATGGAAACACTACATGGATTTACAACCCAGTCTCACGGCATTTCGTGTTCACCAACACGATTTTTAATCTATTGATTCGTGTTCCCCAACACGATTTGCCCCTTTTTTTTCGTGTTGCACAGCACGATTTTTTTTCGTGTTGCACAGCATGATTTTAAAAGCAATGTATTTCTACTGCTTGCAGCACGTCTTTTTCTCCGGTCGGGTCGAGGAAGACCTGAAGCTGTGTGGTTCATAAAAACATGTTCTTACTCAATATCAAGCCACAATTATTGCTTTTATTTTAAATCGTATAATTTCGGACTTTTGTTGCCGTCTGTGAGGAAAAGAAATGGGGCTCAGAGCCTCAGAATACTGAAATCTGTATTTTTTAAATATTTGTTTCCTTCTAATTTGTTATTCTTTTCAAAATAACACACTGTTATTTACTCACCAATAATACACAATTATCCTTGATTTTATTTATTGGTTTAATTCCATAATCTCTGGCTTTTTTGGCGTCCGTCAGGGACTGAATTTCAAAATAAAAATAACCGGACATAGGCATTACCCAAGATCCTCAGCTATGGTTTTAAGCTCGTTTATTGGATGTTTTAGCCGGAATGCATGCTGGGATTTGGTGTTTATATGATATGAAATCCGGAAAACATTTGTGTACCTTGTGTGCATCTAGTGGTTAAAGCACGTTATTGAATTATTGTGTTTGATTAAAAAAATATTAAGAGTACATACTTTCATAGGGGGAAAGTATAAATATAGAAATATAGAATATAAAAAATCAAGAAGATACTATAAAGTAATCTCTACAATAAAACAGTTTAGTGCAGCATGTACAAAGATATTAATAGGAGGAGGTGCAAAACAGAAAAACGAATTAACCTTTATTTAAACATTAAATAACAGATTAAGGTCTTGAATAAGAAAAAAACGTTGGGGGTATCTATATCTACAGATAAATATTAAGCCTGACAAAGTACTTAATGTCTAATATATTGCTTTCCTGCAATGTTAACTATGTTGAAGCACTTATTTTAACTGATATTATACATATGAATTATACTCGTATGTATGTAGATAGAATAAGAAATGTGCAGAATATGACAGTTTAATGGTGGAGGTACACACATATTGATAGATGTCTTGTAATGCACTGTTGAGGAACCTGTGACCCAAGTGTTTCATTCATTGCATAACTACACCGTAGTTGTGTATATGATATGTCAATAAACCTTTGAAAATCTTGAAAGGGATGTGCAAAATAGCCATAATATACAGTCTTTAATGAACTATTAGTAGAGAATAACGAGTAATGAATATACTTTATTACTCGTTTCCATTCATGTCAATTGCAGATACATGTTTAGTCTTCTCAAGCACCAACTATCAAATATCTCTCCTGATTGTTGGCACTTGACAATCACCTTACCTGAATTTTACTCAGGTGTAACTAAAGTCTGATTTAAGGGTTGTTTATATTTCACATAATTAATCAGAATCTGCAAAGTAACTCAAATAAATGCAGTGGAGTAAAAATACCAGGTTAACCTCTGAATTGTAGTGGAGTAGAATTACAAAGTAACAATGAGCTGTCATGTGGGTATATATAGCGATTTTCACCCATTTATTAATTATATGTTTTACATTTGATAACGCCAATGTGTTTAATACTGGCAACTTCTAATTGTGGGGAAAACGAAAACGTTCAGTAGAGACGTCCCATAGAACATTTGGCGAAACACAATAGCCAGCATCCAGCATGTGTAGTTCTGGGGGGGCGTTCGATTCCAGTTTTGGATAGTCTGGCGTGGTTTCGTTCCATTTCACACAGCTGTTTGACGCTCTGCGTAACCTTACGGGGGACTGTAGTCCTAAACGATAGCTGGGGATTATGGGTAGTGTAGTGTCTTCGGCCATCCTAAACTCAGAAAGGTTGACAATCGCAATGACGCTCGAAATGTCCCTTATAGTCCTACGTCTGTTTCCGGATATTTTATTTTGAAATTCAGTTCCTGACGGACGCCAAAAAAGCCCGAGATTATGGAATTAAACCAATAAATAAAAGCAAGGATAATTGTGTGTTATTGGTGAGTAAATAACAGTGTGTTATTTTGAAAAGAATAACAAATTAGAAGGAAAAAAATATTTTAAAAATACAGATTTCAGTATTCTGAGGCTCTGAGCCCCATTTCTTTTCCTCACAGACGGCAACAAAAGTCCGAAATTATACGATTTAAAATAAAAGCAATAACTGTGGCTTGATATTGAGTAAGAACATGTTTTTATGAACCACACAGCTTCAGGTCTTCCTCGACCCGACCGGAGAAAAAGACGTGCTGCAGGCAATAGAAATACATTGCTTTTAAAATCGTGCTGTGCAACACGAAAGAAAATCGTGCTGTGCAACACGAAAAAAAGGGACAAATCGTGTTGGGGAACACGAATCAATAGATTAAAAATCGTGTTGGTGAACACGAAATGCCGTGAGACTGGGTTGGGATTTAATATATGCTTCATGCACATGCCACGGTGTTAAAACATGTGTGTTGATGTAGAGGCTCCTTCAGTTTTTAGAACAGTGTGTTGCTATGTGCTTAGCGCTCTTGTGCTTCCATTCAGCTATTGAGCAACGCCTCGCCTAACGCTATATCAATTGAGCAACACTTAAATGAAAGGACTGAATTAAGAGCTACAATTTTCATTAAATTCTGATTCCTCAAAGTGCTTTCACTAAAAGACACATGGCCACTTTGATACACAGTTATCGTGAATTTAGTTTTACTCTTCATAACATTTACATAGAGAAAAAAGGTAGCATTGATGATTTTATTTTACATTTGAAGGGGAATCATTTAGTTTGGATGTTGATATCATTGTGTACATAGTTCCCACTTTCTGAGTGGGTTTTGTGAAATGAGGTCAAAACGACATAAAGAAAAGAACATTATCATTGCGATCTTCTGTCAAGATGTGTCTTTGATCGTCTCATTCGCAACTAAAGAGCAATCTGTAAAGTATGAAAGCCACCGGGAGGATAAATGGGAATAATTGTCATAATGCAACCTGATGCTGCTTGGGGAAGGAGGGGAGGGGGACACTTCCATGACACCCTCTCTCTGGTGGGAATAAGTGTCAAAAAGTAGGACTGTTTTCAAATGCTGCAGCAATTACAAAGACAAACAATTATTAAAAACTCTGAAAAAAAGAAATGTGGAATAATGAGCGAACTTCATATTCTGTGCGTGTAATTGCCAAAAGCAGACAAGGCTACATTTTCATTGTGAAGTTCCTCAATATTCTGATTGTAGATATAATCAAGCAACAATGTCAGATTTTGGGTGCTTACGCATGCCTCTATCTTAAAAACGAAAGGGGTAAATGAACAATTGATGCTGTAAATTTGTTTTACGAAATAATTGGGGTTGCTCCCTCATCACAGCGATATGAATGAATCCTGGAACTTTGACGTATACCTGCGATATGATAGAGGCTGTGGGATGTGAACAAACAGTACTTTCCAGGTGGTTTGAGTGATTGCCTAATCCCCTGTAGCTAGATGATTGCAGAGCAAGGTCAGTTTGAAGGCTCAGACTGATTGAGTGCTGTCTCTGGTCGGGGGCTTGCTCTAGCCTCTGATGCCATTAGATGGACAGCAGCTGAAGATTCACTCTGAAGTTTTTCAACAGTTGAACCAAGCCTGTCCAAACTAAATGACACGACTGTGCCAGTAATCATCGGGGCATACTGACGGAAACTAAACGACATAAACAACAATCATCGGGGCTGTGTTATTCCTAATAATCACGAAAAAAGAAGGCTCATTTTTCATAAAAACAGTACAGACTTGGTTATAGATCAAGATTCACTGCAATGTTCTGTGTTTCAGATCCTACCTTACTGTGTTGTTGCCTTCTTGATTTGTATATTCAACACGCTAGAGCACTGGGTAGAAAATATATATAATAAGCATGTTATCATCCCCAACTGCCTTGTCAGTTCTGACTTATTTTCATTGGCATGGCATCAGTAATCAACTTTCTTTTCTGTTGAATAAATACTGTCGTCAGCTTTGGCAAGCTCGATTTGTACCTAATCGACGCCCATTTATTTCTCAAGCTTTCATTTTGTTACCAAACTGGTTTTGTGGCATAAAATCCAGTGTTTCCTGGGGCTGCATTTAGATCCCCCCCTACCGCTATGTACATTCAAATACCAAGGGAAAGCGTTGTTCTGTATATCAAACTCCACTAGTCTGCAGCAGAAATCCTTTGTGCGGACATCTTTGTGACAGCTCCTTGGCAACTTGTACGCCTGTGCGCCACAAGCTCCCTAAGCTGACTGTTTGGATCAAGTGGGAAGAGGCAGCAATCCCAAAGAGAACAAAATAGCAGATCCCAGCAGCTTTCACAGCCGATGCTATGAGATTTACTAGACTATAGGAGGATGGAGTGGAAGAGTGTGTGTGTGTGTGTGTGTGTGTGTGTGTGTGTGTGTGTGTGTGTGTGTGTGTGTGTGTGTGTGTGTGTGTGTGTGTGTGTGTGTGTGTGTGTGTGTGTGTGTGTGTGTGTGTGTGTGTGTGTGTGTGTGTGTGTGTGTGTGTGTGTGTGTGTGTGTGTGTGTGTGTGTGTTTGATGGGGAGGGGCATAAATGTACTTTGAAATCTTTTCGAATGTCAGACAAATAAGAGTCACAAGAGACATTATGTTTCCATTATGATGATGCAGTGAAGCTTAAGTGTAAATGCAAATGGAAAAAGATAGTATACCGGTGACATTTCTTCCTCTTTTTGAAAGGCTTAGGAAATGGATGAAAGCCTTATTTCCCATTTACCATGTGCCCTTTGAAGTGTCAAGCTTATGAATTGTTGCAAATTACCAAAACATTGTACTCAAAGCAAATACCTTTTTTTTTTAAGTTGAAAAGTTGAATAACTACCTGTAAATATTTTTGCCAGTATTTAATTGAATTAAATGGTGTCAATAATTTGCTTTTCTTTCATAATTTCCTGGATGTTATATTATATATAAATATATGCCCTGTAGATGTACAGTTTGATTGAATAATCAAAAACAGCAATTTGAACGTCTTTCCCATTTGACACACAAATACAAAATGAAATCAAACATGGCTTTGAACATTCACAGATTTGTTTACATTCTGTTTTTCATCTCTATTTCCCCACTTTCACATAATCCCTTAAACCCCACAGGTCCGCTCTACACTGCTGATTCTCGAGCAGCTGAGCTTTAAAGAAACGGGCTGAATTGGTTCCAGTCCGACGGACACTCCACATCATATAATGTATTCCAGTCTATTACCACTTTTGTTCTGACACCTCATTCTTTTCCACCAATATATGAGGGGGTCATTCAATAACTGACACCTCTCTTCCATACCATAGTCACATCTCTGTTGCTGTTTGAGCATGTGTCACAGCTGAAAGGCCTGATTTTCTAGAGATAGATTTGCTGACAGAGACATCCCATCACTCCTTGGGCTGAGGCTCATGCAGGAAATGCTGCACTGTAAAGTCTTGTCACTTTCATCTGAGGTAATTGATCACGGCAGACAACAGCTGATGTGTGCAAGTCAATTGTAGGGGGCAAAAGGATACTGCTTATGCAGATAAAAGATCTCTAGCATCCCCACCAGTCACTCGCACTGATAGGTAGACATCATTATGGACAGGAAATCAACCTGAGAGGGTGGCTCTTTAAAAATAAATTGACCATCCCTATAAATACAAGCCTTTAGTTTAACCTTATTTCTAACCATAAGCTCACAGAATCCCTCACCACACACTTGACAAGCTGCCCATGATGAATGGGAAGAGAGGTGTATATCTGTCATAGTGCAGGTGCACTGGGAAAACCATTCTGACTTTAAAAAATAAACAAGCATAGCCTGCATCTTCCCAAATGCCACTTAACATTCAAGGGCTTTGTGATTCATTAGTAGCCCAGCAGACTGGTTAGATGAAAGCATCTGTTATCTGGTTCCAGTCCTTATGCCATCAATGTCACAAATAATCCCATACAACAGGTGGCACCACAGCTACAGGTGCTTAGACAGTGCGCCTGCTGCATTACCATTACTCATCCATTATTTAAATACAACTTTGGTGTCATATTTGAGATTATTGAGAATGAGTTGCGTTTTTAATGCAAATTACTTTATAAGTGTTTAGCTTTTTCAGTTTGAAGCTTTATTTTGTAATAGATTTAAAAGCAAGGAATTTGGCACAATGCCCATGGCCTGTTGTAACCACAACTTATTGACGGACAAACAAATGACTGACTGTTATAGGAGAACCTGAAAATTCATTATAAGATCTCAAAACTAGAAAATTATCAAGCACAAGTACGGGCACGAGCAAAAATAGGACTCAAGAGCGCAATAAGGTCTTTAGTCAAGCGTTTAATCCAAAAGGTAAAAATAAAACAGGCAATGATCAAAAAATGTACTGACTTGAAGTAACAAAAAAACAACCAACTAGGTTGGTACAAATGCTAAGCAGCTAGAACAATAGCTTACGTCAGAAGAGAAACATGAAGCACCTTCTGCTATACAAACAAGACAAACTGGCACTGACCAAGGAAACAGCACAGACTAAATACACAGGTGAGGAGTGATCATTAGGGACAGCTGAGGCTCATTGAGACCAGGCAGGTGATTAACAGGGAGCGAAAATACACAGGTGAGGAAGTGAGGCGATCAGCCAGGGCCAGGATGTGACAAAAATGTATAAATGAAAATTCCATAATGCAATATTTGTTGGACTCTTGTAATGGATAAAGCTGAATATCTTTTAAATACTTCCAACCAGCATAACCCATATAAAGACTAAAACCAACAATGAATTGATGCAATTGTCTATCTTAATCATATGTGCCATATACCTCTACTGATCATAAACTATTACAAAATATTGATGAGCTACTGGTGGAGATGTTTTCTCATTACAATAAACAAGATCATGTACAGTATTTAAGTCACACATCCCGCTTCCATTATCACTTGGATCCAACAGATATTTTTAAAGATATGTTTTAGTCTCTTGATGGGATTTGGTGACGTGAAAATAATATAAAATATTGCTTTTTTATCCTTAAAAAAGAGCAATCTACACATATACCACTAAGCACTAAGTCATATTTTTTTTATTCAATGAAGGAATATTCAAAAACTTGCTATTATACATTTCATTAACAACCTTATAATTGTAATCTATTAAATACATGTACTCTGTGAAAATCAAATTGTTTAATAAAAATAATTTGAACGAAATGATGGCCTTAAAAATGGAACAACCAAAACAAAATATGGAATGTAATATTCAGTACACAGCATTATTCAGTACACAGCATAATTCAGTACGTGCTCTCTTGGTGTGTGATTGATGGCATAATGTTTAATTCTGCATGGTACAACGTTAAGGAAACAAACACTATCTAATTTGTATTACCCACCCCAGCTAGCAGAGCAGTTTATGATGTTATTTATTTGATGTTTATTTATATAGGCTGGGTTGGCTGATCATTTGAGCTATTTGCCATCAACACACTGCTCCTCATTCTCCATCACACACACTCACATTTATGATACAGTGGTGATTATGCTATCA
This sequence comes from Gymnodraco acuticeps, assembly GCF_902827175.1. Lineage (NCBI taxonomy): Eukaryota > Metazoa > Chordata > Actinopteri > Perciformes > Bathydraconidae > Gymnodraco > Gymnodraco acuticeps. The sequence continues at coordinate 1,142,806 of NW_022990699.1, forward strand.
ATTGAGGAATGGACAGTTTTCCCGCAGCACACAGACAGCTATAAATGAAAATGTCACAATGAAGTTTTTGTCTGTCAGTTGAATTTTTATAGGCTCTTGTGTCACGTCTTGTGTGAAAGTACTGTCCTTTTTTCCCTTCCTAAAGTAGCCCTGCCACAGGTTGATTTGGACGTTTCTGGTCCATCTCAACACATCCCTCCTGCTGAGAAAAGACATCATAATTACCAGAGGCTGTGAACTTGACACTCTTCCCTTTTTAAATTAGACGAATGATGGAACTGAGGATGGATGTGGAAGTCTCCTGTGAAGAATAATCACACCATCTTCAGAACCTAGAAATTATTGTGAGAACCCACAACGGGTAGCATCTAAGGGCCAGACAGCTCTGCTGAAATAGAAAGCTGGAATCCATTTTGACATAATTATCCATTTTTACTTGGAGTCGTTTCCTCTGATGAATGATTTAAAAATAATTGGTGTAATTGGTCAAATTAAATTAAATATATATTAATTAAAAAAAAATTCAGTATTTGTAATTTTCATTATTCAGTTCAGTTTTATAAATACCAACTTGTATAGTATCTTTAGTTGTTCTCCCCTGACCACAGTTTAGATTTGTGTGTATTTATAATTGTTAACTGCCTTTTCATTCAAGTAGCAAATTGCTCTACTTTCGTCGATAGCTTTGCTTCACAGACGTCCTATCATCAATTGTAATTTATAATATCAGAAAACATCTGGTTGGTCCTCCCATCCAAGCTGTTTTCATGGTTTTGATGCTTCGCTTCAAGTATCTTGCATCTAATGTTTGATATAATGGTTAGACACACCTTACCAGCTGTCCAAGTGCTTTTCTCTGAATCCAACTGTAATTTATTGTTTTCGGTGGGATCCATTTGCGTAACCGTTATACTGTTCTATCTTGTGAGCACATTATCTTCTTATCTACTGCCATAGTTCAAAGTTATTTTTGATCCTTTTTGTCATAAACATTATACACTTCACATGTTTGATGCCTCGACTGGCCTGTGGATAACTACTTATTGGTCTAACATATTAATTTAAGTAAAGTTAAGGAAGATTATGCATTTTTTTCCTGTGGAATTAACACAATGCGCTCAAATATACACAGATCTATTTCCATAAGACATGTCAAAGGGTCTATAGGGACTTCATTGATTCCACACTTTGAAAATGCCATGGACACAATAGCAATTTCATGGGTGTTGAAGTTGAGATGGTGCAAGGGATCTCCTTTAGGCTTGTCGACCTTTATCTCAGCAAACATCAGAATCCCTATACAAAAAAGCAGAAAATGAGCTATTGATTTTCCCTTTTTCTTTTTTTCTCCTCACTTTCTTATTCCTCTCTGGGATTGTCATTCGAGAGTCTAATTGAAGGTCAGCATTGGTTTCCTTGTCACTAACACAGAGATGTACAATAGAAATATAGCAATCTGTGTGTTTGAAAGAAAAAGGTCCTGCACGACGATAAGAGGTTGCTTTTGGCTTTTAAGGATTCACTGGCTCAATTACACTTTTCCCCTTCGAGCAACACCATTTGATTAGTGTGGCCTACAGGTTTGCACAAAGAGACAATGTTCATGTATATGCACAGTGCACGCACATACAGCAAGACAAATATGTTATTTGCTGCATTTAATGGAAACACACCGCTAAATAACATCATTTCTGTTGGTGACATTTAAAGCAGTTTTTTAACATGGGCAAACAACCTAAGCTAATTTGTGAAATCATATAAATGACAGCCTTGATCTGTTAGAGGGGTTGGTTTTGGGAGTTTTCCTTATTCAAAGCAAGGGTCGAAAAGAACAGGTGTCAAATAGATTATAAAGCTCCCTGAGGCAAATGTATGATATTGGGCTATATAGATACAATTGCACACAGATTAGGAGCAGCAGATAAACACTTGTGTCCTCTCTCTGGCTCTGTGGAGATTCTAAATGTTCTCTAATACAGACTCAACTGTCCCAGAAAATAAGAATAACAGCTGGAACTCAGCATCTTCCCCCTCAGGATGAACCTAAATAATCTTTCATAAGCTTTCATATCTACTTGGAATTACTCCTCAGTAGACAAACTGTAAGATCAAATGTTTGTTAACTGTCTAAGTATTTTGTCCTGATGTGCCTGTAATCCTCTACGCTTTCTTGCTATCTAAATCAAGCTGAAAGAAAAGAACAAAATGTGATGTTTTCTTTCACGCGTTCACACCGTGCAACCCAATCAACAACGTCGTGTTTCATTTGACTTGAGATTCTTGTCAACTAATGGTGGTGGCAAAGAGTCCTGTCATGATGTTTGGTATATCAGCGAGATCAAGCGCTTTCGTAGTCTGCGCTGACATCAGTGTTTTTACTTGGTGTGTCTCTCTCATCTCAAATGTTCACCCCCCCCCCCCCCCCCCCCAAGGTGAGCATGTCATCTTGCCAAATCCAACTCAGTGTAAAGTGCAAAAGCCTTTTTTGCATATTCTTCACACTTGTTTATGGTTTACTGAGCAGGTCACTTCCCCTGCTTGCTTGAACAGCTGCTTCATCGATGAACCCCTCCCCCCCCCCCTCCCCATCCCCTTCTTCCTAACAGGGGTAGGAAGACTAGTTGTGTGCTGCTCCCTGTCAAGTTCTCCTGTGATTGTGAGGCCTTCTGGTGACCACGTGCACACAGCCTATACTGGGGCCATATGAATAATATATCCTTTGAATTTAGCCCAACCCTGACATTTCGATGTTTGATGTCCACAGGCTTTGGCTTTAACAATATAGATAGTGCTCCTTTCCTCTGTGCATCATCAGATAAAGTCTGAAAGCACAGCTAGTGGACTCAATATACAAATCCAAGCCTATCAGGCAGGCTGCATGTTCGGCAGACTGAATTCCTTTATTCTATTAACTCTGAAGATGGACATCTGATGGATTGCTATGGGGACAAATATACAGTATACCTTTGTGAAGAATATGAAATATAGAGCAAAATAAGTATGTTAACATACAAAAAAGATAATAAATATGCCCTGGGCTCAGCTGGTGGATTAAACGTGAAGAGGAGTCTGCGCTGTGCTGCCCTCTCTTGCAAAGAGTCTGCCTTGGTAAGACTGGCTAGATTTGTTGATGTACACACACAGGTACTTGTACTGTAGGTCTACACCATCTCCACCTCTCCACCCCTCATGATGACAAGTGTCAGTAGCCCCTCGCTCTGCCTGGAAATCCACCACCAGCCCCTTGATCTTACTGACATTTAGCAGCAGATGGTTCTCCTTACTCCACCAGACACCCATTATAACGAAATCAAAGAACTGCTGGAGGGTGCACGGTCCGGGACTGAACCTGAAGTCGAAAAACTGAATGTGTGAATCATGAGGGAAAAGTGAATCTTGTGTATTTAAGTAGGTATGATTTATTTATCTGATGATGCATATGCCTAAATGCATTTTAAAACACCCAATTACAAAGTAAAGGATATTTGAATGTAGTGTAGTTTTCATACTTTTAAATGGTAAAACAATGTTAAACTACTACTTACTATAAACTACTATAACAAATAAATACACTTGCCTACTGAATACTGCACTTTCAAAACATTCATGAAAGAAGAGAGTAAGAAAAAAAGATCTTAGCCTTCCTCAGAGCACATTATTTTACATTTGCAGCTTGCTTAAACCTTGGATGAGTTTTATAAATGCACAATTCACATTTCATACCAACCTATTCAGCCTCTCATTCCAAAGATAATATTTGATGGACTTAATGCCATCACTTAAAGGTCCCATGTCATGGCCATTTCTACTGATCATAATTCCATTGTTGAGGTCTACTAAAATAGATTTATATTGTGCAATTTTCCAAACTCACATTGGTTTCCCATCAGCATCTCTGTAAAGTATGTGTATTCACTCTCTGTCCTAAACAGCTTGTTGGAGCTCCTGCCCCCCCTCCCTGTGAGCCCGGTGTGCTCTGATTGGTCGGGACATTGCGAGGCTCGCTGCTTTGTGAGCTGGCTTACTGGTGTGGTTTCCGGGTCGGCGATACAGCGAGACAGCGCAAAACTCATCCTGAGCACACACAAACACTCACAGCCGAAGTAAAAACAATAAATGTGGTTTGATATTGAGTAAGAAAAAGGTTGATAAACGCTGTGAGAATGGGTCTGCGGAGAGCATTTCTCCACGATCCCAACTCGTCTATTACCAACCAGGGGACTCTATGCAAGCCAATGGGACTGTTAGTTGAAAATGTATGCTAAAGGTCCCCCCACTGCGTTTTATAGTGACACCAAGGGATCCTGGTGTGTGAGGAGCTCCGCGGATTGGTCCATGTTGGTTCCGGGAACCGCATGACGTCATGCGGTTCCCGGAAGAAACAAATGGAAAAAGATAAATCTCCAACGAGGCGTTCTGGGGCAGCATAGACAGGTATTTGCTGTGTTACTCGGGTGTACTTTGATGGTTTTTGACTCTGCAGACCGTTTACATGCAAACAAACCTTCATAACACACAAGGGGACGGGTAATAACCAGAAAAGCATGCCATGGGACCTATAAATTAGCACTGACTCAGCTTATACATTGAACAAGTTCTGTTTGCTCAAAGCATCCCAAGTAGCTCATTCCAGGCTCCCAGGGATACTTTTTCTTCATGGTTCAGTTTTTTATCTAACATAACTCCCCCTCAGTTTACTTTCTAAAAAGACTTTGAGGGACGTTTTCTCAAATGTTGTACTCTGGCATTTTTCTCAGATCTTCCTCCTTTTTTCTCCCCAAGGACATCTCCTCCTGCTGCCAGGACCTGTCAGGCAGGAGCATCTCAGAGTAAAGGGGTGAGAGGACACCAATTAGAAAGCCATCCTCGGCCAAGAGAGCCAGCGGCACAGCTTGCCACAGGAAGTGGGATGTCTGACTTCCTGCATGGGGTCACAGCTGTTTGCGATGAGGTTACCGCTACCAGCCAATACGCAATACCGTTTAGCGTCTGACGAGCCAGGCCTCATTTGAATAGCAAAGAACCATCTCAATGTCACCAATAAATTTACATGATATCTTCCCGGCTACAGCTGGGATCAGAGTGGGGACTTTGCTGGAATTAGGGGAGCGTGTCAATGTCAAAAGTGCAGGACCAGCTCGTTTCAAGTTGACTAGTTTTGAAGTAAAGATCATTACTTCGTTTAGGGACAGTTAAAGGTAGATTCATATAATAAAACCTCAAATCACCAATGTGTGTACCTGAGAACACAATATAGTTGTCAACCTCTCAACTGATAAATAAAGCACATATTTCCTTCATTGATCATGCTTTACTTTTAAGGATTATGCATTTATCTTAAAGTAAGACATTATCGAGGGATGGGAAATAAATGGGAGGGAGAGAAGGGAAAACCTGAACATATCATTTAAATGGTACATTGATATCACATTTAGTATTTTCATACATTCGAAAAAAATTGCTTTAACATATTTGTCCATATCTGTGTTAAGGATTAAGCAATTGTACAATATGTGCAGATGTTTAATTTTGGGAAACACTTCTTAAAGACATGTAATCAAAATCTCAAAGAAGCTTTTCGGTCATCTAAGAGATTCAAGTGTCTTTACCTGAGGTGGCGAACAACTAGAAGCATGGCAGGGATGGCATCGTGTGATTGGCTCCTGCTATGAGCAGCTGTCTAAAATGCCCATATTTGGGCTCGACCCAATTACATCCTCTGATCCCAAGTCACTAGGCTGATGCAGTCAGAACCATTAATCTCCCTGGCTGAGTACCATGCCATGTGTTAACAGCCAAGACCCTCCCCCCACCTCACTTCACCGCCAAGCCCCACCACCAAGGTTGAAAGTCATGCCAATCAAGTTGACTTATTTGCCTCTGATGTCCCCTTGGGCTCATAGTGATTATGGACAAAACTCCGATGACTGTGAAAAGTTCCTAATATACAGTAAACAGGACACACTTTATTCAACACTGCTAGCATTGTTTTCCTGCACTGAGGTTGAAACTTGAGTTAATGTGTGTGTTTTCATATCTGGGGTGCAGGTGTGCTATGATGGAGAGGGGGCGGCGGGAGGAGAAGGAGGTCAAAAACGTTCTGGATCTGGGATGTTAACTACAAAATATCCTGGAGCTGTGTCAGGGACCAATTCCAACAAATCATTTTCAAGAGCGACAGTAGTAAACAGTAGAGTTTTTTTTTGTTTTGCTACTGCCTATTTCAGATAAATGAAAGGCACCTTCACGGTCTACAAATGGCTTGTTGGACAAAGAGAAAAAGAAAGCAACAACGATTACAGAAATAAATAATTTTACTTGGTCTTCTCTGAATGTTTAAACTATTTGAGTAATGAATGACATTTGATTAAGACCCTTTTGTTTCTTTTCTAAACAATAACATAAAAGCAACCCATCATGTTGTTTTGACCTCTGCTGGCTTGTGTAACAGTGATTAATGCTCATTACTGGGGGAACAGGAACCCAGACTAATGTAAAATTAGGGAGAAGTGGCCTCATGGTCTGAATTACATGGACCCTCAGTTCCAGTTTAGTGAGCCCTTTCTGTTCACAAAGATTAAGGGAGGAGTCAGGCAGCCCTCCATTGTACCGCTGAGAAAGGAAACTCATTTGCTTTGAGCGATAAATGTCTTACGAGCATAAATCATGTCCCTTAATCCCTTTACCAAGGCCACATAATGCAAATTGTCTCTCATTTACAGATCACACAAAAGAGACAATGAAGGAAGTTTGCACACAGAGCTCGTGGCATTGTCCTTCCTGCTGAGGACAGATGGGCTTTCACCTTAGATCGCAAGATAAAAGTGGTCAGTATGCTTACTTCATGTGTGCTCATCCTGCCTCTCTCCTTGAACTGAATAAACACTTCTCACTTTATCTCAATCCAATGTAAACTGACACACCAAGGTTAAGATGAAAAGAGTTTTAATGTTTGAAATTTGAAAACAAAAAATAATAGAAAAGCCTAGACAACAACGGCTCTTACTTTTTTTAATAGGCCAGCCGACAATAACTTTTAACTTGGGTCTATTACACACCTTAGTACTTAAATCTCTAAAACAACATATGAGTCATTTACCCAGGGGAGGCAGGTTGACATTTAGCTCTGTCTGTGCATGTACTCCATTTCTATTCCCATGACAATGACTTGACTTTACAAAACATGCAAGCATCTGACTTTTTACAAGGGGAGATTAAAAAGGGGAAAAGGGGTCCCCTATGACCTGCTTCTTCATTAAGAAGCTCCCAGATTTTTAAAAAGGATTTAGATCCAGCATGATTTTGAATTTCTTGTTTTCTTATTTGAAAAATAATATACCCCAAACAAAAGTGTAGTGCAACATCTCCTGAATATGAATTGAGAATACATCATATAAGATGCAATTTGATGTTAGTGTTTAGGATGTATTTGCTCTATAGAAACTTTCTAGCTAGTGCATGGTGTGACCTTACCTTTCATACTAAAATAAACAGCATGGGGCACGCTGAGCGGGTTTTATCGACAGCTCTTCGCTGTGTGATGTCCTCTCTCCTATTGAGGCTCTGAGGATAAAACGCAAACAAATAAAGCTTGGATGATGCATGTTTTGTGTGCCAGCGAAATCCCATTGTGTATCTGTGGCTGTATTTGTGTGTCCGTGCTATGAAAGTATATAAAGGAGTATATTCATGTGTGTCTGCGTTGCCTGCAAGCAGGGGGCAAGACCATGCAATGTATTAAGATCAGTGTGTGTTAGTCTGTGTTTTGTTTGTGTCTGCCTCTCTGTGTGCTTTAGTTGGTCCTTGAGGATCACATTGTTTTCACAGGGCCCTGTGTGTGGCTTCAACATCTGCTTTGTGTGGGTGATCCATCTCCTCTTAGCTGCCACATAACAAGTCATGTGGGATTTTATTCAATGGATACCCGACACAGAGGGCTCCATCAAAAAACTGCACCGTCTCACAAGGGCATTGTAGAGATTGTGCTTTTTATGTCAAACAACTAAGTGTTAACTCAACTGGTTATTTTGAGTAATTACAGTAAATAAAGTTTATTTTCTGTCTAGACCAGAAACAAGGCTGTCCTTTTTCACAAACATTAGCTACAATTTCAGTTGCCACTAGGAGAGTCTCAGAATTGTTCGGTAATACAAAAATATTCCCTGCTGCTTATTATCATTAGTGTCATTTACAGATGGTGTACATGTCACCATGTTTGCAAAGCATCACAGCAACAGTGTCAGCAGTGCACTTTCAACACTGGCAGCATAGCAGGGGTTAAAAGTAAGCTTTCATCCCTCTTTTGGATAGAAGACTGTTTTTAAATGCCCCTGGCTTTCTTCCAAGCTCCTAGCCTCAAGCCTAGGGGTCTAACAAGCATGATGCTTTGAGGATTGACTTGTGATTCAACCCAAATTTACAAGCTGATTATTATGCACACACTGAGTCACGTCGAGTACAAAAATGTGCTCCTTATTTATACAAACAATATTTTGGATGTCCAGAGAATTAAATGGTGTGCATGTGTATTTGATTTTTTGATGTGTCTTTGTGAGCATGTATTTAATGGGGACCAGCTGAAACTTTGATGTAATTGATAAAAGAAGCTGTTCCCCTAATCCTAATGGCACAATTCCTTATGATCCTTTATACACAGACTTGTAGAGGATCAAAGAAACAGAGTTTTGCCCCAGGCGATAAAATATGTATTAAAAATGAGTTTGAAGGATATATTACCGGATAAAAATCCTGTAATGTATTCAATGTATAAGTTTAGCATTGCCTGTAGTTCACAGACTATTTTCATCGTTCACAAATAAAACTGCTCGCCAACTACAAAACCAACTGTTCTTTGTTATGACTAGAGATACATCCTTTTTTCTCTGTCTCTAATGAGCTGTTTTTCAAAGTAAAAGTTACAGTGGGCCTCGCTAATAATTTGTCATATGTTCGGTTGACACATGTGGGATTCATTGCACACTTTATATGAGCATGATGTGGCTACAATCTCTGTATGTGGTGGGTTTTTAATCTGAGTGCTTTCATCAGACATGCGGACAAAAAGTGATTGCAGACACAAACCAGCTGAGATCAGTGTGAGTCTCTCACTTGTATAACAAGTATTCTCTCCAATTAGGAGGACGTCCTGGGGACTCTCTCTCTCTCCTCTGGCTGTCGGTGCCCCATTTCACATGTGGGATCTTGATCTTGTCATCCTAGAGTTTTCCTTCTTGTCCTTCTCTCCCTCTGTGATATTGTTTGTTCACCTACCTGTATGAATGATGTGATTTAGTTGTGCTTCGTGTGTGATAAGCCTTTTCTAGGTTACATACAGTAGGGTCAATAGGTTCGGGCTCTGGCTTTGATGACACCTGGTAGCTGCTTGACATCCTCCTGGATCCATTTTCTATATGTACATGCTATCTATACTGTAGTTTTATAATTGTACACACACCATGTCTTGCATTTCATTCTAATTAGGGAGAGGGATTATTCTTCAGTTACTTTTCCTGAAGTTTCTTCTATTTTCCCTGTTAAAGGACTTTATTTGGGGAGTTTGTCTTTATCCAAAGCCAGGGTCATAGGACAGAGTGTGTTATATGCTGTACTACATGTTTTTACCAGCCATCAAGGCATATTTGTTTCTATGTTAGAAAATTACTTATTTAGACAAAAATAAGCACACACTATTATCACAGAAACATAAAAAATCAAGCATTCCAAATGTACCTTCTCGTGTGAGTGTGGGTAGAGTGGAATTTGACAAGAGAAAACTAAAGATTTCATTGCAATTGTATCTTGAAAGGAGACTATAACTGCCTAGAAATTAACTAGAGGGGAAAGATTTTCCAGCTCATGATCATGATATATACTGAAAAAATACTTATATTTCATTGCTATGAGAGTGATATAAAAAACACACAAAAGGTCCAAGTTGTGGTTTTGTCTTGGGAGAGTGATTCAAGTGGCTGAGGAATAGAGTGAAACAAGTCCTGGTAAAATAGTGTGCTACTCCCTTACAAGTGATCTATAGTTTGTCAGCACCAATCAGCCTAGAATGGGAGAACAGTCCATTCATCTGCTCATGGCTTATTGAAGAGGGTGGGCTGCTTTTGAATGCTTCAAGCCCACATCTCCTTCCTGAGGCACAATTGGATTGAACCTATTTATCTTCCTCTTTATCAGTTGAGAAATGCACTTTTTGATTTATATGTCCATATGATTCTCCTCACTGTGAAGAATTCCCTTACACACCCCACCGGGGCTGGGGCTTCTGAGCATGAGAAATAGTTACAATTACAAATTCTTACCGACTTCGAGGAAATATCAACAGGAGATTCCTGCAAAATAAATGTAAATAGCATTACCTCAGTAGTTATTTTCGACTTAAGTTCAAGTGATTAAAATACACATGATCTTACACTGAGAAAAGCGGTGGTCTTTTAGATGCTGTGAAATAGAAACATTTGCATTTTACTTAGATTTGCATTTAGACAAATATGTCAAGGTCAACAGAGAATTTCTATTTAACACCAACAATAATAGTACACATTATACACAGAAAATATGTTTCAGCGCCATATTGTTATTTTTTAACGTCATAAAGTTTGGTCAATATCTCTTGTGCCTTATTGCACTCATCTATCCGTGAAATAAAAGCAATATGTGTTGCCACATATGTAGTGTGATAATAAATGCATCCAAAATGTATTTTATATGCAGTTTGTGATTATTTGCTGTTATATAATGTCAAATGTATAAAGTAATTTGGTCAAAGGTGCTCCAACTGAGCAGAAAATTACCATAACACTAGACATGTTTTATTGGTTGCCATGCCAATCATTGTTGAAACCAGGGAGCTTGTTAATAATATATTATGTGTAGCCTTTTTATATTATATATGCATGCTTTTTCAAAGAAAACTTTTCCTTCAAACATGTCTTCGGAACCATTCTACAAGGCCACACAACTATACATTGAGGAATAATCACTCGCTATGTATTTATAGACATCATGCTTGCATTACGAGGTGGACATTCTTTGCCGGGCATTAACATTGTTCCGTTGCAATGGCTTCATATGGGATTTTGTATGACAGCTAGTCCATTTCTAGACTGGTAACGTTTTCACTTTTGATCCAACTGGACTACAAATTAAATAGGTAATTGTAATTAAGTCAAATACATATGATATCCAATCAAAGCTGCACTGGTGTGTATTTTGGTACAACTTGCTTGTTCATTCAAGTGTATCTTTATTTGAGCTAGTTATTTATGAGATTACATCTTCCTTTTGCCTTTGAATGCAATAATGTCAACAGTTAAAGCTGAAGGCTGTCAAAATGTAGTGGATGAAGTAAAGAGAAATTGATGTGCAAATATTGACCAAGACATATATAAATATTTTACAAACATTTTAAAGATGAAAGTTTGTGAAGCAGTTATAAGACAGCAGGCTTCAGTGGAAATTGCCATGGGTATTTTGGGACCCAGAGTGTGGTTGGGAAATTAATTAGACTATGATTAAACTGCTGTCTTGTTCCAAGCAAGTTTTAGGTTGTATGTCTACTCATAATAACATACCTTTGTATGCATGGTTGACCCTTACAGGGACATTTAAGGCAGCTGCTAAGAGGACACCAGAACACAACAATAGTTTCTCTGCAGATTATTAAAATGAAACCCCTTTGTTATCAAGTGCACAATGTGATACTCAAAGTTCTGTGTACTTTAATAAGGATGTTGGCATGACATCCTGCCAGTACACTCCCACTATCCTTGCCCTCTCACGTATAACTGCTGTCCTTTATAAATCTGGCATCATCAGTAATTGGAATGTGTTCATTTATGACATCAGGTGAAATGTCATCAGCTCATATCCTAAGGCACATTATAATCACCTTCATATTTCACATGCGCGTGCTATAGACTATTTTAAAAGTAGTACAACCAGTGTTGTTAAAGTTTTGTCAGTGTAATTATGAATCTGCTATGGTGACAGCTTTTGGAAAGCACCTGGGTCTTGTTGTGAAGCTCAACTGGTTTATCAGCTAAATAAATCCCTCTCATCCACTGTGAACTCTACCTTAACCCACACCTCACCACTTCACAAATTCCACATTTATCCTGTTCCCTCTCTGCTTCTCCGCGACAACTTTTTAAAGTAGTTCAAGATTTCATCTTAAAAGAGAGGAATTTACTGCATTGCCATAAAAGCAAGCAGTACCAGAGAAGCCCAATGCACGTTCAATAAAACAATATGAGATCATAAAGGGTGAGCGATAATGCATCTCGGAGGCAGATTAAATGAAAATCAGGGAACCAATAAGGCTTGTAATAATCTACTCTGACAGGCTGGCTATAAAACTGGGCAGATATTCACATCAGCATGGCATGTCATTTTACAAAGAAAAGAAGATTACATGACTGATTGTCTGGTAACAAAGTTATTCATTTGAAAGAAGCATATAAACAGAGGTGTTAGTTATTAAAGGGCAAAGCAACAGAGGCGAACGTCTCAGCAGGACATGAAGCATGCAAGACTGTGAAATAAATGTCCTTCTATTCTCTAGCATATACTTGTACTTGAATGGATGACAAAAGTAATAGTTAAGTTTACATTTAAGAAGTTTGAAGGTTTCATCATGGCACTACAGGCAGTCCTATTCACAAGGTACTGAACTGAGACATACTGTAGATTAATGCTTGCTTTCTCCGCCATCGTCATTCCATGTCCAGAGGTATGAAGGCCTTTATTTTTGTTGCCATGGAAACTTTTTGTCCTTTTGTCACTTATGTTTTTGTGCTTGTCCATCTCAATGAGGCACAGTTCTGATGGTATTCACTCTGAGACACATACAACAGGGTTGTAGGAGCTGATGAACTCTGAGATATGCGTCAAACAAAACACTGTGGGACCTTGGTTTAAGGGAATAAACTTTTATCTAAAAGGAAATTCAATAGCATAGCAGCTAAGGGACATACAATAGACGGAAGATGAACCTGGAAAGATGTTCAATAGGCAGTGTCACTCTAGAGCAGGGGTTCTCAAAGTTTTGATGAGTGAGGGCCAATTTAGGTACCCAATATTGGATTGAGGGCCGCCCAAGAAAAAACGGAACACAAAATAATTCCAAAACAAATCCTTTCTTTATTGTACTAACCAATTACCGCAACTCGCGAGATGCCTATAGTTGCCATGCAACCAGTAGTCTAGCAAACTTTCCACAAGCTGTCATTCATAATTTAGCCCTCTGGAGTCTAAGGGGTATTTTCTCGATTTTTAGATGTTTTCTTAAATCACCTTTTAAATGTATTTCTTCTTACATGGCACCCCATGTGTTAAATATCAAAATGTTCAGGACAATCTCTGGTCTTGCTATATATGCATATTGCTCACCTTAGAGCACTGTTTGATGAGATAAGTAGCTCAAAATCTTAAAATGTGAAATCTGATTTTTGGAAAATCTTCAAAACTCTTGTGAAAACACAAATGTACTCATGTGATCGAATTGTTTTGGTGTTTTAGATTCGGTTACCAAAGTTCCATGATCACAAAAGCAGTGAAATATTTGAATTACACTGTATATAAATGTGTTATTCATGTCTAAAATGAAAAACATTAAATTCAAATTTTGAGTAAAATAGGTGTTTATCACTCTACTTTCACCACAGCAGGGACTGAGATACATCAGGACTGAATAATGACTTCATATTACATACCAAGGTTCATGTGATGTGTACAAATACAAATTGAGCATTCAACCTTTTTTTTTCAACCAACAATTTATTATAAATATGTTTTTTTCAACCAACTATTTATATAAATATAAGAAACTGGAACATCTCACTATTTACAATATTGAACATCAGAACTATTCATTATAAATGTCAAGACAGTGTCAAGGTCTTTGTATGTCTTCCAAGACAGTGGGTCTGGCTGCTGTGAAGATGGGGGTGATGGTGCATGGGCTGCTGTGTAGGTGGGGTGTACAAGTGCTATACGAGACCTCCTTTCTGGCTGGGTTGAAGGTGACACGTACAAATAAAGTTTGGGAGGTTGCAGAAGGAGTCTCTCTCGATCTCTCTCACACACACACACACACACACATAGGTATTTCCAGTTACTTTACATTCAGTATACAATCACAGAAACACATATACATAGGCTACATCTGATTACAAAGTCTCATCTGTACAGAACAGTGTGATAAAATAATCGATGGCAAAAACATGTCATTGTAAATGTCTCCGTTGTGGGACGAATAAATGATTAATGTAATCATATACACATGTAATCTCACTTTTACACACCAAAATAACGTTAACACAGAGTAAACGTTTGCTAATGGAGAGTCTATTTTGTTCCAATAAAAAGTTCATGACTATTGATACAAAATATATATCAATAAACCTATTGTTCATTTTCGCGGTATTCCCCTCACATTGCCAGTACACTATTACTGTAATATTTACACTTACCCATGGATCCTTGTTTGTTGTCTTTGTATTCTTCTTCTTCAGAAGAAGAGTCGAAGACTTCAGGTTCTGAGGCTCTATCTTCACTGCTGCTAGCGAAAAAAATCTCTAGCGAAGTCGGCAACTGTAAAGTTTTTTTTAGCCATTTTATCTGTCTCTCTCTCTCTCTCTCTCTCTCTCTATCTCTCTCTCTCTCTCTCTCATCTCTCTCTCTCTCTCTCTCTCTCTCTCTCTCTCTCTCTCTCTCTCTCTCTCTCTCTCTCTCTCTCTCTCTCTCTCTCTCTCTCTCTCTCTCCTCACAGATGTAAACTGATGGGAGACACGTGGTTTATGTTTTTTTTACTTCGTGGGTAGGCCCTTAGTGATTTATCGATGTCCATTGGTCATTTCAGACCATGATGGCTGCCGGCCGAGATTTCCTTGACGGACACACAAATCCACCAATCCCACACAGTGTAAAGTCAAGCTGCTTTGAGCGGCCATATTGGCTGCTGTGCCCTGGTTACAGTCTCACAGGAGATACCGCTGGAAAGCTACTCATTCTAATTCTTACTAGATACAACCATGGAGGATTCAAATATAACGCATGCATTTCAGCGTGTCACATTAACTATCGCGGGCCGCCAGAAACATTTCCGAGGGCCACCATTGGCCCGCGGGCCGCACTTTGAGAACCCCTGCTCAAGCTTTGAGGAAACATCATAAAAAAACTAGGGCTGTCAAGTTAACGCGTTAATAACGCTAACGCCAAAAAAAATTCACGCCGCAAATTATTTTAACGTGCGATTAATGCATGTGTATTTGTCCTCGGCCCGCCCCATAGTTTCAGAGCCCAAAGGCTTGACGTTGTTGTTGTTGTTGTTAGTTGGATGGTGGGACATTCTAGCTGACAGCCCCGCTCCTGCCGCTCGCTTGCGGCAGACCACGCTTGAAAGTTTGCCGGGGAGACGCCTGGACACGGCGTCTACGAGCAGCAAGCTTTCAACAGCGAAAACTACCTGGAGTAATTAAGGTAGTTATAAATGACTAATGATCCAACAGATGAAGTAAAAAAAAAAGATTGACTATTTTATTGACAGTGTTTTCAAAAGAACTTGGTTTTTAGAAAGAGAAAAAGAGTTCCCTTGCATAAAACGTGTAATCTGCCCAGCCTTAAATGGCTCTTCCAAACCCATACATCCTTCCAAAATACTCCCTTGAGACATACGTTAGTTAGTATTAACAGTTTCTTTGAAAATATATGTCCCAATAATATTACCACTTTTCTGGATGATACTGCTGACGTGTCAAAGGTTGAATAATGTGGATTTGATGACAATGAACTTGTGACTTTTGATGATCAGAGTTTGTACATCCACAACATTGGCAGTACAGTACTGACAAATGCCTTGATTTAAGACCCTGGGATACCCTATTAATAAAATCTGCCTATCAGAGAACAGTGAGCAAAGTAACATTTACTGTTAGGCAAGAAGGCGTACTATATTATCAATCCCTCGGTTGCAAATGTAATTGTTTCACTTTTTTTAAACACACACAGACACTGTTTATATACAACACAAACAGGACCTATACATATGCATTTATGTATTTAGAGATACAAGAGCCTGGGGCTGCCTTATAGGATGGCAGCCCCAGCTAAATGAGGTTCAGAGCATTGCTCTGGAGGCAAACTGGCAGCCCTCCAGCTACACGCCTTACTGTGCGTGAACTGCCGACCATTTGGATCCAAAGCCAAGTCCCCATGGGTGGAGGTATTGCTTCCCCCAACGCCAGACTACCTAGAGCACATGTGTCAAACTCAAGGCCTGGGGGTAAAATCAGGCCCTTGGTGAATTTAATTTCAAATTACTATTAGATCTGGCCCGCCGGTATATTGCACGCACACCTTCACTCAATCCTGAGGATTACCTCAGCTCAGAGCCTGACCCCAAACATTGATGAACTTGCACCCAAGATGAGATGCCAAGTATCTGGCTTGAACTAGCATCACAGAGCAGCAAACTGAGTTTAAATGGATGTTTTCTTTTTGCACTTTTTTTCTTGAGACAACAGGGCATGTTTGTTTTTTTCTTTGAGGGAAATAGTTTTTTTTAAGCTGTTGTTGGCCTGTGGAAAAATGTAATCATAAGAAATGACTCCGGAAAATCTGCAGATAGAGTCATAAGAAATTAATGCAACTGATTATTTAATGTTTAATGTTGTTTTTATAGGCAATAATGTAAGCTTTGTTAGTTCCAGGTTTAATATGTGCAATAAGTTAATTTCAATAAGTTTTGCAATAAACATTGAACCAGTCCGGCCCTCGACTAGTACCGATTTTTAAATGTTGGCCCACTGTGTATTTGAGTTTGACACCCTTGACCTAGAGCATAAGTTTGTCCTTAAACTTCAGCGTCTATGTAGATCAGTACAGTACCTAAACATTGACACAAACTATACATTTCCGAAACCCTTGAACATTTCTTTCAGAAAAGCATGTCACTTTAAGATCGTCCATTCATATCTTCCCTTAAACATATTTTCTGAGTTTGATCTTGGGGAGAGACAGGAACGACAGGGGAAACAGGGACGACAGGTAGCGAAGGGCCTTTCCAAACCTCAGTTGTCCTCATGGATACCATCTCCCTCTGCCTGGTTTTATTGGTGTTCTCGACTCTAACTCCACTGATGCAGAGGATTTTGTGCACCCACGCATAGGGAATCATTTATAAATCCAGAGGTTTATAAAGTGTCGTAGAACTCATATTGACATTTTCCTGTGGTCTGCTGTATGTCGGTCAAACTAAACAAGCTCTAAAACTGAGAATAGCATAACATAACACTGCTATTCACACTTTTGAGAATGCTATGGCATGCCATGAAGTGAATACAAATCCTGGATCGACCCTGAAGTTCAGGAATATTGAAAATAATTTCCTCATTCGCTATGGAAGGGGCATTGTAAATTGTTATAGAGAAAAAGCTACCATTTTTTATAACATAATATAATATATAAATGTAACAAAGCATGAAGTGTAATTTGTTGGTAATCTCCTATTTAATTTGTGGCATGCCCTGAGGCAATATCCAAAACTGGCCGAATTGTATGATGTTGGTTTACTACTAGAAATGATTTAATAGATGAAAAACGAGCTAGACGGCACATACTGACTTGACCAAATCTGTAGAATTAATTGACAGAGAAAAAATGGACACGTGGGATAGTCCTTAAAAACATGGCAGATCGGACAATGAAAATACCATTTTAGAAATCTCATCAATGACTTAGGAAATATCTATGATATATCGTTCAATTTTTCCTAATTTAACTATATTAAAAAAAATAACTTGTTTTATTTATTTATCATAAAATAACAATTTCGACAATTTGGCCTGTAAACTCACACATGACGACCGACTTTTGTTGAGCTCCAACAGGCATATTGGTGTGCTCTTGAATGTAGAGTTTGCTTAATATGCAGTGGAATTGCAAGATTTCCACAGTTTAAAAGCCTCCACAATAATTTGCTCCCAATTAGAGCCACAATCCTTTGTTTAAATTGATATCTGGATTAAGGTGAGAGAAAGGGATAGTAAGATCACTTTAATGAAGGTTTGGCAGTGAAAGGATTTTAGCTGGAGTTAAGGACACACATCATATAATGAAGAAAGTTTGAGAATATAAAACTCTAAGTCTATTGATAAGAAACATATGGCTTTAGATCTAACTTAATTAACAGAAATGCTTCACCCTACAATGTGTTCCGTTGTGTGAAGCAAATCAGTGCCATTCTCCACTTAGGCCTACTGTGACAGCTTCAGCCTTCTCTTTCAAAACTCTTCTAAAGGCACTGCTGAGCTTTTCTTGAAAACCAAGTAATTAAGATGGATGTATGAATGTGTAAGATATTGCTTCTGTCAATTTTTCTGGCAATGGCTTCAATTACACAGCTGAAGAGTCATGACTGGGCACTAAAAATAGTTGTCATTCCACTTTACTTTTCTTTTAAATGTTTGTATAAACTACTATTAACTGCTGCTGCTCATAAAGGAAACATTTAGTTGCTTCTGCCATTCTAATGGTGCCACTATCTACCCAAAAAGAGCCATGCAAGCCATAATTGGCAAAACAAGCTTGGTCTTAACTTTGCATATTTTAGATACATGTTTACACAAATATACAGAAGAGAAAAATGATGCTCAAGCAAAAAGTGGTTTCTGTTTGTCCCACACAAATGCATTTCTAACCACTCTTTATAAATCCAATCTCCCTGCAAACATTTCTGAGACGCTTGTCCAAGGAGAAAGCTTAAAGGTGGGGTAGGTAAGTTTCAGAAACCGGCTCGAGTGCACTAAAATTTGAAAGTACACAGCCGAAAATAATCCGCCCCTTCCTTCAGACTTCCTTACGCGCATGACGTCAGCAGACTGGTGAAAGTGGCCGCCTGTTGCTGGCGAGTCATTGAAGTACTGCTGCAATGCACGCCCAATGACGGCACGCCCAATGAGGGCACGAGATACATTTGTGCGTGCACCAGATGGAAGGCTGACAGACAGGGCGGCAATCCAATCCGTTTAGCCGGCCCGGCTAAACGGATTGGTTGTACTTTTTACAGTACTACGGCTTCCACAGATTACATTTTTTTATGGATTTTTTGTCAAAGCACTTAAGATATTCATTGCTATCGGGATGTACCCCACCTTTAAGCTAAACTATGTAAATGGCAGTAATTCTTTTATTAGTATTATTACAAGTGGCATTTGAAAAGAACACACAACACTTGAATTGTTTATGTCTGATCTTGCCAAGTTATATTTCTAGGCAGATAATTGACTTTGTTGAATGAGGTTTGCATTTATATAATCATGGGACTTTTGATAATAAAAAAAAGGTTTTCAACTAAAGCATCTTCAAACGTTTCACTCAGTGGAATATTAACATATTGCATTAAATATTTAATGCATCCCTTATTATAATAGTAACAAAATGTCCTTGCTGTTCTATAACAAATAATGTTTCTCTGTTGCAGCTGCTTAACTTTTGCTATCCACTATATCTGTGTGGTAACTTTATCCATTTCTTCATTTATAAGATTGAATGAGATGGAGTTGAATATGGGATCAGGTTTCCACAGCTAGAGCTTTGGAGAACTCAGCTGGAGGCAAGATGCAGACCTGGAGATAGGTGCAGGCAGGGGGTCTATTAACACTTAGGGGAGCCAAGCTTGACAGCTCCTTACTCATCTGGGCCCCACAGGGAAGCTTGTTCTGGCTCCGGCACTGTTGTGATGGTCAATACCGGTGCTTCCAGGGACACCTGGATGTGGGCTGGGATATTCGGTCATTGTAATGATAGTGCTCCATCTGGGACTTGATCCACTGGAGCTGATAGCAGGGCATTTGTTTTTTTGTTTCTCTATTGCTGAGCTCAGACAAGAACTCAAAAAGCAGCAGGCCTTTAAATGTTGAAATAAGTACAATGCACGTAAACCAGGGCAAAGCAATATACCGTAATTGTGAGATATATCATTTATGTTTTGTTCTAGTTATACAGAGAATGCTGGGGGCTATAGAGCTATCACAAATAATAATGTCATGCAAACTCATTTTGTCTGTTTTGCTCTGTAAGTTTCATATGTGAATAAAGAACATAATAACAAATAAATAATGAACAAATGACTTGCCTAATGAGGAGCATTATGCTCCTACTGCTCGAGCTGCAATTGCAAGAGAGTTGGTTCCTTATTTTTCCTATTTAGATAGACCTATACATTTTCCCCCTGCGATAGTCATATCACACAATCGTAATTATTTCAATGACAGTATTCCACAAAATAAGATTTAGCTATCACCATTATGGCTAGTAATTTAAAAGAAATTCGGAATTAGGCTGTTGTGGGGAAATTCAATAAATGAAGTTAACTTGTTAACCTAGGTTCAGGAGCAGGGCCACGCCTAAACCCCGTCTCTAATCACAGCCACCCCTATTTATATCCGGCCAAACTTCCGGCCACTGCCTGTCTCCATTCACTCAACGACAGACAGGCAGACCGTGATTCACGCCGCGCGTCGTCACGGTTCAAACAAACTTTAAATGCTACTACTAAAACTATTTAAACTCATCAAGGATCCCGAACTGCTGATCAACTCGCCGGAGTCAGACAAAGATCTCTTCGACATCGGCTATCCGCCATCCACGGCAAAGCAGTCGGATCACAGCCACCATCCAAACGGAGCCGCTTGCGCTCGGCAATCAGTGTCCCACACACCAGCCGTCACTTCCACTCAAGCTCCCTCAACGAAATACCTCCAACTCCAGATAGATCCCAGGCTTCATCTCCTCCGCCAGCGAGGGCAAACAATCGGGGCCACAAAAGGCACAGCCAGCTCCAATCTCCTCACCACCGGCAACTTGCCTCATCCACAGCCCCCGGCCACTCACCACGGAGCACTCGACACGCCTCTCGGACGAATCTGCAAACGGAGCTCGAACTCAGGAAGTGGACGGTCTTCCGACTTCAACGTTTCCTGAAAGAACATGGCATCCACTTCCATCTAAACGACAACAAGGCAAGACTGTTCAACCTCTAAGCCTACAGCAGCACACCAGTAACAACAAGACCCTCAGCTCTTCCCGCTTCAGAGTCACGCAGCGTCCACACGGCGGCATGCGTTGAAGCTTGCCGGTGGGCGTGTCTGAAACTCGATCACATGAATCTCCCGCCCCGGACACACAAGCACGCGGTTTGCTTGGCTAGAGCTTGTACTGGCATATGATTTGATCGGCTGACGTTTCCGTTGAAGCTTCAAAAGTTGAACATTGCTCAACTTTTGAAGCGAGCAATGCGAGCAAAGCGAAGCGACGGAACCACAATGCAGTTCGGCAAAGCGTGACGTCACCCCATTCAAAGTCAATGGGCAGAAGCGTTGAAGCTTCAACGCACGCCGCTGTGTGGACGGGCCGCCAACCACCGCGCGCGCCACGACTCGTGACGTCACCGGCCTCCGTTCTCCTCCACAGACACAGCCTGAGTCTGCGGGGGCCAGGTCGTGTTACCCCCTGTGCCTGCTTTCTCTGTGTCTGACATGTCGCAGCTCGTGTCAACCTTGGCCATACACAGCTCCAACACCATCGTGAAGTTTGCTGACGACACAACCGTCATCGGCCAGATGACAGACGGCGACCAGACGGCATACAGAGAGGAGGTCGAAAACCTGACATCTTGGTGCCAGGATATCAACCTCCATCTCAACGTCAGCAAAACCAAGGGGCTGATTGTGGATTACTGGAAGCAGCAGAGAGAGGGACACGCCCCCATCGCCATCAATGGGACTACGGTGGAGAGAGTCAGCAGCTTCAGGTTCCTCGGTGTCCACATCACTGAGGACCTGACATGGACTCTTCACACCACCATCACCAAAAAAGCTCGACATCGGCTCTTCTTCCTCCGCAGGCTGAGGAGGTTCAACATGGACTCCAGGATACTCTGCAACTTCTACGGGTGCACCATAGAGAGTGTCCTGACTGGCTGCATCACGGCCTGGTACGGCAGCTGCACCGCCATCAATCATGAGGCTTTACAGAGGCTTTACAGAGGGTGGTGAAAACTGCACAGAACATTACCAGGACGGAGCTGCCATCCATGGAGGATCTTTTCTCCCAGCGGCTCAGGAAGAAATCCCTCCGGATTATAAAAGTCCCCCAGGGGCGGATCTACCGGGGTGGCATGGGGTGGCAACTGCCACCCTAAACAATAGCCTTGCCACCCCAGCTGCCACCCCAGTTGGCATCTTTGTTTTGAAAGAAAAGTTGTGGCTCATCGGACATTTATGAGAGAAAGTCTCTAATGTCCGAGTGCAAGTGAATGCAGCACAAGATGCACGTCATGTAACCCCTCCCCCGGTCCTGGCGCGAGAGTGGAAATATGATTGGTGGCGAATTCACTTGAACGGGGGGACGGCGCAAAACGAGAAGCCTTTCGGACCCAAGCACTGAAGGAATGAGGTAGTTGCGGTATACACTGACAGAGAAGAGAATGTCAAGTTTGGCTGTACTCAGCATTGAATCAAAACGCACTACAGCTGTTGATCTTAATAAGTTTGTGAGGCGTTTTGCTGAACAAAATAGTAATCGCATTCAGCTGTAATATACATGCCAACTTGATGCTCTGCTCACGGACGACTCGATGAGAATAACAAACTGTTAAGATGATGACCTTGTATGCGTGTATATATGTTCTTCTTTGTGGGGGTCTGCCCCCAAAAAACAGTTTTAAGTCCTGAGAAAGTAAAATAAGACGGTGTGTAAAACTACACTGCCCAGCCAACAGAAAGTAACCACTTTGATTTAACTAGGCCAGTAGGTAAGGACCTTCCACTGGATAATAACTGCAGCGATGTGTTAGCTGAATACACGTTTTTTAACCCTAACTGATGCAGTTAGTCACTTCTTTAATGTTTGTTCTTTCTGATGTAAAGTCAAGGTTGTAACTGTATATCAATAATGATATAATTACTTGTTTTTCAAATTTGAAGGAGGGTGAGCAAGCATCTTGATGAACATTCATCATTAACTCCTCCAAAAAATATAGTTTATTCAATAATAAATGAATATGTGAATCATAACAGTTCTTCACTATATCTGTAAAGCGTCTTTGAGCACCTGTAAAAACGCTAACAAATTAAATCTATTATTATTATTATTATTTATTAACAGTGATTGACAGCTGATAGGAATAATATGATTGTTAATAGTATCATATTCATTCAGACAAACATCGATGAGACAGTTAATTAATGTACTTATTGCAGCAGTCTGCATAGATTTGGTACCCCTGCTGGTCTAAGAGTACAATTCATTAAATTACGTCTGCCACCTTGTAAGGCTTTACTGATGTGCCACAATAATATCACCTATGTGATTGAGTTAAAATATTAATATTGTGGCTTTCCAAGTTAACATTGATTGTAGGGGTGTAACGGTTCACAAACATTTCGGTTCGGTACGTACCTCAGTTTTTAGGTCACGGTTCGGTTCGGTACGTTTTCGGTACAGCAGAAAAAAATATCACAAAACATTAAATATTTTTTAAAAATTATTATTAAAATGTGACTAATGTATTCAAATAAATACAAAATATAGTAAAATAAACATTAAGGTGCAGCATTTCGATGAACTGAAATAATCTGTATTTGAACTGTACTGTACCTAAGCAGCCAGCTTGACATTAGGACTTGCTTGTCATTGTATTTTCATGTTGTTTAAAGAAAGATGAACTTGTCCACATTGCTTGCTGAAAGGGCAGATCTGCTGGCACTAACAATGTCTCCTGCTGTGGAGAACACCCTCTCTAGGGACAGTGGCAGCAGATACAGCCAGGTAGCGCTTTGCTAACATGGCAACATAAGGATATTTGGCGTTTGTAATAGCTTTGGCTCGGTCTGAAATCTTTGCAAGTGGTGGAGGCTTACATGCTAGTGGGAGTTGGGTTTGCACTTCAGTCTTTTTTCTTTTGGTACCGGTGATATTCACATTCGGGTGATGCCTTTTCAAATGAGTGTGATGTATTGCCAGCCGCGTAACCAATGTTAGTTGAACAATGCCGACAAACAGCTTTGGTTCGGTCCACTTGTCTTTGTCCTTCATCCTTGTACGTAACTGCGAAATCAAAATGTTCCCAAACCGGAGACTTCAATGATGCTGGAGGATTTTCAGCTCAACTTTATCTGCGTTCGCCATTTCGACAGTTCCTCAAATTACTGACTACAATTGAACGCATCCCTGTGACCAGCTCTCATAGTATGCCTCTCGTCCAATGAAATGACTTGGTCGCTCTATGATATAGATTACTTCCAGAAAGTTGTTCATGTTCTCAATTTTTTACATTTAACGCTATATTCGTTCGGTACACACGTGTACCGAACCGAAGGGCCCGTACCGAATAATTTCAGTACGGGTACGTGTACCGTTACACCCCTAATTGATTGATATGATTGCGATTTAAATCAGCATATACTTCTGTCAGGGGATGCCACCCCTCAAAATCTCCTGCCACCCTCTTGCCACCCCATGAATATTTGTCTAGATCCGCCCCTGAAGTCCCCCATCACCAACACAGTCTCACTCCTTGAACGTCCAGGAGCGATGCTTGGTCAGGGTCTTTGGCGTGCAGTTGTGACGCGCTGAGGCTCCTTCAGCTTCATAAACGGACGCAAAGAGCTTTCAACTGATTGCAATGTATTCCCATCGGCGGCGGTATTTGACGCTCAGGGAAGCACCGCATCGGTCCATGTCGGCGGTATTTAAAGGCAATGTAAGCGTCCATTCCCATTGGATAATGGAGGATTTTACACCCGGAAGTAAGTATTCTCTTTACTGTCGATTGATTTTACAGTGATATCTGCACTACTCATCAACTCAAAAACACCAGATTATCCTTGTTAATTACACAACATTGATTGGTTTAAATTGTGTACAATGCTTTTGTATTTGTCCTCTTCGATTCGGAGAAACAAATATTTTTTCGGAGTTTAGGATGGCAGAAGACACTACACTACCCAGAATCCTCAGCTATCGTTTGGGACTACACCATGTGCTTTGCTTCACAAACCCTGTGATTAGTCCTCAAGCTCTGTGATTGGATGTTGGAGTGGCAGTGCGCGAAGTTTACACGGAGTGTCAAACAGCACTTTGAAATGGAATGAATCCCATCGACGGCACACAAACCAAAACAGGAATCGAACGTGTCCTACCCCCCCTCCCCCCTTAAGTCACAGGCTCCTCCAACAGTTTAACACAATAAAAGATACACAGAAAAAATAGTGCAAGTAAATACAAAAAGAAAAATAGTAAATAGTAAAAAGTGAAATAGTGCAATAAGAGTCTATAAGTGATTGGAATATGATATATTTGACAAATAATTTATAAGTAGCAGCCAGATGAATGTTATGGATGTTGTTTCAAAGTTCAGGTGTTTAACAGTCTTATGGCCTGTGGGATGAAACTGTCCCTGAGTCTGGTGGTGTTAGTCCAGATGCTGCGGTACCGCCTGCCAGGCGGCAGCAGAAAAACAGTTTTTGGTTGGGGTGATGGGGGTCTTTTATAATCCTGAGGGCTTTCTTTAAGGTTAACCTGGTATTTTTACTCCACTACATTTATTGTAGTTACTTTACAGATTTGGTTTAATTATGTTAAATATAAACAACCCTTACATCAGACTTTAGTTACACCTGAGTAAAATTCAGTGAAGGTGATTGTCAAGTGCAAACAATCAGGCGAGATATTTGATAGTTGGTGCTTGAGAAGACAAAAAATGTATCTGCAGATCCCTATAAAGCATATTCATTACTCGTTATTCTCTAATCGTTCATCAAAAACTGTATATAATGGCTATTTTTCACATCCCTTTCAAGATTTCAAGATTTTTAAAGGTTTATTGACATATCATATACACAACTACGTTGTAGTTATGCAATGATGACAAACTTGGGTCATAGGTTCCTCAACAAGAGATCTATCAATATGTGTATACCTCCACCATTAAACTGTCATATTCTGCACATTTCTTATTCTATCTACATACATCTTATAAGAGTATAATAAATATGTATAATATTGGTTAAAATAAGTGCTTCAACATAGTTAACATTGCAGGAAAGTTGATTGTCAAGTCCCAAAACAAACCATGCAATATACACTGAACAAAAATATAAACGCAACACTTTTGTTTTTGCTCCCATTTTTCATGAGATGAACTCAAAGATCTAAAACATTTTCTAAATACACAAAATAACCATTTCTCTCAAATATTGTTCACAAATCTGAAAAAATCTGTGATAGTGAGCACTTCTCCTTTGCCGAGATAATCCATCCCACCTCACAGGTGTGGCATATCAAGATGCTGATTGGACAGCATGATTATTGCACAGGTGTGCCTTAGAATGGCCACAATAAAAGGCCACTCTGAAACGTGCAGTTTTGCTTTATTGGGGGGGGTCTGGGGGGGTCCGAAAACCAGTCAGTATCTGGTGTGAGGGGTAGAGGTAGGGTTAGGGTTAGGGTTAGGGTAATGTTGTGAATCGAGTGGCCCACGGTGGTGGTGGGGTTATGGTATGGGCAGGCGTATGTTATGGACGACGAACACAGGCCACTCGATACGAACGGTAAAAGAATAGTTTCCGGTCTATTCTGAGGCCCGATCTCTGTAGATAAATAAAGAACTACGACAGATGTGTAATATTTAATGCAGCCGAACCATTTATTACAATGCGTTCATGTGATGACTTTCAAAGAGTAAATTAAGCACTGCTGAATAAAGTATGATTTTATCTTTTACGAAACGTTTTTTTCATATGAAATGCAGTTGGAGGTCAACCAATCACAGAGCTTGAGGACTAATCACGGGTTGTGAAGCAAATACTGTGTGTGTGTGTGTGTGTGTGTGTGTGTGTGTGTGTGTGTGTGTGTGTGTGTGTGTGTGTGTGTGTGTGTGTGTGTGTGTGTGTGTGTGTGTGTGTGTGTGTGTGTGTGTGTGTGTGTGTGTGTGTGTGTGTGTGTGTGTGTGTGCCGTTCGATATGTGTGCACATATATGGGTGATATTTTACCTTGAGCCAATGTGGCAGTTCCCTTCTCACAATGGATTCAAAGGGGAGTTCATCTTCGTGTCATTCCAATCCATCTCACCGAGCTCTTCCCAGAAAACTGATATGCCTATGAATATTTGCTCCCATCCTTATGTAGATGTGTCTTAATGGACTCTGACAGCTGTGTGGCTATTATTGATGTCCCTCCGAAGCATAATGAAAGTCAAATCACTCCTCAACAATAGGTGGCAGCTAAATGGTAAAAATATTTGCCGCTCTGACAGGTTAACATGTATCAAAAAATTACCCCAGCATAGCTAGTCTGGAGTCATTAGTGAACTACAGTAGGAACATGAAACTCATTTTATCTGAGACCCTTTATGGAGATATCTATTTTGCACATGTAATGAGTAACTGCTGTATAATCCTCTGGATGATCTTGCCCATGCAGGAGGATTTTGAATGGCAGATTCCTGGACAGACATTCGAATTATGCCTCGCTCTGAATAAAACAATAATGGCAGTCTTGCAACAGAAGTTGCTCATTTGTACATTTCCTCCATATTTCACGGGAATGCAGGTGGTATCCATTGAAATTCTGGGCACCTCCCAGCTATGGTCATCGTTAATTAAGGCGGCTGTGTTCTGACTTATTGACCCCCGTAGCTCAAGGGATTTTGATGGGTTATGGAAGAGCTCATGGAATCTGGCCCGCGGCCCAAGTTCTTTCCGTTTTGGTCATCCTCAGTGTTTGATGCATGGCAATTTAAATCCTCTCGTCTAATTAAATGTGATCTGCACTTGTGCTAAATGACTTTTTCTTTTGCCGCTGAGATATCAGCTGCCTCTCACACAAGGTGACATTCCACTTTTCCATTATGCAGGATTAGAACAGGTAGGAAGGACTTGGAGGATATAGTGTATGTAGAGAGCTGCAACCACACTGGAAGTCCCTTTTTTTTTCTTTTTCTGGTGAATAAGTAATGGTGATGAGCAGACTGCCAGCCAGGGGGAATCGAAAGGATTTGGGGCTTAATTCACAGCTTAGCTACCCCATCTCTGGTGTCAGCACAATGCAAAGTTCAGCGCTAAATCATTAATAAAATAATGCCATCAGTCAGCTAACAGTCAACGCAAAATGTTGAATTCTAATACCTTTTGTGGTCAATACTTGAACTCTGGGACGTATTGGGTGGAGAGTGTGTGTCAGTTAGATGACAAATGTGTGTATTATGATTCCCAAATTGAAACAAGATTTATAATTAATAATTTTTAAATAGACTATATTCTGTCTGTTATTTATTCATCTTTAGCCATCACAAACAATTACCTCACAACCGGAGTAATGGTACAACAATGAAACGTTGAATGAGAGGTCATTGATTACATATTATGTCTAAGGACATTTGTAAGTCAATAAACATTGTATTGAGTGTTTGGATGATTTACTGTTATCAGTCCCTATTTCTTAACCTGACAGTATGGTGCTTTGTCTTGAAACATTGTACCAGAGAAAAAGCTTTTCACAGTTCTGGAATTCTGTTAAATGGAAATCGTAAATTAATGGTCATGTGTTTATTCAATCAAAAGTGGCTATGAGGAATACAGCATAAGCAACACTTTTTTTCATGGACAAACCTCATCAGTCGAGCATTTGATGCCTAAAAACCAGTATGGCACACAAGCGGAGCTGACAGTCTACTAACTGCTGAGCCGTTTTGATGATGAGACGATTACCTGGTTGGAAACTTCAATACTACAATAACCAAAACCCTTCAAATGTAGCACATCTACCTATATTTCTTCTGTCAAAACATAAGAAGTGGGTTAAGTGCCCTTCTTACATTTATATCCATTGGCCCACAGTGCAATGACCTTTCACAGTAAATCTTTTGCCGTTGGTCTTGGTTAAGCTGCTGAGTAGGAAAAAGCAGGCTACTGGTCTTGGCCCTATGCGTGGCTTGCAGCTTCTTCTTAAGAAAAGCCAAATCAAGCTACACTTAGCCATGGCTGGCAGCCTGGTTTGGATGCATAATAAAAGTCACTTAGTTATTTGTGATGCAGAAAAACATATCAACATTTCCAAAGAAAATACGTATTTTTTCGGTACTTAGAAGTAACGTGTTACTGTCATAATGCAACTGTTGTTGTTTTGATGTAGAATCAAAATCAACTTTTTGATTTATATTTACAGGTTATTGTTAGCTAAGTTCTTGCCAGTAAAAATGTAGCATTTGATAATTATATTTAGCCATTTTTCTATAAATATAAGACAAGTGAAGAGAAGCCTTTATTGATCCTCAGAGGGTCAATCAGCAAAAAGCACATCTTACCAAACCCAGGAACTTCTGTTTAGCAAACCGGCAACCTAACCAACTAAGCCAACAATCCACTGTGTTGTTGACAGATGTTTGTATGTCTTATGACAAAGAATCAGTTCAATTTATTCAGCTGTTGGGAGGAGTACTGGCTACATGTTAATCAAATTATAGTTTAAATCACAGTGTATGCATCAGTTGGCATGACGAGTAGGAGAAAGATAGTCTGTCATGAGCATTTCGGTCTGGGTGGTAAGGAATGGTTCACTGGGTTACTCTTGGTTATCAAGGTTCTTCAAGCACATTTGGCATTTTGTTCATAATTTACTGGCAATTAAGGTGTTGTCTTGCTATGACCTCAACAAAGAGATTGAGTGATTTGTGAATCTTTCAGTAAACGTGAGCTGCATTTTGAAAAGAGCGGATCTAAGGGGTGCCTCAACAAAATCCATCCCTCTTGCCTGACAACATTTAGCTCTAACTCATCAGCACAATGCATTCAATCCTCCCACCCGTAAGCATGACAGGGACAGTGACAGAGAGGTTGCATCATTTGTCCCAGGAAGATAGCAAACCAAAATGGAGTCCTCCTACAGCTGTTTGTGCTCATTCCTCAAAAAGTGTTATGGCATTAAGCTTTTCGGTGTACGAAGGACATTTTTGTTGGAAGTTACCCTGTCAATATCTGGGTATTTCTACAGGGCGGTGATTACCCTTACAGTAATGGATATGAAGCATACACGTGTTGCGGAAGAGTTTTATGTAAAGCAGGGGTGGGGAACCTCCGGCCCCCGGGCCGTATACGGCCCGCGAGACAATTTGGTGTGGCCCGCGAGGTAATTTATAAACACACGCAAAACATTTAAAAAAATAAAGAAATCTAGACCGCAAAATAATTAAACAAGTGAGTGCCTGTTTTTCCTGGACAAGGTCAGGGTCCTTGAACACAACACAAGCCTAACATGTCATCACGTGGTATCTCTGACAGGGGTGTAGTTCTGACGGAGAGCACCAGAACGCAGCTCCGCTCCGGCACTTCCGAAAATTGCAGTATCCATAAGGAGCCGTACACATGCTGCAGTTTTTGCGTGGCTGTGTTTTAGTTGTAAGCCCAGTGGCGATCTGTTCATCTGTCATACTGATCATACAGTCAATAACTTTGTTGTTATTAGCATCTGGTTAGCTAGCTATGCTAACGAATATAAGAAGCTTTTTCTACAACCAGTGAGGTAAAGGCACATCTTTATATGATCATTATAGTTATAAGAGAATAAAGTAAACAGGTATAAAATACTATATGACAGTAGAAAAAGTTGTTATTAATAAACAAGAATACAGTTTGAAAGGGGAGTGATTTGTAAAATATCCATAAAGAAAAAGAAAATCTGTTTACAGTTCTGTTTCATATGGGTGCTGAGAGATGTATCCATATAGCTCCTAATGTTGCTCTCAGTGCACCAGATTGATGCTTTTAACTTCAACATTTAAAAACAAATCTTCCCGGGAGAGCATGCCCCCCGGACCCCCCTAGAGGAGGTTAGGTCCCCCCCACTTAAATCATGTTCACATGGATAGGAAACTAAATACATTTGCACACATCTTGTGTCCATATCTTTCTGTTTGGGTGGTCATGCCACAACCGTGCACGTGCCTGCATACGTGAGTCATGGCAAGATATCTGGATTAAGGGGTTGCTTTTGCTTTGCACAGCATGAAAGAAAGGCCAAATGAATGGGCTGTGATTTTAGTTTTTTTAAGCAGAGGTCAATCATTTGTACGGCCCTCGGAGGATGTTGAAAACATTGAAATGGCCCTTGAGAGGAAAAAGGTTCCCCACCCCTGATGTAAAGGGTCGAAAATGTAATTTACAACCACTTAGAAGTCATTGCAACTGTATAGTTCGTTATGAGACTTTGTTACAGTTCACGGGTAAAATAATAAATTAAATCTTTTTAAAAGTAAAAGTGTAGTCTGTTTTCAGTAATTTGGGAAAAGGCTCAAATAAAGTAGTTTGTGTAATGGAGTTAATCTAAGAGTAATATGAGAAGTACATTAAAAAGTTTCTCACTGTAAAGTTGTACATTTTTGTTTAATGTGCCTGATTACAAATTATAAATATATTAAAATGGGAAAGCTGATAAGGAATACATTACCTGTTGCATTTGTGGGTCACTCATCACTCCCAAGTCCTGTAGAGCTGAATATATGTGTCTATTGCTCTGCAATGCATTCAAATCCTGGTACATCAAAGCCTGTTGGAACCATAAAAAGAAAGTCTTTGCCTTGCAGCGCATGTCAGTTGGCTTTAATCCATTTGAAAGAATTGTACATCACAAGACAGTATTTTAGAAAGACACTAAGATCACGTTAGCTGCCAATACAAAGTCTACTGTATGGTAATGAAGCTTTGTATTCTTTGAGTGTATGATATATATTTCCTTCTCTTACCTTTAGTTCTCTATCATTGTCCAGCAAAAAACTCAGTTATCTTGATCACACTCTTTTTCTCAACTTTCCAGGAACAAAGCAGTTCTTTATTCTCTCAAGGGGATTGAAATGTGCTGTCAGGGACTCTGATGCTTTAAACCTCCAATATAATGGTTACCTGATGCACACAATCTATTGGTATAAAACCATTCTCACAAAGCGGCGGAAATGATACTCACTAAATGGAATGGCAATGTACAACTAACTCAAAGTAGACACATCAATTGAGTCCTATTGTGTTACTTTTTAGCAGCTGTACGTACGACCAGAAGCACTCGTAGCTTGAAGTGTGCTTAGTGCCGCTGCCAATTTTGAAATGAATACCCTCTCTTAGCGTCCGGTAGCAACATTAGCAGGCAATTGGCTAGACAAAATGGGAAAGTGGATAAACATTATCTATCACTTTATGAAAACATAAACAGTCTGTACACATTACCACTAACATATTAAACAAGATTACATCTCATCACAAAGTAATATGCTTGAATATTCAAAAGAGGAACCACCTGACAAAATGACACTCAATAATTGAAAACAAAGTCTTCATTCAAGCTATTGCTGTGACATTGAATGGCACTTGTTTCTGAGTGGTCAATGTCAGGTAAACAAAAATAACATAATGAGATGAGTGGTCTGGTTGATTTTAGCAGCATATGATTTCCTCTAAAAACGAAACCTTTGGTTGCTCTCCAGGATTTGATTCAACTTGGCTGACCTGCATACATACTAATGTGATGAAGTGCCCCAACGTGTCCAGGCTTGATTGCAATATGTTTTCTGATTGCCATTACCTTTGACAGATAATCTTTTACTATTGGAGGTTGAGGTTGCATTTGACACATATTTATGTGATGTTTGATAGTAGTAATGCACTTAAAATGGTACTGAGACCAAAGAAGTAGCAAGGGATTTGAATGAGTGAGCTCCCAGGGAGACAAAACAAATGGTCCTTATTCTAACAAATTGATGCAACACCAGTGGGCTTCTTCCCAGCGGTTCTTTTATAAATTGGGACATAATGCGGCGGTAAGTCAAAGCATCTCTCCTTTTTTATGGGACAAAGTTTACTAAATGATCTGTATGAGTAGTGTGGGCTAGAACACACACACCAATGCACTCAGACTCTCTCAGGCACATAGAGACACTACACCTGCAGAATTGTAGGCCAAACTAGCTGGCTTTAGTAGGAGGGGATATAAATGGCCCATAGCGGAACCATTCCCAGCGGGCAGATAGTGATAGTCAAGCAAGTTCAAGGTATAATCTCTGTTGGCCCATGAGGGGGACTAATGAGTGACTGGAAGAAGGGGGAGGAAGATGATTATACTTTACATACTAACCTTGGCAACTGGGCCTGTCCTTTAATGACGGCATAATTCAGCGTTCACCTTGGGAGACTGCCACGGGTTTTGGTTTATGAGGTCACCTGGGTAACCTCAATCATTCAAGTGCATGCTCTGTCTTTGCTTCAGTGACTTCCCTCAACACACACACACTCAGAGGCACAAAGGCACATACACTGCCCCTGTGTTACAGATAGGCGGCTTGCCACCACCACCAGCGGCAGAGCAGGTCAGATCACAATCTTCCTTTACTGTCCATCCCTGGTCGGGATCCTTGTGCTGGACTGACTTGCAGTTATGAGAGCATTGATAGATGTGCATATTACGCAGAGTTAATCTTTCAGATTCAGTTACAAGGCAGAGTATTGACTTCAATAAATGGATTGTACTTATAACCCGTGCAATAACAGTCTTCATTTAGTGTTCTTCCTATATCACATGAGAAGTGGATCTTTTTGTTTATCACTTGTGTTGTTTTCCTTGAGAAAAAAATTGCTGGTTAGTAGAACAAAGAACAGCTATTTTGGATGCAAAAGCCTTGAGACTTTTAAATAACCGAATATTATTTTTTGCTGGATTTATTGCTATGCTAGCCATTTCTTTGTCACTTTTGTAACCTTTTTAGAAGTTGTCATCCTGCTAATAGAACAGTCTACATGCACTGTAGAAAACCAGGCATACATAAATATGTTTGATCAATAGAGTGGTCATAGCTGTGCCACAGCATAATGATGCTGTACATCTAAAGATTTCAATATTCATCTTTCAAAATTGAACTTTTAAATCTTTATTGTGCGATTTGTTTATTCCTGCTGCTGCAGCGTTATTACTGTTATTTTACTTACTTTTAGAATTGCCATTCATGTGAAGCTAAATCTCTACCTTCAAGCATCACTAATTGATACTAGATCTTATTACATATTGATCAAAAACAGGCTGCGCCACGTCCGAGAACATTGTCTAATTAGATGATGTATATTTCATATGGCTCTTTTTCAATACAATACAACGTGCTGATGTATTAGAATATCCATTATTCATACGGAAACGCCAATACATTTGACATGTTTATTTTTCAGTCTGCTTTGGCTGCCAAGCTATTTCAGAAGATGCATGCATTTTACTTTTTGTATGCATTGTGCAGGATGGGGCAAAGTGGCTTTCTTGTCTACATTATTAAAGGCCTTAGATATGTTTTTCTTGTTTTCAGCTGATGGAAATATACACTGAACAAAAATATAAACGCAACACTTTTGTTTTTGCTCCCATTTTTCATGAGATGAACTCAAAGATCTAAAACATTTTCTATATACACAAAATAACCATTTCTCTCAAATATTGTTCACAAATCTGAAAAGATCTGTGATAGTGAGCACTTCTCCTTTGCCGAGATAATCCATCCCACCTCACAGGTGTGGCATATCAAGATGCTGATTAGACAGCATGATTATTGCACAGGTGTGCCTTAGGCTGGCCACAATAAAAGGCCACTCTGAAACGTGCAGTTTTGCTTTATTGGGAGGGTCCGAAAACCAGTCAGTATCTCGTGTGAGGGGTAGGATTAGGGTTAGGGGTAGGGTTAGGGTTAGGGTTAGGGTAATGTTGTGAATCGAGTGGCCTGTGTTCGTCGTCCATAACATACGCCTGCCCATACCATAACCCCACCACCACCATGGGCCACTCGATTCACAACATTACCCTAACCCTAACCCTAATCCTACCCCTCACACCAGATACTGACTGGTTTTCGGACCCCCCCAGACCCCCCCCCCCAATAAAGCAAAACTGCACGTTTCAGAGTGGCCTTTTATTGTGGCCAGCCTAAGGCACACCTGTGTAATAATCATGCTGTCTAATCAGCATCTTGATATGCCACACCTGTGAGGTGGGATGGATTATCTCGGCAAAGGAGAAGTGCTCACTATCACAGATTTTTTCAGATTTGTGAACAATATTTGAGAGAATAAAGCTGTGGAGAGCTGCAGTGGCACAGCAATGTACTGTATTAACAGCTCCTTACTTGCTCTGGTGCAAAGTACAGGATGAGTATGCTTGACTCTACAAATATTGCCTGTGCTCCCCGTGTATACAGGAGAAGAGGCGAAGCGTGTGTGGTTATCAGAGCAGAGTTTATATTTCAAGTGTATGAAATCATCATTCACACTGTGTTAATTCTGTTAAGAGCACAGAGCTTCAAATGACTAGCGGGTTAAAATATAAGGGAAGTAGAGGGGGGGGGGAAACATAATGGGAGAAATAAAATGAGGATTCAACAAATACATTTGTCAGCTAACAAAGCAGTTTTCAGATGGCAAAATTCCTGCAGCAGTAGTCGATATTTTCTTAGCTGCGCAAGGCAGTTTTTTATGTAAAAGACACCCATTTTATCAGGCCCCTCACAAAGTGAGGCTACATTAGAGAAGACAGTTCCATCCCTCACTAATTGAACATGCATTGATTTGGCCTATATCTGCCGAGATAAAATCCTGATGCTGTTATGGATACGTCTCAGCAACCAAACCTCTGTGAAGAGAGAGATGAATAACTAGCAGCAGATTATTTTATCTCTTTTGGTGTCTTTTACTATAAAACCAGTGAAATAAAAAACATATGTATCTGTCGCGCACTGATATCATTTTATAGATTTAGAATATGAAGTCATCATTTTTCAAACAGCTGCAATTGGGAACAACCTAGAAATGCAGTTACATTTACAGTATGTAATGAGTATGGCTTTTACTCTTATAATATACATGTGGGACCTTAAATCAAGACATACCTCATGTCTATTCATACAAATTATACCTACAGAATAATCTTCTACGAACATACTATACAATGAAAGTCATTTTCAGAATAATTTACAGCTGTTCTATCACTCAATCTCCTGCCATCTCAATTACATTCAGTACTTAGTCTTGTCAGATTTAGCCAAGCAGAGTCTCTTTAATGACGACTTTCAGCTCCTCTTTAGAATTTACGGAGAGCTTTGATGTGAGTCGCCAAGTCATATTGCATTCAAGCACCTGTCACTTTTCCACATCCGAGTGAGGGGAGATGGAGAGACGTACAGAGAGAGGGGGATCAGCAGGTGTGTGCTAAGCCTAGCAGTGTAGACAATATACTGTAGCCAGACACAAGCTGGAAAACAGATACAGGCAGCCGTCGACTGTGATCATTATTGGCGAGTGCTACTTCTCAACTAAAAGTCTCACTTTTTTCAAGGTTTGGGCAAAACAGTAGAATTGATCCGGAATTGATCAAAACGCCTGTACGGCTCTCTCATCTAAAGGGGATTTCATTGATCTGCCAAAGTCCTTTTCTATAATTGCTCCAGTGAAGTGTAGTAACACCAGTTTCAGGTGGGTAGGTATCACAAGAAAGAACACAGCCTTGACAATTTGCAGATGCTTAAAGTAAAAAGACCACCTCATCCCCCCACCGCCGCAGCCCAGACTCTATTCTTTACAACTGCATCGACAAAACTAGTGATCATTTGGGAAAGAGAAAAACAGTGATTACCATAGCCAATAGGACTCTTCATTTACAAAACTTATTTTTAAGTTATATTTTAGAAGGGAAACATCAAATTATATATTTTTGATGAGCTGTAAGACCCCCACATTTTGTTTATCCATATTATCGGCTCATCTATCTGTCTCTTGATCTATGCATGCAGGCTTATACAGTATCAGCCAATAGGTTATATGTTACTAGACTGCCACCTAGTGAATGCACCTAAAAGGTCCCTCTCTGGTTCTCACCCCAAGTGAGGTGTCTAAGCTTGTCTCCCGCAGACCCTTTTTGACGGCAACACATTTGGACTGTTGCCAGTGGTAACACAAGAAAATCTAATTATGGGTTTGTAAAAATCACTATAAAGAATCTAATCAGTTTACACTTTGCTGCTTTGTTAGACATTTTAGATTTGATATTCCTAAAACTAAAACTGAAAACTGTCCTTATATAAAATATATTGAAATATTTGTCTGTAATTTAAGACGAATAATGTAAATCAGAAATGGGTTTTCAGGAAGAAAATGCTGTTTCATCACCAATTAGGACTGCAGTCTACCCATCAGTCACAATCAACACCTAACTCTCTCTCCCCCCTCTTTTTTATTTCCCTTCCTCACCCCATCCTTCCAAGGGAAAATCAAAAGTACACTTTCCATTAGTGCAATCCACAGCTAGTGGAAGAGTTGTCTAATGTAAAAAGCAGAGGCAGTGGTTTTGGAGAAATTGAAATTACTCAGCACAGCTTTTATTAGGTACACAAACCGTAGTGAGTTGGCCTCCTGGTGCGCCTGAAAGAGTTTCATATAATCGTCAAAACACAAAAAGGAGGTATTCACTGGGTATATGAAAGATGGAAATGTACAAGAGTGGGATCAAATAATTATATCAGAACGGTCAGAGAACTTTGTCTACCAGTAAAACAACTGTTACCTCTCCACTGAAGCAGAGCCTTTTCATCTTGCCTTAGAACAGAAAAAAAAGTACAATTTCTACAAACTGAGTTAGACCAACTTTTCTCATATCCGAAAAAGCCAGAAAATCAAAAGCAAAAGAAATACGGGCAAGACATTGTGATGATTTTTGTTTCCAGCCTGTGACTGCCACTTGGCAGTCCAAACAGAGATTTGGTGTTTTATGGCCAACATTTGAGCTTAACTTGACAAGAACTAAGACAAATAATATGTAGGTGGCTTCAACAAGAAATGAAACTGTTTTCACTTGGTTTTGATAAATTTAGATCTCTAATGAATAAACCAGGAGGATCATGCTTGAATGACTTTTATCAGACTGTACATTAAGTCTCCAAAATATGCAGAAAGCGGGGCCCCATCCCTAAGAACTGAGAAATGACTAGCCTGGGTAAGTATTGTTAAGGGACTTTTACAGCCAACCAATGAATTGCACAGCAGGGGCTAATTGAGAGATAGAAACAGAGGCATGATTGTTGCATTCTCTAGAGATGGTTTTGTCTGAGGCCAGGCGAAGGAGAACAGTGCCTTATCTCTGCTGCTATCACCATTTGTCAAAAGCATTATTATACTCATAAGTATTACTATAGGTTACAGGCAGTATTTATTAAAAAAGCAACCTTGCGTATGTTAAGATTTATCAGACGTCTTTTTCATTTACAATTCATTTGAGATTCTTAAATGGATCTTAATAATAGATGAGCTATAAAAGAAATTGAAAAAATAATAACATGTAACTGTCATTTAACTGTTCATGCTGGTTCTGGTTTTTAATACTGTGCTGAAGTGAGTGCTGGGTATTTTTGCATGCTTAAATCAATTAAAGCGTTTTAAGGGATGAATTACCCAGCTTTTTACTGTAAGCATATATTCTGGCAATCTATTGAACAATGGCATTTGTAAAGACATAATTTAATGAACATCTGGTTTTCTGAGGATGCCTAATGATTTCACATTCATCTTCCTCTAAATGGCTAAAGTGCACGCAATTACGTTTTTAATTAGCTGTGAATATGTTTCTGTCAATTGGAGTGATTAATCTCTTAAACATGAAATATATCCCATGATTTCAGGGAGGGTGCATTGGTTCCGATTTTAGTGAACAATTCTGGGTTGAGTTCTGTAATTGGAATATAGGTCTCTCCGTCTTTTATGATTCTTGATTTATGCTCCTTTCCAAGAGCAGATCTCTGGATTATCTAGCACAATTCATTCTTTCGCAATTCACAACATAACAAATGTAATGACAGGAACACACATATATTTAATTATTGCACTTCCCAGCTCGGCCGTTTAACTATGCTGACTGCCACTCAAGTAAAATACAAAAAACATTCTTCTGGTCTCTAATGAATACTGTTTGGCACATCCCAGTCTCCGAGACCCTTATGACTCCTGAATTCGGTGCTGACAGTCATTTATTCTGAACCGATCACTAATTCCTCATTAGAAATGATGAGCTTCTTCATCACCTCTCTTTGGGAAAGGTTAGTTCTGGGCCACCAGGAGAGGTGGGGAGTCCTTCACTCCGGACCTGACGGAAGCTTCACAGGCCTGCAGCTATTGATTGGGGGCTTCAAGTTGCCTCTCCTCCAATGTAGGGGTCTGCACTGCAGCATACTAAGCTGATGTGTAATCAATGACTCATACCACAGCCGGCTTCTGTGCACAGACCCGTCAAATTATACAGTAGCCATCCAATATCTGACATAGTGTGTTTTTAAAACTGCCTTCCGGAAGAATAGTGCACACAGTGCACACACACCAACGCACACAGGTAAATACACTTTGGAGAGCACACAAGCTGAATGGTATACAAGAATGTGCATACAAAATATATATTTGCAAAACCTTGCAGACACTCCAAAAGAAACCCAAAGACACACACTCACACACACTGAGGCACGCACAAACTACCACTTGGTCCTGCAGGGCTACTTTGATTTTTCTCCCTCTGTCCAGATGAAATGTTTATCATCTCAAATACTGTGTGTAAAAAATATACAAGTTATAAAACCCAATCCTTTTTAGAAACGGTTTCCTTTGGAGTCTAGCAAGCGCCAGCTGTGAGACGTGGCCTATCCGTGCTCTGGGTCTGGCAGCAGCTCCAACGTGCCCTCCTCCTCTTCATGGGGCTTAATGATATGCACAAGCACACTCCGGGGCCAGTTTCCCAGAGCATTTAATCCACAGAGATATGATACTATGCTGAATGTTGTGTCATCCATCACAATCTCTCTCCTTCTTTTTATTTTTATTTCTCTTTCTACATCTCTCTCTCCCTCTCTACCATCATACCGTTCTCACATTGCTTTATTAGGGGCTCTGTTGTCTATCTATATATCTGTCTAACTGATCGTCTCATCTATCTACTTTTAATTGATGGAATAATCCCACTCCTTTTAAAGTTTAATTTAAAGACCTTGACAAAAAGTGTTTTTGCTTTTGTTGTTGTCTTTGCAGCTATCTTTGGTGCCAAGTGTTCATTTATGTGGTGTGGCTGAACTAAGGTCCCCCGAGATATCCTGTCAATCAAACAGGGTGTTGCATGTCTTTACTTTGATTTCCCATTTATAAAATGTGACAGTCTGTACCTGGTGTTCTTTTTGTGTCTGCTCAACTTTAAATGGGCATCTACGCTCATTATAGCAACGTAGTTCTTCTTGTGTTCAATTGTTTTATTGTTGTCTCTTGCAAACCAATGTTTCTTTTCTTTTTGTGCAAATCATTATCTTCTATGTGCATCACCAGAGAAGACCTTTTGTGTTGAGAAATTAACATATAAAAGCTTTCACGTTATCTGATATTATGTACTGATAACGAGTATGAAATGAGCCATTTGTTCTTATGGAAATGTCACACGTTATTACTTTATGTTGATGAAAAAGCTCTGAGCTATTCCTTGTATAAATCACAAAAACTGCATTAGAGTTTGACTGGAAGATGTTTTTTTACATTTATCAATATAAATTTACCAGATCAATATTGTTAAGTCAACACATGCCCATCAACACAATCCTTTATCCATTACATGCTCCATTACATTGTCCCTACGGTTTCCCGACAAGCCATTAGGTAACAAAATCTCACGAAGGAAACCTAGTATTTCACATTGCAGGGCGGTCAGTTTAGAGCTTTTCTCACAATATGT
Source organism: Gymnodraco acuticeps (assembly GCF_902827175.1). NCBI lineage: Eukaryota > Metazoa > Chordata > Actinopteri > Perciformes > Bathydraconidae > Gymnodraco > Gymnodraco acuticeps. The sequence goes on from NW_022990699.1 coordinate 1,183,634, forward strand.
TTCCCTGCCTTCCTCTGGGTTCACTGCGTAGTATGGAAGACAAATGGAAAGCCATTATAAGTGTATTAATTACATGTACAGAATTACTTTGTTCATCAATCAAGCTATTCTTCCCCTGACTTGTCAAGTGTAATTTGGTAAATCAGGCCTTTTCTGTTCTGATTTTTGCTGTTAACAGCCTGTGTAGTGTTGACGGACTGGAACACTGAATGCATTTCCCTCTTGTTTCTTCTACAGAAGCACACCGCCGTGCCACCCTGCTAAGCAAAGGTTCACAAAAACACCTCAAATAGAACTGACGCAAATTATCATGTCAAGATAGATTAATTGCAAATATCGCTGAAAGACTAATGATTACCACTGTCAGAATGCATCGACGACACAGCAGTGTAACCATTTTTTTGTGGGCAGGCATCATATACAATTATCTGTTCTTCTCTGCAAGAATGAATGTCAAAGTAGCAACGCATCTAAATCCAAATACCACAAATGATTAGAACGTTTAAACTTTGAGCCGTCATTACAGAATAATGGGACATTGGTGGGGAAGTATTTCTAAACTGAATTACTCATAAAATGATATACAATATGAGGCACCCAGTTCATGTGTACACATGTAAAGAATCATCATTTTGGGTATAAAGTTTCAGCAAAGACAATGGAAACAAATATAAATAAGGGATATAATGTTAAATTGCATAGGGACATGTTGTACATATTTGGTCACTGATTTACATAATAATTAAAGCATGTATCCATATGTAATGTAAACAACTTTGAAAAGGAAGAGATAAAGATAAATAAATGTAATAGAGTGATGCTGAAACCAAGATGTGGATTGAGCATCCACATCTTTATCTGTCTTTACCTATAGCCTTTATCTCCACAAAGAAGTGATGCTAATATTTTAAACATTGAGTGTACAACTTAATAACCATGTTTAACTTACTACATTTATATAATATTACTAACTTTTACGTTACTGTTCGGCAGCATTCATAATTGCAATATTTATACTCACCAATATTCATACTCAACAATAATCGCTCATTCTTACGGTAACATTTAGTCCTTGCAGAATGGGTAGCAGAACATTGGATTGTCTCTGCAGATGTATGAGTAACTCTGGTGTAGGCCTGAGGCATGAGTATGACAACAGAGGTAAGAACAAACATTTTTACCTCCTCTGAGCCTCTGCACTGCATCCCTGGCCAGTTTAATGTGTGCGAGCCCCCCTGCAAATACACCGTGTGATACCATTGACACAGATTATGGATTTCACCTTCTTAAAAATATGCTATGTGGGAGCGTGGAAATGTCAGGGAAGGCACCCAGGCTCTGAGATTTACTGGGAATTTATAGATCGCCAAATGCTGCTCTCTAAGGAGGAAGAGAGGGAAAGTCCATGCAGGAGGCTCGTCAGAATGCAACCACTGTTTCCCATTTCACCCCGAGCAAGAACTGATATCTGGCAAATTTGCATATACATGCATTTGCACAGATCCAATCAAACGTCAAGGTGCCGACACAATTCCAGGATTCAAAGCAGAATACCAACCAGTGTTTCAGCTGTAACTAATACCCGTAGCCCAAGGAAGTGTAAGGGAGGGCGCTTTATCTTTGGAAGAGATAGCATTTAAACCACAGAGGAGTTTTAAGCAGACGGCATATAGCAGCATAGGTCAGGTCACTTGTTCTTGTTACAGCTGGGGTGTGTCAAGCAAGTAGAATGGACAAGTAATGCTGTCATGTACCATTCAGTTCAATAGGGCATATCCTATGTATAGTGTTAAATATCTTATTATTTGTTGAAAGCATTGAATGTCTCAACATTATATGCCTGATAAGCAGGAATATAACAGATCTTTATGGTAGCGCAACCCATTTTCAAGGTTACACTGTGAAGCCTATGGCCGTACTGAGATAAGAATGTATGCTTACATCAACACTCATATCTGTGAATCTCTGCTTAGAAAGTCTGAATCCTTGTGTTGCATATGTTATAGTCTTGTGCTGTTTCAAAGACGTCTTTCTAGCTTTCATTGAAGTTTATCAGCAGCCGTTGACCGCATACTGTAAAACCAAATGCAGTGCTTGTTAAAATCATTTCAAATCAAAGAGTAATGATTGTTTGAAATCTTTTTTTTTCTTTCCCCTCCGAAATACAGTTAATAAAAGTGGGGAAACAAAGTGGAGGAAGGGAAATGGAACAGAGGTGGGGAAGAGAATATATTAAGCTCTGAATGGAGAAATGGAAGGAAAATATTCCTCATTCGGAGCCTTCAGAATGTGTTATTAGGGAAAGATTTCAACAGGCTCTTAGTAGCTCTCATTAGATGGTGTATCAAACCAGAACAAAACTCACTTCTCCTAACTATGTGGAGGAAGTGGATTGGAAAATTAAATGGGGAGAGGAGAGTGAGGGAGCAGTCTCTGCCACGCTCTTGTCACCGTGCCCCTGCTCCCACTAACAAGTCCGCTCAGTCGACTCGCGCTGAAAGTCATTCACGTAGTCTTTAATTTCAGTTCATTGATTGGAATTTAAAGCCCCGGAATATAGCAAGGAAGACGTTAAGATTATCTATATTCCCTAAACCATGCACTGAACATTTGTTTTTAAATTGCTGTACAATATGGCTGAAAACTTGTCTTTTCAGTTTGCAGCCCTAAAACTTCAGAAACTTTGCAAACTGAGTTTGCTCTCACAGTAGGGTACAACATGAGTGCCTCTAGTTTCTAAATAAGTATATATTTATATACTGCGTGCTACAGATCAATAAAAGTAACATTTCATTAATCTTGACATGCTGTTCCTGCTTGATGCCAGATGCTGGGGACACAAGCTGTCGAAACAATAGACATGCTCTTCAGTGCTTACTTTCCCCTTCCCTGTTTTTCTTTGTTTCCACTTCCAAAGACAGCATTACATCTGTCAGCAAGACATGATTTACATAAACATCAAACTATTTTTCAGAGTATCTGTCAGGGAAACTCTTGAGACTTGCAAAACATTAGCATTTCAAGGTTGCATTTACACTATGTTCACGTCTATTTTGCATATACTATTTTTGTGTGTTTTTAATTTACGGTTATATGGTTGCTTATGTCTGACCAAAGACAGACTTGAGATTTTAGGCATGTAATTCCTCAGTCATTAAATAGCAATAACCTAAAAATGTGAGAAACAAGAAAAACTGCGCCTTAAATTCTATATAGAAAACAGTGCATAACACGTCAACTTGTCTGGTAAGAATCAATCAACAAAAAGAAAACAATTACAATTCACTTCACTCAGCAACTGCATGCAATCACATCTTGAAATGGAAATTACACCTTGAACAAGTGCATGGCTATTTTATGGATTACTTTTGCCAATGATTGTATACCACTCGTGTAGTACAACAACGACTGCATGATGGAATTGTGTTTAACAACAACTGTATGGAAATGTCCTAATGTTTTTCTGCGGTACTTATTTTGAGTGCAGGCTTGTGTTGGTTTTGTGTAGACGTGTTTGTGCTTGTGTAAAGGCATGTGATGTGTGGTGGGCACTGAATGTGTCACCTGTGAAAGAGACCAAAGTGGCACTCTTGGTGTTATTTGCATGATTAGTTGTTATTGCTAGACAGGGCTGAGCACTTGCCTGGAATTACAGTTGTACAGAGGGAAGAAAATGACCAGAGATGGATTTCTTTTTAACAGTGAAAAAAAAAAGTCTGAAGAATACGACTTGAATCTCGGTAAACACCTAACTGTGCCCATTGAGTAAAGGTTAGTTGTTCATTTTCTTTTTTCTGTTATCTCTAATTCCCTAATCATTGTTGTATTCAACCTTTTACTTCAACTTTCCTTTTTCCCCCAAAGAAGCTATTCTGCACAAATGTTGGAGGACTTTCACATCACATGCTAAGACCCAAGCAGGCCTACTCTCTGACCTATACTATCTGGTCTACTGAACTTATATCTTAAACATTATACTTCAACTACTGTATACATCAATATTGCCTTTATGAGAGGTGTTGTACTTTGCTCCAGTGTAAGGATCAATACTCTATGAATTTTTAAGCGCATCTCAGCTTCGGGGATAGCCTGTAACCTGTGGCACTGACAATCTCATTTGTGCCTTCAGTCCTCCTCAAAGCTCTGAGTTTAGTTTGAAGTACTAAACTTATCTTGACGAGACAGACACAGGGGATCCTTGGTGTACCCAGTATTTTCAGAATAATAATGTTAAAAACCATTCAAATTTGTAGGCATTTGAGACATATCATATTGTTCCAAATGGACTGTTGTTCTCCTGACCTGCTGCTTTAAAATAAATTGCATTCTGTAGATGGGAAGATCTACACATTTAATTTCCCTCAGCTCTGTGCTGACACCAGTGGTGGATCTGTAAAGAAAGCCCTTGCTCTCCTGTCTGTAATAAAAGGAGTTGTTTCAGTTTTACGTTGTTCCATTTCAGTTACACGAGAATTGAAAAGTAAACATTATCCATTTCAGGTTCAAACTTTTCAGAATATGGTTGGATTTCAATAACAGACTTGAGGTTAACTCTTCTTTGAATTATTTCCACTGCTGACCACTGTGCATGTGCCCTAAAATAAAGTTGATGTAGTGTATCGCAACCAGCTACTGGCATGCCTGTGATGTATTTGTAACTAACACCAACTTACACAGACTACATAATTGGCTGCTTTGCATTTTCTGTATGTCTTTGACTTTTTTCTATTTCTAGCTGACATCCTCAGCTGGCTTTTTGTGTTGGTTTTTTTAGAATGCTGAACACATGCAAAGAATGACGCTCTCGACTCTAAACATTGCATTGGCTGCAATGGAAGTTTTGACCTTATGTATGTCCTCTGATATATGGCATTCACTTCTTTGAACTGACATGTGCCATTTTGTACTGCTGGTGTTTATTATGTTCAGGTCAGTTCTGGAAAAATGCAAGGAGTATTGAGACGTTTGGTTTATTCCCTCAGATCTTTGAGTGTTCATATTATTAGAGTCCTTAAGATTAACAAAACATATTACATTTTGGAGCATTTTCTAATTTGTGGACATCGCTAAATCAAACATCAAGCTATTACATTTTTAAATGTATTGAATGTATATTCAAGATATGGCTTGCACTGAAGGTGTTTTGTGCAAATGTTAAATATAAAGATTAACATTAATTAAAAAATATAATTCAGTTGCTATAATTCAATTTGTCATGGTAAACCCCTCAAGGTATCTCAGGGCATCGGCAGGTGAGTCTATTTTCTTGGAATTAAGGCCAAGAGCTATGGAGCAGCAGTCAGAGTTAAGTGAATCAAATATTTCTGAAGTTGTGCCCAAGTTTAGAGCTCCATCGCAGCTTGGTTCTGATGTGATGGGCCTCTGAGAGTTAACGAAGAACTTCGTGATGGGCCTCTGAGAGTTAACGAAGAACTTCACGAGCAGCTGAAAGACTGAAGATGGAAAAGCCTTTTTTTGGGAACTGCCATTGAAAACTATTTTACACTAAAGATGAACTAAAGCCGGTTCAGCACACACCGAGACTGCTGATATAACTAATGTCTGATGCCAGGGTGGGAAATAAACCTAAAAGCACATTTCCTATAAATCATAATCTTACATTAAGCACAAGATGGTGTTTTCCATTTATAAAGATATAACATATTATATATCTTTGAGAAATCTGCTTTCTTGTTCGTTAATGGCTAATTATATTACCCTAAGAACAAAAAAAAGGATTTGGATTAGATTGTGTCATGCTGATGTCAGTTTATGTATTTAAAGTCATCAATACATAATATATCAATTTATTTTCAAGTCATGATAAATGTGTGTTGAATTTGAAAAAATTCAAGTTACATTTTATAAAATTCTGACTTTCATTACACATACTGTGACTCATTTTAGGAGTTACCTTTTTGTAAAACCTACACACACATCATGTCCGAGAACACCTGTCAAAGTACTGAAGTTCAGTACTTTGTAAAGGGAGGTGACCGTCATTGGCAGTCAAAAAGAGATCAACCTCTCAGAATTTGATGCAGTCTGAATTTTGTCTGACACATGATTTCTAGTCCATATCATCAGCTCAACCTTTCTTAAGTTTTATTGGCAGAGAGAGTTATACACGTTGGGATGGGTTGGACTATAATCCCTGTGAATACAGTGAATCTACATTGGCAAAAGGACAATAGAAATGATATTCACCTAATCTCCCCTGACAGATTCAGGACATGCTTTTCATTAACACAAAAGTGGATAAGAGAGCTGTAAGCACTGTTTCAGAGTTTACCTAAATCCTTTAAAGCTAGCGGAGATTCACATTCTGGCGTCGCCTGTCTCTGTCTGCTTGGGCTTAAACCAATGCAGGTACCGTATTTACAGAGCTCTTTGACACACTTTTTTGGCTGCTATTTTCAAGGTGTGACTACAAACAATTGCAGGGACACAGTCAATTGCACAGGTGGCCATGTGAACTTAACAAACACGAAAGATACATGTTCGAAGATTCTGTGCCTCTATCTTTTGTTTTGACATTCACAGTGAATGAAAAAGAAAGGTTATTGCTAAATATTGATTGTAGAAGGTTGTTGAAAGTGTCCTAATTCTAAATAGTGTTATCTTTCCTAATGTGCTTAATACCTTTATAAAACTGCCTCTATATAATCGAACTGCACATTCAGCTGAAGTGTCAAATCACAAAGGATTATAAACATATTGAGATAAAGGCAATCATGAGCTGATAATCTCATCAGATTATTCAGTTTAATTAAAATACACAGGTTTTCAGTCTGCGTGTCTACTTTCAAAAACCTTCTTTATTTTCGGAAAAATAAGCATCAGATTGTGCTGTCAATTATTTTTGTTAAGAACAGGTGTTATTCAAACCCTGCCTATCTGATTTGATAAAGGAACGTTGCATTTCTTGATGTTTGGAGGAAAGAATCGGAGGCAATCTTAAAAAAGCCAATTTCTCTCTTTTTCACATGAAGAGAAAGAGTGCCAGTGAAGTTTCCATTCAGATTGCGAAGGAGGAAAGAAGAGGGAGGATAGCACTTATTTTTCTTTTTAATTAGCTTCATCTGAGGAATTATCCAGCACTAATATAATGGCCCGATTCATCTCCCACACCATCTGGTGTGAGAGCGGTGTACCTCTGGAGCTGATTGCTTTCCCCTGGTGCTGTGTTGGGGTAATAGGCTGTTCAAAGGCTGCTCTGGGCTCGGACAGCTGAGCAGAGGTGGGGCAGGAGCAGCTGGCCTTGGCACCTTCACCTGCTGCCTGTCAGAAGCCTTTCGAATATGGTCCATCCATGCCCTAAGTGTATGGATCTATGTCTGCGTATGTGTGTGTTTGTGTACATGTGCAATGTGCTTGAGAGTCAACTTTAAGCAGAGCAAAAATGTCATCCACATCCTAAAGAAGACTGGAGTGAGAGGGAGGGAGAGAGCACGTCATTAGAACTCTTGTGAACGTCTGGGAGAAATTATACCAACATTTCCATTAGTTTGCACTTTTGCCCCTCATCTCAAATGAAACTGCCAACAGTGTGTTCTTCTCTCTATTTCGAATACTTGAGCTGTATCTCCAGACATTTTTTAATCATGTCATTGTCAATAGTTTGCTAATGTTGCTACGTATCTACTGTATCTGTAAAGCATCTCTTTATTAAGTTAATAAATAATATTTCAATGAATAAAGTCACAAAGTGGCCCAAAGAAATAATGAATGGAGGTTTCAAGGGATATTTAGCGTTGTTTTTTTTTTATCCAGCACTTTCTCAAAGCAGATTGTGCAGATGATAGCAGCCATATTTTAAATGATGCGTGTTTGCCATTTGCCTGTAAGCTCATCCCAACATGGATATTATAGTTTCAGGAGACAATAGGCAAAAATAAAAACATTTTCAATGACCGTTCTGATAACTGTGGCTAATATTAGCATTCTAAAAAACAAATCATTATTGCTTACTTTTGGAAAAACCCTGATTTAGATACTCAGCCAAGCCTTTCCCTTCCTTTGTCTTTGCAGGTCTTTGGGTAGCTGTTTGCTGCAACCCTTTTGAAATAAGAACAGGTGTTTACATATAAGGTCACTGCTCTGTGCTGGTCTTAATTAAATACAACAGATAGCTGCGACTAACATCGAGAAAACATGTAATGTAATAAAGACACATTGAACAGTGTAAAGAGCAGGAATTAAGTGTGTGTGTCTGTGTAGAGGGGGGACGGGTGAGGAGGGGGGACGGGGGCTGGTGTTATTGAGGGTATCTTATCTAACAGTTGAGTAGCTTTATGGCTTCTAATAGGCACCCTGTCGGATTGAATTGTAAATATGGAGCACCATTGTGCATTCAGAGGTGTGTACATCCTCTGCTTCATTTACCAGATGCTAAGTCATGACCAACCCGTTTATTACACCGTGCAATTCACCATTAAAATGGAGAGAGGCTCACAAGGAAAAAGCCATTTACGTTAGCCCAACCTGCACTTACACACCAGATACACATTTCACTGTTACTTGAAAACTTTCCATGCATGGAGCACATTATCATTTGATTTCCATCCAGAGTTCTCAATTAAAATTATACAGAGGTTGCATTTCATTACCTAGGCTTGGGGCAATTTGCAGGCCATTAAGCTTCTACCTGTATCAGTGGAGATGTTTTCGAGGTGAACATCTGGGGTTGAGGAGGCAGAGCATGAAATGAAATGCCCCTGGCTCTCTGCTCTGCCTTTTGTCCAAAAAGGGCTAAGGGTATTAAAACGCCATGCATAATAAAGAGCTTGTTTCCACGGGCTGCAACAAATTGGTCTGGGATCTGAATTGAAATAGAAAATCGACCAGGAATGTAAGGATACCAAGATTGTCATATAGTCACCAAATATTTCAATATTAATATAACTATTGGGTTGTTGGATGCAGAAAGTATACTGGAGTTGGTGTTTTTTTAGTTGGTATTATTGTTATTATTATTAATATTAATAAAATATTTGAAGAATTTCTCTGCTATCTAACTACTGGAGACCTGAGAAATGCAAAGTGTTCCTTTACGAATTTCCCGTTAAGGGATCACGGTTCTCTATAAAACTCTAATTGATTTCTGTACCATGCAATAATAAAGAGTTACCATGAGAAAAACTACTCTTACGAGACCTTTAAAGAATCAGTCCTTATTGCACCCCAGATCTAATGTTTTCCTCTCAATCAGGATTTGAAATACACTGTGCAATTATGTTGCCTAATGATATAATGTAATTTGGTTGGTACCTTATTAAAAAACTGTTGGTTACAACGATTAATCTCTGCGATTCTCTGATTGAGATCTGATATGTATTCCTTGTGCAATTTTTTGCTCAGCATGACCTGAGACACAGAACACCACAGTGGTGGTTAAAATTAATCTCATTAGATTTATTTTTAAGTTATTTAAATGCCACAGTGATTTGAGTTGCAGAACCTCTTGTAACAAAACATTATTCTTATAATACCTCACTATTGTTTATAGAATAGAATAGCTTTTTGAGTTTTTTTGCCATAAAGGTGGGGTAGGTAATTTGAGAAACCAGCTCGAGTGCGCTAGAATTTGAAAATGCACAGCCGGAAGAAATCTGCTACTTCCTTCAGACTTCCTTACAGAGCCCCTCCTCCAACACACACGAACGCGCACATGACCAATGAGGGCACGAGATAAGTTTGTGCACAGATGGAAGGCTGACAGGCAGGTAGACCATCCAGTTATTTTAGCCGGGCCGGCTCAGATGATTGGTCGTGCTTTTTCCAGTACTACGGCTTCCACATTTTTGTATGGATTTTTTGTCAAAGCACTTCAGATATTCATTGCTATCGGGATGTTAAGAGCATTCCTTGGAATATAACAAAAAGTGTATCTCGAGCCGGTTTCTCAAACGTACCCTACCTTTAACTGAGATTAGATTAACCTCTAAACAGTCTGAATAATTAGTCCTGCCTACGTAGGTTTGGTACCAAAATTAATGGAAGAGATCATATGAATGGATTAGAACAATTGAGCAATAATCTCTGTATTTTCATTGCCTCAGATTTAGCATTTCTCATTACATTTGACAGCATGCGGTCACACGCAAAAACTGTATTGACTGGTGTCCCTTATGTAATAAGAAGCTTCTATGCAAAGAGCTGTTTTATCAAGGGTTACTATGCTTGCTATTGAGTACCACCCCTTAATCTTCTGTATTTAAAATAAGTCAAAAGAATAAAAGCCAGTCTAATATGTGTTATGAACAAATTGAGGGAAAGATCAAAACCCTGTAGAAAACCCACATTTAGTGCAGGACAGCTTTGATGCGTCTCTTTCCACACTGTTGTGAATAATAACATTCCTTTGTTGGGGATTATAGGTCCTTGTTACAGGGTGTTCCAAATAATTTTTCTTGCGACAGCCTGAAATGGCTTTCAGTTTGTTAAATAACTGCAGAGTTGCTGTCTAAGTCATGCAGTGAACATTTCGAAGATCACTCTCCTCCACACTGCGAGGCAGCTGCGTTAAGAGAGCCCCAACACAAACTGGCTTTTCATTTCTGTTATCATACTCCAACAGTATGGGGATCTCACTGGAGATTTGTGTGGTACAAGTTGTATGCTAGATGATATGCAGTAATCAGGCCCTTTGAGTCTCCTTCTTTCTCTCACTTTCTCTCCAGTCTGGCTCTCCCTCTTTCCCCTGTCCTCACTAAAGCTGGTGAGCACTCAAGTTTTGCAGTGTTTTTGCATTACATCATTCCACATGGCACACTATTAAGCTTCTGGGAACAGGGAAGACAGCCGAAGCCTTTAGATTTGTCATAGCATTGAGCTCCATTGTTGCACTGAACAGATGAATTGCATGCTGACCAAAGCGGCACGAAGCTGGGGGAGATAACTAATGCGAAGCATGGTCAACCGATGACACTGAGACTAGTTGTCAGATTCTGTCCCTTTTGTGTAAACATTTGGGACTCATTCTGCAAGGGGCATGGCCTCCATCCATCTATCACCTCCATTTTCCCATATGATATTCCATCCAGGTACAATGTCATGGCGACGCTTAGTTATGCAGCGGAATTTATTGTCTGCACTGCGGCAGATTATCATTGCTTAACATGCCACACAGGAGACTTAAAGAGGCAGCACCTTCACAGTGTTGCATCCTGCTGGCAACCTTGTTGGAAAGCTGGTGGCATGCTGGGAAGCCGGGTCTAATGCATGGTTTCCTTTAATGTGAAGGACATAAGCCTCACACTACAGAGCAAGAGAAGAAAACGGGAAGACTGAATATATTTAACTTGTATATTTACTGTTTGCCCTGGCACTCTTTTCACATTTACATTTTTTATAATTCGTTTTTATTCGTTTTTATTGTGCTTTGCTATTAATTTCATTTAAATGTAGCATATGTGTTGACTTTTAAGAATATAGTCATTGAAAGCCAGCTCAGATGCAGACATCTAGAGATATATTTTGTACTTTCACTTGCAAAAATGTGATATGCTTAAGGGCATTCGGGGGAAACCTTTAGTTATGTAATGATCAGGTGTGCAAACCCACTATTTACAAGGTCAATATTGTGTGTTTGATTCACCCAAAGCAGCCTTCAAAGCTGGTAATTTGATACGTTTTAGTATTCCATCCAACTCCATTCAATAACAAAATACAGATTCAACCTAAATAATTTAACACCACTGCACGTCAAACAGGAGTATCAGGCATGAGCCTCAGGATGAATGTGAAGGGAAAGTTCTTTAAAGAGCTAAAGGCTATGTAACAAAAGACTTTGAGAACAAGAAATGTTCTCGCAAAAAGATGTGTAGTTAGAAGAGAATTCATCTTTTGAAGTTGTTATCCGCATGCATATGCTATGAGATTCAGATACCAGGCTATAGGAGGATAAGAAAGGTTCAGCTTTTGTCCACCGTGGGCAATCCTCCTGGCAATATGGCTGCCGTGTGGGTTTTGCCTGTCTGATGCTAATTGCCTGGGGAGGAGCAAGAAACAAAATGTTCTTAAAATTGATTAAATCAACCGTGGTGTGCCTCAGTCTAAATCTCATCTGTAGGTAGTTACAGACATGCCTGCAGAAACACTGTAGCAGGAGCTGCTTCAACCTTTAATATCTAGCAATACTACTTTAAAGAATACCCCTCTTGTGTTGATTTGAGATGCATGCCGAGTGACAAATAATGGTTGTGTGCCTTTTTACGCAGAGATAGATACGGCTCTGTAACTACCTCCGCTGATGGCTTAGCGCTGGAGAAACAATTCCCCATCATTCCAGGTCTGTAGCTTTTATACAGAACAACTAGGCAGAATAATGGTGAAGCAATCTTACCTTGAACAGAGTGTGAGGAAGAGGACAATGTTTCTCCTAAACTAAGGCCTTAACATAGACAGAATAAGTAAGTATAAAGCAATATAAAGAATTAACCAATAACTATTGACTTTATTATCTCATATTAGTTTACCAGTAATATTTAAATACTTACAATTTATAATGTGTGTTTTCTAAGCCAGTAAGCCAGTGTTTTTTTTTAGCCAAACGTTAACCTACACTACTGTGTTACCCTTTAACAAAGTTAAGTTAAGTTTTTTTTTTTTAAATAAACATCTTTGGCTATAGCTAATTTACAGGATCATTGATAAGAAGTCATATTTATCAATTGTTGTGAGCCCTGGAAACTTGCATGCATTTCTGTGTGCTTCTGTTTTCTTTATTTGCGGTGGGCTTAAATTCTCTACCTTAGTTTAATTTTGTTTTCATAATGTTCTCAACCTGAATCCAGCCCTCCGACAGGGCAGCGTAAAAGTGACCCAAAGCCTGCCAAGCGGTGGACATTTGTTGGCTCTTCATCCATTCCAAGGCTTTCCATTATGGCTGTGGATGACAGATGTAGATACGGCGATGTTCTCCCCAAGGCTGTAAAGCATGAGGCCTAACCTTCCTCTCAGCAGAAGTAATGGTCCACACCTTTAATTGTCGTCGGCTGTTCATCTTCACTAACAATAGCAGTAAGCAATGGGTCTGGGAAAGAAAGGCAGTCGTGTCTGACAAAGGAAGTGATTTAGTTCTGGAGGCAATTCGTAAGCGGCCATTGCAGGGGCAGCAGTAATGTGCCGAGAGAAAGATCATACGGGGTAAGAGGCATAGCCGATACAATAGTGGCACACAAGCAACGCTGTTCCCTCCCATTGCAAAGATTTATCGGAAAAAAGAGGCAGTAAAATGTATATTGCGTGTGTCGTTCAGAGGAGCGAGAGCTTGTGTTATTGAAGTGGACATCATGCTTTCTAGATGATTGATGCTGCAAAGAATTTAAAAGTGAGTTGGACAAAAGCAACTTTGTTGTCTTGATATTAGTCACAAAACAAGCAACACATTTTATTTAAAGAATTGGGCTGTTTGCGTAAGTGATCTTCTTCCGGTTTTGATGGCCCCTCATTATCCCATTTTATGTCAAAACATCATTTGAAGCTCAACATCCAAAAGTCTGCTTTTAGTTCTGTATTTCTCTATTCCACCCAGCCTTCCAAAGAGGCAAAACTGCTGTGAGAAAGAACACATCTATTGATGGGTCACTAGTTTACTGTCAGCATTAGAGACGTAAAAAAAGGAATAGACAAGTGCTGTTACCAAATTAAAGCGTGGTCCCTGGGAACGTTGATGCCCATTAAAATGATAGATTGCATGGTGTATGCAAATGGAGCTTACACCCACAAAACAGTCTAATTGCATTCATTCTTTTAAGAAGTCCACAAATGTTGAATCTAGATTCTCAGGCGTATTGGCAGCAAGCTGCTAGACAGCAGATGACTAGCTTCAAACGAGTAGCGAGGGGGAGGGATGTAAAATCTTGACAAACAGTGAGAGCCAGTGTCCACATCATCTCTCGCCCCTGACAGGCTTCCCCATGCATGAATTCAAAGCTGGTAAAACCATGGCTGGATTCATTTTGATCTGACATTCATCACTGTACTGTGTCCACGATAAGATGTTTGGCAATTGGCCCATGACATCTGTTAGAGCCAGTGAAGAGAAACTGGGACCAAATTGGCCTTTCTGTCACACGTTATTGTTGGCTTTTGGCTTTGAGCACTATTCATTCTTATTAGAAAAGTCATGCTAATCAAAACTTTTCCTGAATGGAATTGAATTGTATGTCTAAATTAAAAAAGTTAATTTAAAAGCATGAATAAGCTACAATATATAAAGCTAATCATATTCATTTAAGATAATTTTTGCGGTTGCAATTTAAGGTGCCATTGCATCAGATTGTGTGATTCTATGCTGTTTCTTTAACCCGCGGAGGTTCTTTTGCAAATTGGAAAATTGAAAGGGACTGCAGATTCTATTCTCCGTTTATTTGTCTGAAGGAACTATAAAATAAACCTTGCAGCCTGTTGCCGGGGGGTAAATTAGTTTTGTGTACTAGTTTAAAACCATTACAGAAAACAGAAAACAACATGGTAATGCAATATTAATGATATATGAGATGCAGGCTAGACGCATGTATTAAGAGTAATGGCCTCTTTGATATTTACCACTGTCACAGAAAAGAAAAACCTCCCTGCTCCTTTGTATTCTCTTAATACTAAGTTATATGCAACCATGCAGTGATTTTGTTAATACCAGTGCCCGAACCTGCTTAGATTTCAAGCCTCACAGCTGAATTATAGAATTACAGATACTGCTTGCAGCATTTCTCAACCATGGTGGCATGTGTGTGGAAGGCGTTAGGCAGATGGGATGTGTCTGATATCTCTCACTCAACATAATGAGACCAGAATGCGCTTCACCAATCTCAGGGCCCGTCTGATGGCAAGAGACACAGTGCCCACTCATACGGGAGGGATCCATCCTCTCTTCAAAGATAATGAGATGACAATGTATTCAACTATCATTAGATAGAGACAGGATTTAGGGGGGAGAAATGGGTGAGAAACATTCTACAGCACTTGTCTGCAGCCTTTGATCAGACGAGAAAAGCAACTGTCATTCTTTGTATTAGTGCTGGACTCAAGAAAGCGCAGCCAACTCACCGCCAGTGTCACTGAAAGGCCATAGTTTGTACTATATTTCCTCAAGCAGGGGATTTCTCAGGCACATCTGGATTATTAACCGAACAGAAACACACATCTCTGGTTACAGTGCTGCCCATGTGATATGTTAAAATATTTGCCTCTTTCTGAATTCATTCGCTTGAAAAAATGTATCACAGTGTAACTTAGATTTGCCGTCACCTGGGAAGAGAAGACACAACATTTTGCCAGACATGGCACTCCAATGCAACATGTCAAAAGTGCCATGTTAACAGGCTTATTTAAGCAGGCTTGACGAGACAATCTTATTCTAAGTTGACAGTTTGTTGTGGCACTTGGATCCATCTTGTCTTTTGTCCCCATGGTGGAGACGATCCCTCGCATGCTGTTTTTTTTATTCTCAGTCTTTCTTAGAACACTGTGTTTTGACAAATAAACCATCCAAATCTTTTTTTGTCAGACATTCTTCAGTGAGCATTAGGCCAACTGATCTGCACTGAAGTTCTGAGACAGTATTTTGACAGCAGACAATTATGCAGCGTTATCATTTATCTGGCAGAAGAAAATGTGTTGGGTGCAATCCAAATATCTGTAACATGTTATCTTTGCAATGCAATGTTTTGTTATTTATAAAAACTTGTTATCTTTATATATATAGGAATATGTATAAGAAGAAAGCAATCTGGTAAACATATGATGTGTCTTCTTGGTACAATGTTTGCTATCCTCACACTCTGCTGTTGCCGCGTTCTCTCATCGCTTTCCATCTCTGTTAACTGTCAGGCACACAAAAGAGAATAAAATACAAGGCAGAGCTGCACTCTTACTCCTGAAATAATATCCCCCTAAAACGGCAAGGAGCTGAGCTTAAAAATAGAACAATCTGTCTACATTTGTCACACAATTATGTGAGATTGATCAAACTTTTGTGATGCCAAAATCCCTTTAAAACCTGACAAATCACCTCTCAAGTCGGGATTCATCTTGCTTGTATAGTCTCCGTGCTTCCCTTAAAACTCAGCATGATGCTCATTTGAAAGTAAGAGGAGACGCCTTAACATCCAATTTCCCAACATTTCATCATCATGTCTAATTATGCAGGGTTATTAGCTCAAGTATTTGTCCTTGGCATTCTTAATGCCGGTTGACATTTATTATGAACAGTGATGGTATTGGAGAGCTTTGATTTGCCGTTTGCGGTGGTAAGTGTGGTTTGGTGTGTTCTGTGCAGTGCAACAGCACCCTCTCTTGATAATGTGTGATATTATTACATCACCATCAAGGAGCATACAGTATGAGTGTGTCTTCAAACTGCTAAAATGAACTAAGCGAAACTGTCCCTTAGATCATCGATCATGGATGGATGCATATATCAATACTTTGTTTGCATTAGTTTTTAGTACCTTAAATAGTAGTTAACAATCTAAACTTGTGCTGGGACCTTCACGCTTAAAAGCTCTCATCTGGTTCCAACTTTCTGTATTATTTTGTTCTAAACTGAATACACAAAACCACATTTCATTTCCAGTTTTTGTCTCCATCTCTTCCTTTGTAATAATATTGAGGGGGCCTTATTTAAGGAAAGTAGTTTATATTCAAGTTCATTCAACATGAAAACATGGAATCATCATAAAATGTGGCCTTGTTACCTGATGTTGTATCTTCACTTATCTTTGGATAATGCCTGCTTTCGGTTGTGAATGTACACTTTGCAGGGAAGGATGAACTAATTGGGCTGTGTTGAGATGGCATACTTGGATAAAAGTGCAGCGATCAAATTGAAGATGACTGAAATGTACAATAAATGGACATACGTATTAATAAGCCTGCATGTTGAATTCTTATGAAGAAATTCAAAGAGAAACTTGGAAACTTTTATAAATCAATATGTTTTATTTAATCATTTGAAATACTAAAGTGTTTAGGTAATAATATGTTAAAGATAGACATGGTTTTGATATCAAACTTCAGCCAGCTCTAGATCAGTACAGCACCACCTTTCTTCTAAATGTAAATAGAAATTCCTGCAAAACATTAAGCAAAAGTCAATCAACGCGAGTCAAAGCAGCAAAAAGCTAATTCTTACTACAGCCCTTATTGCCAGAAACATACTTGAAAAACATGTTGACTTTGGGAGAGTGTCATACTCTCACCACATTTTAAACTGCAGTCGCTAACTATTGGGTAGCAACTTGACCGGAGTCTGCAAAGCAGTTTAGAATAACATATGTAGGATTTAGCAATAGTGAGAGACCTCCCAAGAAAATAATATAAGGTTACAAATGTGAAAAAATGTTATCCATTGCAGGGACAAATTGAATAAAGCTATTTTCATCACTGTTGGCTCGTGTTACTACAGCCATTATATTATGCTGAATTAATTAGACAGAGATATATGGAGATACATATTCTACATGGTAGGGCTTTCGGTTATATTATACCTTCCAGAGGTGAACTAAGGAGAAAGCTATTATCCTTTATTGATCTCCATTACAGGATCTGACAGGAGATGCAGATAAACACAAATAGGAAGTTAGAGGAGATTTATCTTCACATCAAAATAAATAAAAGATAAAGGAGTGTTGTATTTGGTGTATACCGAGAAGAACTGTGGACATATAAGCCCAAATTGTGTCTGCAAAAACAATCTTACCAAACAAGTGAGAGGACGGTGAGGCAGAGTGAACTATTTAGATGGTAAACAATGAAATAAATCAAAGGCAAACAATAGCAGTTGGTCCTCAGTCTGTCGAGAGGCACCTCAAACATGCTTGCATGATTTAAAAAGTGGGTGCTGCAATGAGAAAAACACTGAGGTTAATGCCGACATCAAAGTAGCTTCCAAGTCTGTTTAGTCAAGGAATCGGTTTAGTTTACTTAAAGCAGATCAAGGGACATTTAAATATCCCAGCCTAGGCACCTCATTCAGCTCTACACAAGGATCTGACTTGCAGAGAAGACTGAAGAAAGTTTATTTATAGGTTTGCATGCTGTACAAAATTATGATAAAAACTAACATTCGGCCCCAAACACAGGTACAAAGTGTTCTTATTGTGATAAAGTTATTATTGTTGTTACTTTTATGAATAGAACAATAAACTATGGACCTAAATATGCAAAGACATACAAGTAAAATCTTGTTTCTGAGTAATGCACATAAGACTCAGATAGCTGGTTTAGTTGCAACTGCTGTCACTTAGACAATCTGCTTTTTCTTCTAAATGAATCCAATGGGTATGTTATAAATTATAAGATCATCCACATGACCGCAAAGGCATCATATCCTTAAAAATGCAGAACAGACAAGGATCTTGATATATAATATTGTATAAATCAAGTCAAACATTCGCTCAGCCAGCATGCCCAGAAATAAAAAAGAATAATAACAATAATAATCACATTGGTGGTCAGCAGAGTGGTTTAGGCATGATTCTAACAACACACATGTGGTTTCAGAAAGTTCACAAAAATCTGTACAGCAGTGTGAAATATCAATATGATATATTTTCTGTAATTTACAATTTTGTAAACTTTTCTTTAAAGTGTAACAAGACCTCTAAGACAAGCAAATTACTTTGGTGTTCTGCAGCTACAGTCTCAATAAAAAAGAAAATGTTCAGTTATATATTTTAGCAAAAAGCTTGATTTCATTCCTGTTCTTTAAACCAGTCTGGACAAACTCATCACAGTGGTCTTCTTTGCTAAAGAGTAAGAATCTGTACAGACCACTCACTAAGGAAATACACAGGTGCTTGGTTACATGTATGTATCATGACAACTTTCATTTGAGTGGCCATAAAGTGAAATATAAAGCCCAAAATATATTGTATGTGATGGCACTGATAAGAAAAGTCTCTGTATAGTTGGCTAATTTTCTCAAAATGTCACTTCTAAATTAAATGTAATGAACATACACAGAACATTTCAGAAAACTAACAAAACAGTACAACAAAGGCTTGGCACTTGCTACAGCTTAGCCAAGTCTGAAAATTCTTGATCGGTTGAGAATGTGGAGAATGTGCATTGCATTCCAGTTTCTGAATAAGTCCTCCCCAGTGGGAAGGCATGTCCACTAATGATAGGAACAATGGTTTATGGGCAAGGCTCTGTCTGTGTTTCCCTCTGAAAATGTTGAAAGCCGAGTTAAAAAGAAAAAACCATTACTCTCGAAGGATGTGTCCTTGATCCGCTGTTTTGTTTGTCCACTCTTCTTCGCCACTTTCTCATTTGTTTCCCATGATGTCGTGAGACAAAACGCTCAAGGCAATTTCACCACCACCACGCAGGCGCCTGCCCTGCCAATGTTGAGAGGGACCTCCTACAGGACGACAGAGAGGTTAACATGCAGCCTCCCATCTGAAGCCGTCTTCAAAAAGAATCCCAGATACTTCATGCCGATAAGAGGGTTACAGAGGCAAGAGTGGGAACACAAAGCAAGCTAAGGAATATTGATAGGATTCAACAACTTCATTTATTTTCCCAAAGGCTGTATGCTATATAAATCACATGCATTAGGCCTACTATTATTATTATGTTAGCTGGGACACTGATGTTACAGTATTAGCAACCATTTCTGCCAAAAACAATCGGCAATTCCTTTAAAAAGTTAAACCATTTTAAAAGTTAAAAATCCCCAATTTTTCTATTAAATATGATACAATGTCAATATCATATTTAAACTGTGCTATGTAACAGCATGATGATTTTGGGATTACCTCTGTCCACTCATTGTTCTGTGCATCATAGGACTCGACAGTGTTCAGATATGACTGGCCGTCGTACCCCCCCACAGCATAGAGCCGGTCCCCCAGCAGGCAAACACCCACTGCGTCCCGGGGGACACTGAGGGACGACACAGTGGTCCATGTGTCCGTCTTTGGGTCATACCTGTAATTGCAATATTTTACTTGTTTTTGCATTATGATTGAGATGATGATAAGGATGTTATCTTAACATGTTGCTGTCTCTTTTGTCCTGTGTTTTGACGGTGTCTAAATTATGTTTTATGTTTTCCGTACATCAAAAAGCCCTAAAGGTTATTCAAAGTTTAAATATATGGTCTTAAAGATTCATCGTATCAGCATTAATCTCAAGAGGAACCAATTTAAACATCCTTATATTCCCACTCTTTAATCACAGATGTCTGAATGATCACTGGCGGCAACTCTTTTTTAGCACAAATAGAGAGCCAGATTGCTTACTTAAAAGCAAAAATGGTCTCTTGGACAGATGCTGGTGGCTGCTGGGTCCTCAGAGAGATTCTCTTTACCTTGCTGTTGAGGGAAAGTATGATACTTTATATGATTCCTCTTCAATAACTTGTTGGTAATGAAGTCATTTATAAAACAGTTTTAAGCGAACAAATTCAACTAATGATATGACAGAAGAAATGTATCTGTAATTAGGACATTTTTCAATAGAAACACCAAATGCAACAACAACGCCAAAACACTGTCCGATGTAATAATATGTAACAGCGACTCAAGGCACCATTAAACTAAAAATTATTCAATATTATATATCTCTGATTTGTTTTGCTAACTAAAATATTTGCATTTAAAAGTGAGTGTTAGGGTTAGGGTAAAGTGTTTAACACTGATCTTGGAGACAGTCAGACATTAAAGCTGTAGTGGGGGGACTTTTAGATAAATTAACATTTGTTACAATTAAGACCTTGCTTAACACATTCACACAATGCTTATGCAGCCTGTTGCCGGGAGGGAAAGCTCTCTGTATAATTCGATACAACGAAGGAATTATGGTGTCTGGTGTCTGTGGCGACTTTCCCATGCTGGAGCACAAATGCCTGCAGGTGAGATATCTGCATCTCCTCCAACCCCAGGAGCACTCTCACTAAATCTTACTTTGTATTGTTATTATTTTTATCCTTCCTCTGAACTCAGCTTTTTTCTATCTAGAGATAGCTGCTTCTCTGTTGCTCTGGTCTCTTTTTTGTGGTGATACCTCTCACTGCCAGAGGGCGGTGAAAAAAACGTCCATTGGTCCAGCTTTATCCTAAGGGGCTAATCTAAAAATCTCAAGACAAAATATCCCCAATGCTTCCTGTGAGTAAAATCACTGTTTTAAAGATCAGATAAAAAGACACTGCTGAAGAGATATGTGTATACTTTAACCATGTGTTTTTTAAAGGAGTGAAGTTGAAGTAAATGATTGTATAACAGCATATAGTGCAAAATGAACAATTGTGTATTATCCTACAAAAAGTTTTTAAATGTATGTATATGTAGGGGTTTTCTCGTTTCTCCGCTTAAGACATAATGATGGATTATTTGATGTGAATTAAAAGGTTGCAGAAGCAGCGTATCTTATGCTTTGAATACACACATAATGGTAAGCAGACAAACATGAGGTCTAATAAAAAAAATGTAGTTGGATTCTTATAATTAAATAACGACTGGAGGTGCTCTACAGAGTCACATCCCATTCAGGTTCAGGAGGGTATTATGGCCAACAGATGGTGCCAGATACTATGTTATAAAACAATGTGTGGAAACTATAATCTGTTCAATTGAGTATTGTTGTAGTATAACACAGACGTGTCTTAAAATGCAGGAAAAGGGTGGGGATCAGGAACAGTTTGTCTCCCTTTTGTTCTACAGCCTGGTCCCCACTCCCCACCCATGACTGAATTCAACAGCAATCCAAAACCTGTTACAAAACATTTGTGTGTGTTTTCTCCAGAGAATAAGCATTCAAAGACCTTTCAACACAATCGGAGAGTCTGGAACAGTGGTTAGAAGCGGGGGCGTCGTGTCCGCCTACGGCATACAGGAAGTTGTTGTATGTTGCCACACCCACTCCTCCTCGCCTTTTGGCCATGGGAGCACACATACTCCACTTGTTGGTGTGCGGATCGAAGCACTCCATGGACCTCAGACACGAGCTGCCGTCTCGACCACCTACTGCAAACAATCTGAGCAATATAACAAAATGAGTTAAAAGTCCCTAACATCAGGCATGTACATAAAGTACTGGTCGATCTGACAGGAGTAGATCAGATGTTTTAAAAAGAAAAGCATTACAAAACAATGATAACATGACAGATTTTGTCAGAGGAGTTAGTAGTAAATGCCATTTTTCAAAGGCCCTTTCCTTGAGAGTGTTCTCTCCCAGAGAGATCACATCAATATTTTTAGTGCTTGTAGCTCACAGGCCCAACAGCAAGAAAGTAGAGGCTCGGGAAACAGCTTCCTTTTTGTCTATTTTTGACCTAGTTGCAGAAATAACTCAGCATCGACTTTTACACTGAATACTGGATGTAGCAGAGCAGCAGCCTCTTTTCTCCTTCGGCACAGAAACATATTTAAATTAGTCTGAGAGCCGGTCTTTTCTTTGCTTAATTTACTTTCAAATAATGTTGTCAGGCATTTAGTTCATTCAAATATACAAAGTGTTTTTATAGAGTCTAAATTACACTGTATGAATTACCTCAGAGATCCGAACAGCCCTCGCTGTGTGCTGCTGACTACTGCAGCCACGTTGTAGTTTATCTCACACAGACCACAAGGGTTGATTTTGCATTCAAGACGTGTAATGTTGTCAAACTACAACTGGACTAATGCTGCACAGCTTTTCCTGGACCAGTGCACTATAAGTTACATAACCATGCCTGTGGTTTTTGCATGATTCATTTCAAGTTACGTTTCTGCTGACCATTTCACAAGGCAATTTATTGTTCATGTTTATTTTACATTTCAAACAGTCCGCAAATCAACTTTCAGAATATTTTATTATCATCATAAAGATAATCTCTATTTAGGTTCCTCTCAAATTTACAATATTTGTTTCATGAAGATAACAGATGGCTTATATAAAACCAAATATAATGTTAATATCTACATTCTAACTCTATACACAATTTGCTTTCATATGTTACCATTGTTATGTGGAAGAGCAGAACTCAATGAATATAACCTGATGGAGTGAAGAGGACAGTGTGGGGGAGTCTTTTGTTCTTCAACACTGTAACATTCATCTTTTCTTCATTTAAAAGGAAAACTTTTATTAAAGCAGACCCTGCACCACTTCACTGTTGGTTGTGGCTTTACAGATGCCAGTGACCTCGATCGACCTCAGGATCCAATATATTTCAAAGACACAGAAATACGACAATATACTTATCCTCATAGTGTGAGGTTGCACATTTTAAGCATTACAATGACTGCAGGGCTGTACTTACTTTCCATTGAGTGCTGTGACTCCCATGGTGCTCCGTGGTGTCGACATGCTGGCCACGTAGTTCCACTGTCTGGCCTGCGGGTCCCAGCGCTCCACCGTATTGAGGTAGCTCCAGCCGTCGTGGCCTCCCACAGCATACATGGGGCCCTCTAGCACAGCTATACCTACACAAATAGAAACAAGAGATACAAATGACCAAAATACATTTTGATTTAGTAAAGAAGTAAAACAATCCTCTTGAACACTTATGATATCTATTAATATTGTTATATTTTGTGTATTAATATACTGTATGTATTTGTATAGGATGATCTAAATTAAATGGCATTACCAAACCAAACTCTTGTCTTCTTTCAACAGTTCTTAGAAAGAGCTGCGACAGACATTTCTCATTTTAGATTTGGGCAGAGTGAGTCATGGAGCTGACCGACTGCATTCAGAAAAACAGGAAGACTATAAAACTGCATGGTTCTTTCTCATTCCCAAGTCACAGAGGAAAGCGTTTTCACCCAGCAACATTGCACAGGATGTTTTACACAATGGATTTGTATATTACCACCCTTATTTCCTTTGGTGAGAGTTCAATTATTTTTGAAGGAACATAAGTGCAAGACCGCATTCAAGAAACCTCGAATGTCATAAATACAGTCAGACCAAAGCAATTGTTGTGGTTAAACTCCTTTTTATTGCCGACTAGTGGCTTTGGAATACAAATAAATACTTTTACTTGTCCTTACTGATAATGCATGCAGCATGAAATGGTTGGGCAGAGATGATGGTAGACAGAAAAGCTTAAATGTATTCAGACTGAAAATATGCATGTCATAGGCAAAGCAGCAAGAGACATTTGCTACGGAGAGGATCAAAGACAACAGAGGTAATCTGTACAGTGTGATCTTCTGGGCTGGCTGATACGTCCGACCACAGTGGGTGAGCGGGATGAACTCTTTGACAAGATCTTCCTGTTCTGTTACCAAGACCTGTTTCAACTGTGAATCAAAATGCTTCTGATATGAGATGTATTGGGCAGGAAAGGGTAAAGAGGAGCAGAGCCAGCACAGCATGCCCAGCTTTGATAAGTGAATGTGAAGATATCAAAGGTCTGCGTATCTCAAAAAGAAATGTATGATTATTTTCTACAGCACGCCTGCTGTGACCCTCCTGAGCATGCATCCTGCAGTTGTTGGTTTTTCCTACCACCAGGTTGCCTGACCAAGCTTATACATCATAAAAAAACCTAATAACAAAGTCAAAATACATTCGGCTTGAGTATGACAAAAACGAACACACAATAAATAAATGGAAGTGAGAAAAACATTGAAAAATTGAGGACTTGGAAATCGTTTTCTTAATACCACATGGTGCTATGGTGGAGTTGTTCATCAATACATTTGATTAAAACATTGATATGAGAAGACTAACCAATATTTAGTTGCAGCTCTACTGACATACTGTATTTGCCATTAGAGTGTCCAATTGTTGTTGTACTTTTTAAAATGGTTGATGAGTGTATTTTGGAATGGCAAAGTAATTTTGTTATGTCTTTAATCAATAGATTATGAAAGAATGTGCCCTTTTCTTTTTCAAGATCACCTAATGAGTGGTGCAGTGTTAAGTCCTAAAACCCGGAAGTGAGTTAGCATTCGACCACTACCGGTTCCATCGTCTCAGAGTCAATGGGATTTCTCCATAGGATTTTGGAAAATAGCTGGAAATAAGGTCTGTGGTTGACACAAATTTAAGAGACATTAAATACATCAGCAGTGACCCCACTGGTGATTTTTGAAGAGTTTACGTGTCTGAAAAACGATGGTTGTTAACAAGTGGCTGAATAGGACTACAGAAGTTGTCGAGGACGTTGTACGTCATTACGCCAAACACATAAACACTCCCGCTAAGTTTGTTTGCCCCTCTTCTGCTTGAAAGCAAGTACCTGCGCTCTTGCAAACTGTTAAAACAAACGCTTCAACTTCTACAATTTTGAATCAGTATTTTTAAATATCGATCTTAAGTTGGCGTGACGTTGAAGTCGTGTGACCCTGCTGTAGTTCGTTTATAGCATAACGTTAGCATTTTGCTTCTGGCCATTAGATTTATGATTAGAAAATTATAAAAGTAGGGTAGACATGTGGAGATTATCCGGCTGAACAAAACGTGCATTTATCAAACAGGTTAGTTTCCACAGACCTTATTTCGAGCTATTTTCCAAAATCCTATGGAGAAATCCCATTGCTTTTTTGTCAAGGGAACCCATGCGCAGCTTACTTCTGGGTACATTTTTCATCCCTGCACCACTCTATACTCTATCGATAGTAGAGCATATAATTATCGAGCTATTACGACATATGTCTATTACTGTTAAATGAAGTAATTTGAGCTACATTTATCTCATTGGACACACTTACCAAGTCCATGTCTGTGTGTTGACATCGGTGGCATGGTGGACCACATTTTATTGATAGGATTGTAGCACTCCACCATGTTGGACGTCTTGAGTCCATCCCTCCCTCCGACCACGTACAGCTTGTTGTCTATTACTGCTACACCAAACTGCAGCCGGCGTCCGTTCATTACTCCAACTTGGACCCAAGTGTTAGTCCGCAGGTCATACTTCTCTATGGTGGTGGAGCCTAAAACCACAGCAAGTAATACAATTAAGTCAAATACAATATTGCGTATTGATACCTTGAGCATACGGGCCATGTACCTTTGGTAGAATCCATCCCTCCTACAGCGTAAAGTGCGCCCACAGTGGACTTCCTAGGTTTGGTTCTTGGGCTCTGAAACATCGGACGTCTCTCAGGCAGGAGATGGTACTTCATGGCCTCCATCAGAAGCTTTTGGCATTCCAGATCATCAGAGAACATCTTGTTGTTTTCCAGATCTGCAAGGAGCTACAATTCAAGAAATCACATCAATAGGCTACATTCTCAAAAATGGAAAAAAGGAATAAAGTACTTTTTGAACAATAAAGCATGAAAACATGTCACAGTAGATTCACAATAAACAATTATGAAACCTGAAAATGTGTATAATAGGGTTTCTTTAAACATCTAACCTCTATTTACTATTGAACCCACACAGTAGATTGTAGCTTTTGCTTTGACAAGAGAACACTTTTTTATTTGGTTTTATTTAATGTTTCAACCCTCATATCATGTTTTTTATAAAACTATGGATCTTGATATGCCTGCAAGTTATGTGGAACTACGCGGCTCATCTTTTCAGTTTCTACAGTAACGGTTATGAAAATCACATTGATTATTTCTGATGTTTATTTGCCTCACAACCGACAAAATCTCCCAAGACAATTTATGAGATAACTTCTGTGCTGGATAATATTTACCACTTATTTGTGTTATTCATAAAAATAATTCACTTTATAGTTGTGTTGAGAATAATGTTGAGGGTTATGTTTTTATTTCACCAATATAAAGTGAGAGTGAAAAACATGTGCATAATTAGTCTTGGAAGTCTGTCAGTGAAAATAAAGCAGCAATAATTTAAAAAAGGAGATGTTTTCATATTTCAGATCTGGAAAATATTGCTTATCTGGGTTGGATGGTATGTAAATTGGTCAGACATGACACAGTTGTAAATGCTTCTTATCTGAAATACAGCTGTCATAAAACTTGAGTTGCTGTGCTTGAAACCATAATCAATCAAACATAAGCAAGCAATTTAAAGTCTGGTAATGGATATCAAAAATTATGTTTCGCTGTCATACTGTCAGTTTGATTTATCATTGAGAGTAGAATTGTTTTTGTATAGCCACTAAACAAAATGATTATTGACAATACGGTAGTTCACGGCCTTACAGTGGTCAATTGGATGTGAACTGGGTGGTTATCTTTCAGTTAATGTATGTGACTTATAGCTGAAACAAGTAGTCAATTCATCATTTAGTAGATTGACTTTCAAACTAAAATGCAATTTTGTATTGCCTGGTTCCAACATTATAAATGTGCAATGATAGTAAACTGAATATCTTTGGATTTTGAACATTTGAATATGTCATGCTTTATTTAACATTGGTAGGGGCCTTTTTTCCTATAGACAAATCATACATTTTCCTAGACACCACCTCTATCCCTTTCCATGTTATCTCACCTGTGGAGGAAGAAGAGGCAGACGGATGAAGGCGAGCAGCATACCGAGGTCTTTTTGTCGCTGCTGGACGTCATACCGCACCCACATCATCAAAGCCTGAAAGATGGTCTCCTCATCGGGGACGTTGATGTCATCGCTGGAAAGCAGCTTAACAATCTCAGCCGTGGGGAGCAGCAGAAACTCCTGGTTCTGAATGACCTCCAGGAAGTGTTCCTGGTACACAGAGGAGACGTGTAGGAGGCAGATAATAATCAGTCATTAGCCAGGGAGTATGCTCGGTGCAGTGTATGCGTGTGTGTGTGTGTGTGTGTGTGTGTGTGTGTGTGTGTGTGTGTGTGTGTGTGTGTGTGTGTGTGTGTGTGTGTGTGTGTGTGTGTGTGTGTGTGTGTGTGTGTGTGTGTGTGTGTGTGTGTGTGTGTGTGTGTGTGTGTGTGTGTGTGTGTGTGTGTGTGCGTGTGTGCGTGCGTGCGGGTGTGAGGACCAAATGGAACAAGAACAGAGACAATAAGTAAAAATAATGCAAATAGATTGAGAGAGCTTATTTAGCTGTAAAGATAAATAGATTAATTGTCAACCATTAAATGAATGGCAAAATATTCTAATATTTGATTCCTCAGTTTGAATATTTTTTTACAGATAAAAAAGCTATTATTTTCTAGTTTTGTTATTACTTAACGACAGTAAGATATCTAAATTACACAAGTAATTTAAGGACCCTATCTTCGTGCTTAGCAAACACTGAATAACACTGACCAAATCATTAATCTCTTAATGGAGAAAATGATTGTCAGATGAATTGACAAAGATAATAATCGTTGGTTGCAGCCCCACAGATTACATTGATGAAATACACTCTTACACATTTTTACACTCAGCTGGCTCACTATATAAAAGAATCAACATAGCAGCGGGCTTCAAATCAATCTGGCATAAAACACCTCCAGAAAAAGCCTCTTTATAAGCTAACACAACATTTGTGCTGCTTATTGTAGATGAAACCATTAAGCCTTTTGATGAGAAACAAAAAGGCACACAGACAGTGTCCAGATTTAAGTTTTGTAGAAGCTGCACGGTTTCTATTGTCTGCCTTAAGATTGATCTTCCATTTACTGGCCAATAGCCCAGGCGACATTACAACACTGCATGGCTACCTCTTCAAGGACATTGTCTCACAGCAGCTCCATTAAAATGATGCTATATAAAACACCCTCCTGCTTCTGCTGCATATGTTATATCCCACATTAAAACAGATGAAAGACATACAGAGCAATCCGTGCCATAATCACGCAGTGATTTCCCTCTTTTAACGAGGCAGCTAAGCATTAAATATTAAGCCGCCTGAATAACTTAGACTGGATGCTCAACAATTACGAAAAAACATGGACGCTATTGATCATCAACTTGCAACAAATTACAGCAATCTATTATGAGAGTAGGTTTTAAGAGCTTAACAGAAACAGCCCTAATGAAATGAGGGACATCTATTGATCTGTTGTGGCAAGAAGGACGGAGAAATGCCATCCAACTCTTTGACGTTACTTCAGGCCAATTATTTGTGATTACCACTGAACAGCTGACAACCAAATTGAAAGCTCAACAGAGTGTTTCATAAACATTTAAAAGCATGTGTTTTCAGATGCTGGCAAACTCATTGGTGGTAAACTGCTTGGAAAACAAGATCAGCGGGATAGGAAACTAATTGATTTAACGACTGCAAATGAGTAATTCTGTAATAACAGTGTTTTCTGAGGAGGAACGCTGATGTTAAGGGGAGTGAGGCAGCATAATTACTTCTCAAGAACATTTTGATTACCAGACAATTTGCAAGGCCTGGCAGAGTCAGACTGCTATATTCTAATATTTGTCTTAATTGAGATTCATTTTATAACATCCGATTTCTGTGGTATTTATTGTGACATGTAACATAAACATGCTTTATTGCTAAAAGAAAATACTTTCATCCCAAAAATAAAACAATACAGTCTTATCTACTGCAATATAAAAATGGCCACTATTTCATAAAGGAAAGGATGTCTGAGGCGGATCTCAACTGTGTCTAACCGTGAAAAACAAGCTTATCCAAACAAAACTTGCTCTACTCACAACCCGGAGAACGGACTTCCAGGAAGCCCACAGCTCTCGCTGCTCATTACACAAGTGATTGAACAGGAAGTTGGCCCTCTTGTGCAGTTTGATGATTAGATTAACCTCCTGGTCCTGGATGGGGGCTATGTAAACAGACTGAGCAGATGTCCTCTAGGAGATAACGCCTGCCTCATGCTGTCACTTCTGCATGGCCAGCAAGACGTTATCTGACAAATGTGTGCATGAATCTTAATCCAATGCAAATACTCTTTGCAGGCATATATATCAAAATTGCAATTTCTTAGGTCTGGCAGTGCACTAATCAATGTGAAGCGTAGTGGTATCTGGTACTGACAGCCATGCTGCTTCCCTGATGGCTTCCTCAGGATTGTAGCTGACATCCTCGTGGATTCATCTTCTTATTACAGACACATGCATTTCCTAACATTCGGTCTATATGCTGTAAAATGTATTATCTCTTCGATTTACACACGGCATCTATAGCATGTCTGTCCGTCCTGGGAGAGGGATCCCTCCTCTGTTGCTCTCCCTGAGGTTTCTCCCATTTTTTCCCCTCAAACTGTGGTTTTTCTCTGGAAGTTTTTCCTTGTACGATGTGAGGGTCTAAGGAGAGGGTGTCGTTTTTCTCATACTGATATTCTGAACAATCTGTGTTGTTGTATTTGCTGTAAAGTGTCTCTACTGTAGGCTAATTTGATTATATGTACAGCACTTTGGCTCGACCAAAAATCGTTTATAAATGTGCTATATAAATAAAACTTGATTTGATTTAATTGATTTGATAACCAAATTAGATAAAGTGAAAGCATGAACATTTTCAATTTCTATTCAAATGTGGACGTCCTCCGTTTCTCTACTCAAATTATAATAAATAAATCACCCAGAAACAAATATGTCATTATTTTACAGGTTGACATGTTTTAAATAACATTAAATAACATGACATGTTATTTGACTTAGCTAGCCTAGCTATGGTCACAATAATTCACTGTGTTATGTACATTATACCAAAACCTGACGTCATTGACAAAATAATGCTTATCACACAGGCTACTATACATTTAAATTAGAAACAAATATGAAATTGAATCCTCAGCTTCTTACATTATTTTAATAAGAGTTCATTTTGATTCACACAATGGTGATTGTCTGTCCTGTGAAAGTGGATATACCGTTGATTAAACTACATGTTTAGATAATCTTTTTAATGTTAAAGCTTCCATTGCCGCAGCTATTGTGTAGTAATGCAAAACATAACCACTTTCAGGGTGCAAACTGTAGTTACAAAATAAATAATTCAGCCCACCCAGCCATATACTGTAAATATGTTCTAGTTATACTCGCTCTTTTACCGTGGTGTAGTTGTGAGCCACATTGAGCAGGTCCACGCAGCCCTGGGCGTCTGCAAAGGAGCGTATTCCCAGGCAATTGGAGGGATGAAGCTGTTTCATCAGGAAGTTACAGCAAACCTGGATGACTTGTGAAAGCTGGAGGAGGCAAGCTGCCGCCAATAAACTCTCAATGGTCTCCTCTTTCAGCTCAAGGACACCTGCAATGTCAGGTCACAAAGAATGTATTTTTATGTCATGACGGGTGGTAGCCGTAAGGACAAACACATTGTGGAGATAATTATTAACATCTCATACTGGATCAACAACATTGGGTTATTTTACTCTATTATAGAATAAAGAAAATGGGGGTTTGGATATTCCCAACAACAGACTTATCAAAGGGGATTTGTCTAGTAAACAAAACAACACTGTTGGATTGCTGCAGTCAATAAGCCCAGTGGTGAATTACCTTATTGATCCATTGTAATCATGCTGGATTTCAGAAGTCTCATAACTACTTACAAGAGCTAGTGAACGTCTTTACGAGCACTCACCGGTATAGGCGAAATGAACCAGGGACCTGAGGGCTTCTGGATCGACTCCCTCCATCTTGATCTCCTCCTGCTTTGCCTCTCTCACGTCGCTGGTGAACATAGCAGCAAAGTAGTCCGACACAGCACTCAGCACCAGTCTGCCATAAATGAAACTCAGTGAATTATTGCTCTTGTGTACTGTACATTAGTTGGCCTGACTATATACCGTAAGTGAGATCTGAATACAGAATTGTTTAAAGGGTAAGTGAATCAATCATTGTGTTTCCTCAAAAAAGGGCATATCTTTCCAGTATATTCGGCTACAATGTTCTGTTTATTTTCATGTATAACTGTTTCTTAACTTGATTTATTCTGCTTCTGTGCTTGCAGCATTTTTGGTATTGTCCCCCCCCCCACATTCAACTTGTTCAGTGTATAATGAATTAAGTTATCTCATTGACTTAATGTTGCTAATAGTTACTCTGCTCCAACTCCTAATTATGTTTTCTCATTTGCCTAGCTCATACAACACAATGGTTGATCATGAAGAGAAGGAGAGATCACACTGCGATAAGCGGAAAGGGCAGTCCAGCAATCGACATCTACATTTCAATATTTGTGGTTCATCCTGTATTATTTTTTCAACGAGGTCAGTCACTTATAATTCCTCTCTGTGGAGTATTCTGGTTTCTGTTTTATAAATCTGTCTTGATGAACTAACAAAATGTGCCGGTAGAAAGACGTACACAAAAAGATGCACTCAGTGAACGTGATGCCTCTCTGCATTCGGGGGATGTCATGCGATATGTTCAATTCTGCCAGCCGAGGGCTTGATGCATCAATATTGACATACTCATGTATTGAATCACACTGCTCCTCCACTGCACAATTGTAACGTGGAAATGAGGAAGTGCAGTGGTGTAATTAGATTAAAGCAGTGTGCATGATTTAGATGCCAACCAGTGAGCATAGAGTATGCATATCTTTCCTGTCACTTAAACATCTGAAGAATCTTGCTCTTGCATTTGAAAGATTATTCGATTATTCCTGAGATGAATCGGGACTGACATAATATATTTTAACATACGAAATGTGGTCCAGACCAAATCCTGGGCGTTCGCATCTGTAACCTAATGAAGTGAATTCAGATGAGCTTCTGTATCTCTTAACTAAACCGATGCAGTGTAATTAATGAAATCAAAGAGGACTGAAGCGCAAACACCAACCTGTGAGCGGGTATCTTATGATCCCCCGCTATCAAGAGAACATCACACAGCTGCTTGTGCTGGAGGTAGGTTTCCATCTTACGGAAAGTCTGTTCTGCATGATTTGTGGCCTGGAAAAACTCATCCGAGGAGTTGGTGTTCATTTTGGAGAAGGTGCTCAGGGCCAACCTGTGGAAGAGAAGAGAGATGGTTTAAGGCTAAAACAATGCACCTAAAGCATGAATATTTACTTAAATTGCTTAAAAGGTTTTGTTGCAATGAGCTTTCCTCTTATTTTTTATTTTGGAAATAGACATATGTAAGAATTAGTCGTCAGCATGACTTCATGCGGACAAAAACAAAGAGAAAAGATCGGACACTTTAGGTGAAATAACAAAGACATTTAATTTAGGAGGACTAATTCATTGAACCAACTTTTGTTTCCTCTCCCAGTCCCCTATCATAAATATAACATTAATTACAAAAATTAAATAAAAAATCTGTACGAAGCAAGATAAGCAACATATTATTGAGGACACAAAAAGGCCTAGTCAAACACATCACACTCTACTCCCTGAGGTGTATCTGCAGCTTTCTTTAAGCTGAAATTAAAACTGTTATGGACACAACTCCACACATAAGTCGATAACTGAGCACTGCAGTCCAATGGGACAAGCGAGCTTCCCAATCTATGCAACAGCTTTCCAGACAGAAAGTCACTGTGTCTGTAATGTGTGTATGCCTTTGTGTCTGTTCCTGTGTGCATCTATATATCTGTGTGTGTACGTCGGTTTTCCAAAGACAGGGACTTAACAAGTGAACAAGCCTGTTTCTTACAGCATTTCATTGAGGCTGAGTCCCTGTCCCTACAGGCTGCTAGATTACATGTGGCTCTACAGGCACCCAAGTAATCCCTCAGACACGTGGCAAATAATGCAGCCCAGACACTTTGGTGTCCTTCACAGAGCAAGTCCACTCATTGACATTTAGGGTTGTTTGTTACGCTACATAAGCAGACCCAAGCTGCCTCTCCCGGGGGAATTTACTGTCATCTCACAGTCCTGCGGCTATTTAAAGACTGATTTTGCTCAAGGAAAAAAAAACTCACTGCTATTTAAGTCAACACTTAATATCCCCGCCCATTACCACTTATGCACCAACATGAGAGCTGCATAAACTAGCAAAGTTACAGATTTGTCAATAGAATGAGCGATAGAATTACTAACAAAGAACTGCTAACAGAGCACTTATATACTAATAAAGGACTGGCTTATCTATAGCCAGTTGAGTAGCACTTGAAAAGTTTGGCTCTATGAAACCTGATGTACTTATATGATTCTGTTTTCTTCAAGGTTGTGTCTTCCTGGTCAAATGCACTTATTGTAAGTCGCTTTGGATAAAAGCGTCAGCTAAATGCAATGTAATGTAATGTAATGTAAAATGAAATGAAAACCCTGTCATGCTTGGCTGCACAATATATTGGCACATACAAAGACTGATAACACAGGAGGGGTTTAAGGGAGTGATGGCCCTTATAGATATCCTGATTAAGACACTATTATAAAGTTTTTAGCCTGGTGTGCGATTTCTCCTCTTTGATTACCAAAAGCAACATTTTCCCTTGGGGATTTGTTTATACTGCCCCCCGGTCACTAAAGAATCCTATAGTCTAACCTTTATTGGGAGACTTTATGCTAAATGCAAGAGTAATTTATTGTTCTGTCACGATAATTCCCCACTGACTCTGGAGTCTTGGAGAGGAACACCAAACAAGACTGAATAAGCAATGGGGCCGTAAAACTGAGATGCATTGCCTTTGTATTGGCTCCAAGGCATGAGGTAAGGATTTTTCATGCCTACCAATCTCTCCGACACTAATTGCTTTGGTATCACATTCTAGGGAGCAGTACATTTCTCTGAGGGATATATTTCACTTTCAGTAGAGGGTTGGATCATCAGAGGTATAGCCCAATTTTATTAAGGCACTAAAGCCACAGAACACCTTACTCCAGAGAAACTGCTGTAGGTACATTGCTGTACATCACATAATACTGAGCAATTCACAGAGTCACACACCCTAACAGGGCCTGTAGATTTATGTTGTTATCTACAAACGTTCAATGTGCAAACTTGCATTTGTAGAACAGTATAGAACAATAGTCAAATTGCCTATATGTATATAGAGGGCTTCATCCCTCCTCACCCTACAGTACATGTGACGTTTTCTTCCTTGACTGAACACATATCACCTGAAGTCTTGTCATTATCTCCTCACACCTTCCTGAAGTTATCACACCACAATGTGTCTAATTGGATCTGAGAAAAACATATTCATTTAAAAAACCTGAAAAGCTTTTCAGGTGAAGATACAACACTCATTACAAATAATATATGAGTTATACAGCATATTAAATATCATGTTTGTGTTCCTATAATCATTCTGAATTCTCGATGGGTCGAAACGGTCATCCTAGTTGAAAAGTCGGACAATTCCTGATGCGCTTTGGTTAGCGAGGATTAGCCTGTACCTGTAGCTGTAAAGGTTATGAGTTAGACATGTTGCTGAAAATCTTAGTCTTATTCCAACTAATGTCAATTCCATCCCTTTACAAGAGGGAAAGTCGTGCCTGCCTGGGCCAAATGGGAAATGTCTCTTTCAAAATGGATTATAACAGCCATTTGCCCCTAAAGGCTGCTGAGTAGCTTGGGTTCGGTTGAGAATCTAACAACTCCAACAAAGCCTCATGCAGCATGTGCCAAGTCTATATATTCCATGAGATCTCTATATGCCTGAAAGTCTGTATTACTGTCATTCGGCTTTGTGTAGAGAGAAATATATACACTGACTGTAATAGCTTGATCCCGGCAGTAAGGCTGAGATGATAACTCTGTACAGGAATAGATTTTTCTCTCTGCACTTTACTATCTCACTGAGGCTTCGCAACAGACTTCCTTCTTCTCATTCTATTGTAATACCGGACATGCTTAATATTGATAATGATGGAGGAAATGAAGCAGCATATGGGATCCACGTCTTTTGAAATCTGCTCTGAATGTGGCCTCTGGGCTCTTTATGTGAGAGACTACAGTGGAAAATTGACACTGCTATTAACAGAAATTACATATTGCCTTCTTACAGCTTTTACAAAAACCGCACACGTTGTAAAGAAAAAAGTGATGGTGGAGAAGTCATGTCAGCAGAATTTCTGCAAAAAGCTAATGAACATCTCAGGTGGCATACTAATTGATGTTTTGAATATTAAGAAACTGCAAGAGGAGTTACATCTTACACATTAAAAATGAAAATCATCTGTCAAACTATGTCCGTTTAATAATGAAAATCTACATAATTGACTTGAAAACTTAAGGGAAATATCTGCTTGAAGCCACTGAAGAATAATGTGCCAGTAGATGAACATATTTCAAAATAGAGATTATAATTGAGTGTTGCTAAACACAGAATATTAACACTGGGATTGGAATGGTACATTTTAATGAGTTGGTAAATCTTATTTCAATAATGGCATTGTTTAAGCCCCTGTCACACTGTCCCGAAATTGAGACCAGATGGAAACACGATAAAGGAAATATCGTGTGTGTGAACTCATTCGTGAGGGCATCTTAAGCCATCGTTTCTCAGGCTCTGGCAGCAACTTTGTGAGCGGTGGCAAAATCTTTGGCATGCCAAACAATTGCCGAAGGACCTTGCGAAGGTTAATTTTCGTGTTGAATTTGTGTGTCCGTTTTGCCCTTCGTAAGGCACTCGTGAGGGCATCTTGTCAAATCGTGTCATCTTCGTCTGATCATCGGTGCCATCGGGCATTTTTCGCCCCGGCAAAATGGACACACAAATTCAACGCGAAAATTAACCTTCGCAAGGTCCATCGGCAATTTTTTGGCATGCCAAAGATTTTGCCACCGCTCACGAAGTTGCTGCCGGAGCCTGAGAAACTCCACCGGCGGTCATACGATGGCTTAAGATGCCCTCACGAATGGCCCGATGTTGTTACGATCAGAGCCGAATTTGAACATTTCCTTTATCGTGTGTCCATCTGGTTGTTTTATCGCACAACAAAATCATGTAAACATATTATGTAAATAACCCAATTTGTGTTCTGTGAAAATGAAAAGGATATGACATTGTTTTTGTTACTTTCGTTGCAGTTGTATGTCTTAAATGTAATTTAGGTTAACTTCCTGTTTTATTTAGATGCTTTTATTTTGAAGGTGAGTTGACAGGAAGTTGTTGTTGCTATGGAAACAACATGATGGAGAAAACTTAATATCTTCTACATATAAAGACGGAGAAAGTAAAGAAGAAAGTCTGAACATATCAGTACAGTATCATAGTACTTTAACATAATTGTTTTTGTTACTTTCGATGCAGTTGTATATCTTAAATGTAATGTAAATGTTGCCTTTGTGTGTGGTTCGGGCCATCTTCGTGCGAATTCCTTATTCGTGTGTCCATGTGGTGTCAATGTTGGGACAGTGTGACAGGGGCTTTACAGATTAACTTTGAATACAATGCTGAGCTCTGCATTATAATGCTTGAATATGTGATTTTGTGTGTGTGTGTGTGTGTGTGTGTGTGTGTGTGTGTGTGTGTGTGTGTGTGTGCGTGCGTGCGTGCGTGCGTGCGTGCGTGCGTGTGTGTGCGTGTGTGTGTGTGTGTGTGTGTGTGTGTGTGTGTGTGTGTGTGTGTGTGTGTGTGTGTGCGTGCGTGCGTGCGTGTGTGTGTGTGTGCGTGTGTGTGTGTGTGTGTGTGTTGTGGGCGTATTCTAAGTGAAAAATGTGCAGATCTTAGCAGAAAGCTTCTACCTGCTTTGCTGATGGCAGTTTACTCATATAGTCTGTCATCATTGTTAGATCTGTAATTTATTTACATTTGATGTTAGTGGTTAAACAACTTAATCCATAATTAAAGCCGTGGAGCCTGGGTTGCATGCATTTGGTTTATACTGTGTATTAGATAGATTTAGATCTCCAGATACAATATGGATTTCCAACCTTTCTAGCTTAGAGGGTTAAAAACTCAGATTTAAAAATGTCTTAAGTGCCATTTTTATTTGGTGACTAAAACCACATATTTTTAATTAATTTTCCTGAAATCCTCCAACAGATCTAAATGTTATTGAATATGCAAACCATGCATTTTACAGAAAAAATACTGAACACTTTTCTGCGGTCGGATATGATTAACTATGACATTTTTAGCTTGATCACAGTTGTCTGCGCCTCAAAGAAACGTCTTCAATGCAAATAAGTTAACGTGAGTGCCTCAGAAGTCATAGCCCCTAGTCATAGTGCCGGTGTAACATTCATAGAAAGCTGTGTGAGGGATATTTTTGCTTTGAACTGGGTCCATTCGGGTGGAAAAGATGACTGATCTGCATTTGAAAAGAAATTAGTAATGTGTCCAGCATAAAATAAAACCGTACCTCTGTCCACAGCCTTCTGCAAAAGCATAAGGAGGGGTTGCTAAAACCTCTGGTTTGATCTTTATCTTCCATCTGCAATGGCCTTGTTGCACACAGAATGCTGATTTGGCAAAGTTGAAGCATGCTCAGAATCAATTATATGCGATCGCAATATCTCCTACATCCCTGAAGATGTCATTTTGATATTATAACAGATATACTGTATTTTGCCATTTACAGCCTCTTAAGGCATCCTCTGGATGTGTCACAAGGAGACCGAGACCCTGTAAGCAATGTGGTGTTATGAGACATCTAACAAATATCTGAATTACTGCTGTTGACAGGGGGTGAGGTGGTGGTATTTCTTTTCCAAGGCGGTGGAGAGAGAATTGAGATATCATTCAAACTAACAGTCCGCTGACTCAATCCTCTGTTAGTGTTTATGTGGAAGAGGTCAGGGTTTCTATTCCATTCAGGTTAACTTCTGTCATATATTCTCTGTCAATGATGGGGAGAGGTTATTTGGATGAGTCATGAGGACACAACAAATATACAGTATATATTTGAATATAGAGCATTAGGAGCAAGGGTGGAAAACAACGTGGTATTATCTGCTGCTTACTAAACTACATTTGATTGAACAACTCTGTGGATAACTACCAGTTAGTCAGATGTAAAAGGTTGGATAGGCTAAATAATATATTCAGAGTATATCTATGATGGGACTCACATGCACTAACATGCATGCACTGCCAACCCGGTTACATAAAGAAAGAACAGAAACACTTGTATTACAACAATAACAGGGGAAGTGTGCCTTCATTCTGTGCTAACCATGCCGATATTCCACTATATCTTTACAAAGCAAATAGTTGTTTATTGCTTCTTTAATGTTCTGAATTTTATTTATACAACCTTTAAATACATTCAAGAGAAAGCTAACAGAGCAACAATAAGTAGATCAGCATAGACCACAACATCAATGTACCTTTTGAAATTCCTTCAATACTCATCAAGGCAGGTTTTTAGAATGTGTGACAAAACTTAAATAACTACAACAAAAATAATAACAAAAAAGACACAAGCTCAATGGTAATGTTGCCAATACCCTTCCTGCTGCTGAATAATCTCTCAACTGATATACATTTTCTTATACATTTATGATTAATAAGCCGACTAATACTAAGAATACTTTCTTAAATTCAGGCACAATGATAAATGTATAGCCACTGTGACCACAGTATTTTGTCCAATAGTACAACCACCCAATTAGGATGAAATATTTTGGTTGAATGTGTCAGTTAGTTCGGTTTGACAGCAATCTGGAATATGAATAACAAAAGTGAGAAACACATCTATAGAAGAAAGGAATAAAGTGGAGGGACAGATTTTTCGGTAGACATTGAATGATACTAATCACTGAGGGGCACGTCACACAAAATGACTGGCACATATTTTCCAACTACAAAGGAACGGTTACAACTTTTGTATAACTCGCAGCCAGCAGAACTAATTTTTTCATTCTGCCTGAGGGATTGTGACAAATTATATGTCAAGGATTTATGATGTGAGACGTAATAGGGCCACCCAGCTGGTGGAGTAAATGAATGTGCATATCTCAGTGACATCTACTTAGCCATGGAAGAACATACAAGCCATGATGTATCACACAGTCACTAGCTCAATCTTTTACATCTAAATGCAGTGCTTGTCCAAACCTCTCAGAAACTAGTGCTTCACAGATATGAAATGACTGCATTAACATTATACACTTAATTGAACACCCGTATCATCTCACCACATTAAATGATGTGCTTCCCTGATAGCCCTGGTCAAACTCATTTGGCAGCCTGCTATTGCATGAACAGAAAAATGCACATTTCTTGATTTAATAATTATGTAAAATAGGCACAGAGGACGATGTATTTATTTAAATGAAGGGATAAATTGATGGAACTGTCTGTCAATATTCTATACAGTGTTATTTAGAATAACAGAGGATTTGTTTCTCTGACATTGTTGATAATTCGGGTGGGAAAAATCCTCAAATAATTCAAAACACTTTTTGTTTGTTATATTACATTGCTGATTATCATATTCATGAATGGATATCAATACAAGTCTACCCGAGATATATTTATGATCCGCCAGAGAAGAACCATTTTAATATTTCAGTTTTATTGTCAAAATATAATGGCTGTGCTATATTTTACATGGCCATCTTGAACTCAAGGACTGCATTGAGAGCTGTCGAGTTACACATTTTTACCTTGAGGCACATATTGTATGCATGCATTCTTCACATACAGGGACCCAC